>NW_027491228.1:1497500-2097500 GCF_021521415.1 Bidens hawaiensis
TGTCTCTTTTTGAGAGAAGATTTTCTACCATGCCTGACTAAGAAGAGCTTCGAGTCTATCGGGAGAGGATGTGGTGGTAACCCCCTCAGCTTCGTCTAGAGCCGGGCGTCCAGCCGTGTAGAAAGACTCACCCTAGCCACTAAAGCGACCCCACCCCCAACTCTAGCTGAGAAGCACCCTCCATCCATTTCCCCTTTTCCGTGTGCCCAAAAGCCCGACCGCCCGGTTTATGAGCCATTTCCGATTCCCTTACCCAATCTCATGAGAAGCAAGCCCAGCAGGCCCTACCTTAAAATGTCCCCAGACAGCCAGCCCTCACCAGGCTGCTAGCATTGGTAAATGCTCCGCCACGAAGCAAGCTCTCCCGAATACGACAGATGCGGAAGTGGGGAAGCCGGAAGTGGCTAAAGAAGTGGAGGACGAAAGTAGTTGGACAACTGTATACACGAGGGTACATTAGTCTTTTGGGAATTGGCAACATTGACAGAAAGGGGTAGCAGCTACGATTAAATAAAGGACTCTCCTCAACCTAGACATAGAACTCCTAGCTCTGGAGCTGATTGAATTGATTGATTCTTTTGAACAGCTACCGAAAGGCTTCGCTCCTCGCTCACAGAACTCCCCCAAGTCTCAGGTCAAGAGAGAAGAGCGATGGCCTTTCTTGAGTCACTCACTTCTTTTGGGCGCTTTCTGCTTTTATGGTAAAAACCAAGGTTATCACAGTTTGATTTTATTTAATCCTCATCTTGTTCAGTCTTGATGGCAGTTAGTTTCTTTATTTATTACGTCGTTCAGTTCAAAGAGTCATTCTGGCATCTGCTTTCAATGCTTGCTAGTAAACAGCTGTTGTCTCTTTCCTCTCGCCCTTACTTATCTTATAACGTACTCTTTACAAGAGTCGATTCAACAAGAGGAAGAAGAGCTTCTCCCTCAGGTAACTTCGCTACTTTGAGAACAGCGAGAGCAGAATCCGAATCAGACTTTAAGCTATCAGGGCTGTTTGGCAGTGCTAAAATCAGCTCAGGGGAAGGGGTCGTTGAATAAGCAAAACAACCAATTGATGCCGTTATAGAAGAATTTCCACCTATGGATGAGAATTCGGAATTAGAAATGGATAATGCTGTTTGGACTCCTACCGAAGCTGGGACACAAGCCCAAGGCATGGATCTGGTTCGAGAAAGGGTGGATGAAGACTTGGTTGAGCCTGAACCCGGTCCTTTGAGGGATCTCTAAATCCTTAAGTTAAGTCCCAGGATACGGGCCCCTCTCCCCTTGAGGATTGGATTGACTTGGTTATTGCGGAACCAGCGTTCTCACTTTGCCAACTTTGAAAAGAGAGATCTATGATCCCCATAAAGGAAAGATAAGAAATAGATAATGTCTATGAGCCCTATGACCTTTCACTCCCGGAATGTGCTTTAATGCAAGGAAGCACTTCCCGGACATCTATATCTAATTTGAAACCAGATATCCTTCTTTTTTCTATTCGGGAACTTCATTCTATTAAAAAAAGGCGCCGGTAGGTTTGAGCAACATAGCTATTCTAATCATTGCTAGCAGCGCAGCCGTTGACAAATCCGCCTTAGCCTCAGGTAGTTAATACTTTCAGGGGGAGCAGGATCATCATTTCCACTAAAGTCGTGGAACCGGCTTCCATCTAAAAAAAGATGATTAGTTTCATCTATATAATTTCGTTTCTGAGCAGAAGGTGCTCTTGGCTCGACGTCGTTTTTCTATTCTACTAGAACCCTTCTTTTTTTATTGGGTTGTAATTGTAATGTAAATAGTTTGCGATGGAGCTCGAGTAGAAAGTATTGATTAATTTCTCAGGGGCAACGATCTAGGGTTAATGCCAATCAATAAATTGGAACAACTTCGTAAGTATATCTTCGATATAGAAATCGAAAGGATCCGATTCGAGCAAATTTTAAACAAATTTGAAAATCCAAAAATTTTTGTTGGAACGGCTAAAACTTTTCGATTCACGGTGTATCGTGCACGAATAAACCATCGGTATGATTCTTTGATAGAAAGAAATCACAAAAAGGGGTATGTTGCTACCATTTTGAAAGGGTTAAGAAGCACCGAAGTAATGTCTAAACCCAATGATTTAAAACCAAGATAAAGGATCCCAGAACAAGGAAACGCCACTTCAATTGTCTCACGGATCCAAATACAGAATCCAAATCTATTTTAAACGAGACGAAAAAGGGAGGGTTAAAGACTTCTCAAAAAATAAAAAGATTAATATCTTTAAGATATTTTAAAATTCTTGAACTTGAGTTATGAGTACAAATGATTTTTTTTCAGGAAGAAAGCTAAAAAAAATGACTATGAGTTAAATTATAGACTAATTTTTTGAGCGCAAGAAATTGCAATCATCATGTATATGGAAAGTTCTTCTGATCGTCTATGCGAAGTACAATAAAGAGAACAGTTGTTGGGCCATTTGAAGATACAGAAGAGATCTCCCTCATCACGATCTAAAATCGTTGCCAGAGCTTGACTTTAATTATCTTCGCAAAGCTCTGGGCCGAGGAGAATATGATGATTCATTGGAAGGTTGGGTCACCACACATCTACATCATCAATCAAAGGTGGACTACAAAGACTTTGAAGTGAATAAGGGTCGGAAGTACAAGAATCCAAGAGAAATAGACCCAAATACCGGAGAGCCACGAACCATGTGGAGATACAGAGCGCCAAAGGACTGTCACGAAATTTATCATGGCAAGCCTTTCATTCCTAACACTCTCCGAGACTTCATTGGTTGGGAGTTTGATAATACAACAAGTGAGGCCGTCATCCACTGCCGTGACATGCACGAGATACGAGTGTTTGACGAGCATGAGCTAATGGGACTACACATGGAGGTTGTGAAGAAGCTCTACAACTCACCGCTGGGGACCGTCGAGGATCCTGGTCGTCAGAACACAGACCGGATAGTTGAAGCCTTCAACAAGTTCGTCCGAAGACTTTTTGAACTTCCACTAACCGAGGACGAATGTCTGGTCTACGACACCGACGGGTTCCAATACTAAAGACTAGAGGGAGATTGTTAGGTCCCATTTTTGTATATTTAGTTCTTTGTATTGGATTTGTATGTATTGGGCCTATTATTCTTTTTGTATATTATGGCCCAAGGGAAATGTGTAAACAAGCCCATTGGGCATTTGACAATGACAAGTTTCTCATGCATGCTTCCCTATAAATAGGAAGCATGCCATGAGATAAACAACCTTTTGCAAAATCTCTAACTCACACATACTTACTCTCTCACTAGTTCTCTCTTTTTCGCTCACTTCTCCTTAACCCGCAAATAACCCTTAAGATCTGAGACCTCTTAGGTGACTTAGTGTGATTTCCGCTAGCACTAAGCTTGGTTGATCCAGATCCACCCACGGTTTGGGACCTACAGGTATCTGTTTTGTAAAAATATCAGAGTTATGGGTTTGGAAGTTTTAAAATAATATTCTTTTAATAAAATAATGGATTCAAATGCCCATTTAATAACATAAATCAAGTTTGACAAGATATGAGCGGAAGCCTTTTTAATAAAATATCAAGTTTACCCTAAGTACATGTAGAATTAATCATATGCACAATATCATTTCTCTGAACAGTCCCGTAGACTTCCAGAGGCATGTTTGATGATATACATGGCCTCAGGGAACTCAGAGTCAGCATGTATAAATAGATCCAGACACATGTATACTCTTAATCTGAGTATGCCCGTTTCTTATTATCGTAACACATTTTAAGGATTCGTAAATCCTATGCAAACAGTCAGACTCTAAAAGAGTTGTAAAAGTTTAGGGCGTATTCACCTTTTATGATTGCAATAAGATTCTGACACTGATTCCTGTTTATGATCAGTTTCAGTTACTGACCCCTGTCTGTAAATCAGTTTCTGTTACTGATTCATGTTTTCTGATTTCTGCTTTCTGATTGATTGATTGACTGTTATGTCGGACCTATAGTACGAGAATAACATTTGTATAAATATTTAGATCAACGATTTAGCTTCAGACCTGTAGTTTGTTTTGTATAGCTTTAACCTTGACAAATCATTTGTTTGTATAAAACATTTGGACCTTTAGTCCTTTTGTTTAGTCATTAGTTATATGCTAGGTTTCTTCTTTAGGAAGAAACATCTATACCAGATTTCTTTTTCAAGAAGAAACATTACTTTAACTATAATCTTTGTGAATGAATATTTCTTAATCATTAAGAAATACTATTTTAACTATACTCCTTGTGTGTAAATGCTTACGTTTCTTAATTATGAAGAAACAATAATTTATCTTATAACCTTTGCTTATGAAAAGTTATACTAGGCATATCAGTAATCAAGGTTCAGGCTATACTCTTGACTATGGTTTAAGCCATTATAATAACAATAAAATAATAACTTAAACAGAACCCTTACCTCGCATGGGTATTTGGTGTTAGTTTTCTAAGACCGATTGAGCAGCACTTCTATTCTCTATCGCGTTCTAGAGCTTAGACTGTCAGAGCTTCGGAGCTTGGCACGTTCTACGAGATTGGCATGCAAACCGAGGCTAAGTGTGTGAAAATGGTGTGTGTTGGTGTGAGATGGAATGTGCCGAATACCCATCTATTTATAGCTGGTTTCCAGCTTCTTCACGTCACGCGAAGGAGATGTTCAACTATTTTGTCTTTCGTGTAGCGCGAAGACCTTGAAACATAATCCTTTGCATCGTGCGAAGGAAGGTATTTTATATTTTCATTTTCAGTCCTAATTCTATCCAAAAATATTAAAGCGGCCCTTATGCGGCTCGCGGTGTGCGGCACATTACGTCCATCGCCCGAGTCCGTGCGTGTGCGCTAGGATTATGGAGAGTGGTTATGCACATAAGAATATTACTATGGAAACTCTTTTCCTTATAATGAGCTTTCATTTCTTTTCTTGTTTCCATATGAGATGAAATTTCCCTTTCTTATTTATACATATGTGAAATGCTTCTACTTTCTTCCATCTTCTCATGTGGGATGGATTTTCTTACTTCGTTAGCATAAGAATGCTAAAATTTTCTTATCTAATTTTTCTCATTACTTGTTTTTGAAATTATTTTTAATTTCCTTATTTTTCAAAGTTGACACATCTTACCTAAAATAAATATGGGTTTTCTCAAGATATTACTCAATATCATAAGAAAAATTAAAGATATTTGGCCTAACGGTATCATGTTGTCTTTAAATGATAGAGAAGAGAAATAGAGAATTTTAAGTTGACTCTTACTAGTAATTAAATTTTTGATTGGTTACAATACAACCATGAAACACCAATTTGTGTTTAGTTTAATTTATGAAATTAGAAGTGACCATGCATCAAATAATTTTTGTTACATTTGTGTTTTGAATCTTCCAGCTTTATTCCCTCCGACACACATAACCGTCAGCATTCCTCACTATCATCCTTTTCTCAGGCCAACTTTCAAATCTCATTTGCTTTTGAGGTTTACATGCATGTATTTTTTGTCACAAAAGACATTAAAGAAAATGACAGCTTTCCATTTTATAATGAAACTTTAAACTTTTCTTTTGTCTGATTACATTTTGTTATTTAATAATTTTCATCACTAAATCACACTTATACCCTTACCATCAACAACATACTCATCCCACTACATATACTTTTCTGATCATCTACACCGACATATCATGGATTCATGGTGCATCGCTACGTTGTTAATTACATTCTTTTGTCACCTAACAATAATACTTATAAATTATAATTCTAAGCCACATGTTGTTCTGGTAATCAGAAAGAAATCATAAATACATGCAAACAAACATACAGATGTCCGCATGAATCTAGAAACATATGCTAGGATATCACAATAATTTCATTGCCAAAGCCCAAAAAATAAAATCAATAATCGATTTTCTTCTTCGATTTATATATCCTCAATTTCATACACCATTCATAGGTTAATTTCTGAACTCTAGCTAGGTATGTTTTTCCTATATTAATCTGTTTATCTATTGTTTTCTTTTTCTTATATTAATCTGTTTGTCACATCATTTTTGTTTGTTGTTGTGATAAATATTGAATTAAATTTCGCTTAATTTTGGCTATGATTAGGGTTTTTCGCTTATGTTATTAACTTGGCTTATATTTATTACTAGGCTTGAAACCCATATTATTAGCGAAGTTTCAAAACTTAGTGTTAAACCTCAAAAGTGTTTCCAACAAAAGGTTTATAGATGATTGAAAGTTATGAACTTTCTACTTGTAATCTTTGCTAATTGAATTATAATCCAATTGCTTTAGGTTGGTTACCTGATTTGCATGAAAAATACTTAAGAACTCATTTTGATCTTGCTTAGCGGTTCGTATAGAGGTTATAATGTCACAGATCCCAAACATTTACTTTTAAAAGTTGGTGCTTAAATTTATTTATTTTTTACCAAATATATTGACCATTTTTGTATTTAACTCATATATATAATTATTCTTTTGCTGAATTAAACTTTTTTCTTTTAATTCTACAAGATTCATTATTTATTTATGTGGAAGAAAGTTTTAAGTCAGAAGCCTTTAGGAAAGCAGCCATTAAGTAATACAAGAATTAGTTAATAGTATGTGGAAGTGCATGTGTGCACATGGTGATGGGGTCCTTAATTGAGTCTATTTGCGGCAATAGCATGTTCAAATAAAGCAACCAAACGGCCCAAAAGTTAACCATCATTGTTTATATAGTAGGATGTTTTTGCATTATCGTTAGAGCCGGTAGTAGTTCTGGACCGTAAACGGTGCTACGTGTTAAAGCCTTAATGCTTGAGAGCGTAAAGTGCCTAATTACGTGTTGAAGCTCGTTATAGCCACTCAATCCTCGTAGAAGGAGAGGGCTCGCTCTTGTTTATTGTATACTTTATCGACCTTTTTTTTTATAAATCCTTTGAATTGTTTGTTTGATTGTTAATAGAAAAATTATTGAACTTATTTTGATATATTGGAAGTGAGGTGAGTGAAATGTCCTCATGATAATCAATAAAAGTTGTATGAGTAATAATATAGCCCACTTGTGATGTGAATGGCAACCCTTGGTTTGACCATGATTCAACTGATATAATGGATCATGATGTCTTCCATTGAAAGTCTTTCTTTAAAAAAACATTTGAAACTACTCCCAATATTCAAGTGAGCATTTATGAGACGGAATGTTAATTGTTCATATTGATTTTGACGCTCCAAATATAACTCACACAAGAGCACCATAAAGGAGGAAACCCATCATTGTGGGAACACCCCTCTAAGTAAAGTTTTGAACTTGAAATCATAAGATCTCAAGTTTCACTCATCACCCGCCATTGGACCAGAAGGTTATTGCCATTCAAAGTCTTCCTAATAACCTTGATTAAACAGCATGGTCATAGAATTTACAGTGTGAAAATATAAAAAAAGAGTTACATCATATGGACAATGGTTCATGTCAACTATTATAATGAATTTAAGAAGAGGATTCTTGGGTATAAACTTAATCTTCAAATAAACAAAATATATCTCAAAACATATATATCCTTATCAATTGATTTTAGAACCAAACCTTATATAAACTTATGAGTTGTAATTGATGAAGTTTACATTGTTAAAAATCCCTATAACAAGAAACATACATTTCAACTTTTTTTTTTCTTTTCTTAACAAAGCCCATTATTTCAATTTATAAAGATTAAACAATTTACTTAAAACTTCAATATTTTGTATTAATCATGAAATTGATAGAATTCAGCCATCCCTTTTTTATACAATATATGTTCTTATATTGTTAATTAATAAGTTAAAAGGATAATGATACAACTTGCCCAAAAGTAAGACTACAATGGAATTGGTTATTGGTGTAACATTACGCACTTGAAAAAGTAACAAAAACGATGTCGTTTTAATGCCATATATGATGCATTCAGTCAGCACCTGCATATATTTATTCCTTTTCGCAACAATGATATTGATGGAGGGGGGCATTAAGATAGATGTCATAACTATACATACCTCTTTTGGCTTTTGTTGCAGTTGTAAAGCGAGTGAGAACCCTTATGGGCTTTGTGTTGAAGAAAAGCACTAAACTACAAAGATTCAATATTCCTATTAAAAAATAAAACAAAGATTCAATATTCAAGGATAATCAATTTCTTAGGATAACATTCAAAATATAAATAGACGGGTTGCCGTGTAATACAGCGAGGAGCATAACACTTAGGTTGCTGATTTATAATATTATACTGAGAAAAAAAAAAACATTAACCAATTAACCAAAAATCCAATTAAAACGTAATTATTTTAAAATTTATATATAGCTATAAATTACGCATATTAAAAATAAAAAAACAATCGCTATAATGATATGTTTTTTTAAATGATGTATAAAATAATTATTGACGTATTAAAAAAGATGAGGGGAAATTTCATGTGACTTACATATGATAAAAAGATTTAGTTTTAAAGAATTGTGTATTTTTTAGAAGTTCTAATTAATAATAGGAATATGTCATAGGATAGTTTCAAGTTTCAAAAGTGTTTTAATTAGCTAGGTCACTCATGCAATTTTGTTTTAAATCGGATTAATAAATCTTCAAATCGAATTTTTAGTACGTCAAGAAAGCAATAAAGGAGAATAAGTGGGCGTCAGAATTCGCAATATATTTAGTTATATTTAAAAAAATTAAAAAAAAGCATACATTATATTAAAAATATATAAAATTCACGTTATTACTCAATACCAACATAAAAAAATAGATAAAAAATTTTCCTCATTGAAACAAAAACAAAACATAATAATAAAAAAAAATGTTAAAAACTTAAAACATATAGTTTAAGAAAATATGAAAACTGAGTGACTTAATTGGAACAATTTTAAACTTGAGTTGCTTAATTGAAACACTTTTAAAACTTGGTTACTATTTTACAAAGTTACCCCTTAATTTTTTAACATCTTAAATCTATAATAATATATATAAACGAAGCCCCTAAAATCCTAGGTGTCGTGATGTGGTCGCTCCCCCCTTTTATGGAAGCCACCAGATTGTTTGATTTTTAAATAGAGCCCTCTCATTGATTTAATCCAAATTCATGGGTATGGGTCTTACCAAAACCAGATAGCTCTTAAACGAGTTATAACATCGCATTAAATTAAAAATTAATCTTACCAATTATTTGATATGAAAATCCTATAAAATTGGGATATACTAAAATTTAATATCCAATTTAAAAAGAAAAAGATATTATTTATAATTAATAAAAAATTTTATAGTAAAAAACATAAGCAGGTCATGGGTCACCAAATCCAGATAGCTTTTAAACGGGTTATAACATATCATTTATTTATGAAACCCTTTTGTTAGGACCCGGATCTTTGATCCTCGAAGATCAACTATCTGTGGTGACTGTTTCTATCTCTATAGATCTTTATTTCCAAAATATAGGCGACTTTTACACCTTCCATGGTTGGAATGTCATTTCCAAATAGTAGTATGTTATCAACATACAATACTAAGAAAGTGATGATGCTCCCACAAGCTTTCTTATACACACAAGCTTTATCACTGTTTTTGATGAATCCAAATTTCTTGACTTCCTCATCAAAGCGGCGATTCCAACTTCTAGATGCTTGTTTCAATCCATAGATTGATTTCTTTAACTTGTATATTTTATTAGGATGTTGTCGATTGACAAAACCTTCGGGTTGAATCATATAGACATCTTCCTCAAGATGTCCATTTAGAAAAGCGGTTTTGACATTCATTTGCCATATCTCATAGTCATAATGTGCGGCTATGGCAAACAATATCCTAATAGACTTTAGCATTGCTACGGGAGAAAAAGTTTCATCATAGTCAACCCCTTGAGTTTGAGTGAAACCTTTTGATACAAGTCTTGTTTTATAAGTATCCAAGTTTCCATGCATATCGGTCTTCTTCTTGAAAACCCACTTACTTCCAACCGGTTTGGAATTAAGAGGTGGTACAACCAAATCCCATACTTGGTTGTCATGCATGGATTGCATCTCAACGTTCATGGCTTCAAGCCATTTGTCATAATCGGATTGTGACATTGCATCACGGTATGTGGTGGATTCATCCGAATCTACCACATAGCATCCATCCATGAAAAATCCATATCTTTCGGGTGGATGACTAATTCTACCGGATTTGCGAACATTTTGTGTGTTTTGATCAACCATTTGATCATTCTCAACATCCTCTTGTTTATTGCTAGTATCAACCAAACGTGTATCGGCTTGTGGTTCTCGATCCTCCTCGAGTTCCACCGTTCTACTAGTACCTTCCGTAAGAAACTTAGTTTCCAAGAACTCGGCCTTTTGAGCAATAAACATGTTTTGCTCGGTTGGGTTGTATAAATAATATCCCATTGAGTCTTTGGGATATCCTACAAAGATACACTTACTGGATCGACTTTCAGGTTTGTATTGGGTGTTGTTCTTGACATAAGCCTCACAACCCCATACCTTTAAATATGATAACGATGGAGCCCTTCCATTCCATATTTCAAAAGGTGTCTTGTCCACTTTCTTGTTTGGGGCCATATTTAGAATACGGGCCGCGGAGAGCAAAGCGAAACCCCAAAATGAAAGAGGCAGTGTGCTTCTAGCCATCATAGATCGAACCATATCCAATAGAGTTCGATTCCTCCTCTCGGATACACCATTATGTTGTGGTGTTCCGGGTGGAGTAAGTTGTGAGATGATCCCACAACTTCTAAGATGATCTTGGAAAGCAACACTTAGGTATTCACCTCCTCTATCCGAACGAAGTACTTTGATGGTTTTATCGAGTTGATTTTGTACATTTCAAAAGCTTCATCTTTGTGTCTCAACGAGTACACATACCTATAACGACCTTTGGCAACCTTTGCCTTAGGTTCCTGGTGATGCCTCTTCCTATTTCCACCTTCATTGACTGTGAGAACGGGTAAAACCTTTTTACCCATTCCCGTCTCGTCCGTCTTGAGCATTACGTGAAGCTTACCAATGCTTTTGTCCCATCCATTCATATTTTAATTCATTACGAAGGTCTCAAATTTCTTGGTTAGCCCATTTAGGATCAAATTCGTGGCTAACTCCTTTGAGACGGGACAATTAAGGCGCTCGAGATGATCAATGTGGCTTTTCATCTTAAGCAAATAGGAGGAAACCGATTGGGTTTCTTCCATACAACATGCATGAAGCGCTCGAACCGTTTGGAAGTGTTCCACCCTAGCTTGTGTAAGGAACATTTCCTTAAGTTGGGTGATCATGTCGTATGCTCCATGAAGTTCAAATCCTTTTGAATCTTGGGAATCATAGTTCCCAACATGAGGCAAGAAACTTGCACCGAATCCTCATTGTGCTTAACCCAATCGTTATGGGCTTGGGCATCGTCAACGCTAGGTTCATCGGGAATAGGAACTTCTATTACCTAGTATTTCTTTTCTTGCTTGAGAACGATTCTCAAGTTTCGATACCAATCCATAAAGTTGTTATAGTTTAGACGATCCTTATCAAGAATAGATCTTAGCAATAGGTAATTAACGGGTGGGATAATGACGTTAAGTGGATTGTTGATTGCGGCAATCTACAAATATAACAAAGCTCAATTTTAGTATTTTCGAAATCAATAATTAGTTTTAATCCTTAATACCCTTTATGTCTCCTAGACAATTAATGATTAAAATCTAGAACCCAACGTTACATTTAAATAGTAGTTAGGTGACCTTTATCCTACTATTTAAATTAACAATGTAGTCAACGTTTGACTGCAACCATTTGTCTGATACCGAGTTCCCAAGTGATTGTATAAAAGGATGGTGTTCGACTTATATGGTAAACTCACCTCAAAGTCAGAAGTTTCCTCCAACATGGTTAGGTGACCTTTATCTGATACCGAGTTCCCAAGTGATTTGAGTGTTGTATAAAAGGATGGTGTTCGACTTATTTTATAAAAGATATTTTCGTTTTCTAAATTCTAGATAGGAAAACATTTTATGTACCTTCCATTTGCATGCATTCAAATGTATGGCACTTAGTTGAAAAACCCATTTTCAAAGTTCCTATTAATAAAACCCTTTTTATTATGAAATCATTAGACTTTAATAAAACCAATTTTATTCCTAACGATTTCTAAGGAACCAATTTTATGCTAGTTGTTGATTTTAAGTAGTTAACAATCCAAATTGCAATAGCACAAACAAAAATAAATCAACCAAACAAGCATAAACATACAACCACAAGTTCATAACCTTATCCTCCTAATTTTGACCACACTTGTTGACCGAAGACAAGTGTGCCAAAAAGTCTCTCCTAAGGGACCCATAAGAACATGAACTTGTGTCGGTGAACTCCCACTTGATCCCGCATTCAAATGCTCCAAGTGTTCACCCCCTGTTGTGGTCTCCATCACTTTACTTGGGTCTCCATCCTTGCATCTTCTTTTACAAAAAATATATCCTGATACATTTTTTCTAGTAAAACAAAAGTATCTAATTGATGTGCGTCGGATGATATGTCTATAACAATGAATGACCCTCACAACTAAGCTATAAATTTTAAAACGAAAATCCTAACCACACACAACCGGCAAGTTTACCGGTTGCAAGTAGTATAGACCGAGGAAGTTCGAGTATCGAACACGAGGACACGTAAGGACGCTAATGATCACTAACCCTAGACAAGACCTACCCAAGAATAATATTTAATTGATTTTTAATTTTTAAAAGCTTAACTGAACTAACTGGACTGACTGGCAAAAGTAACCAAAAATAGAAAACTTAACGGGGAACTAACTGTGTTGACTTTGGATGGAGAAAAACGTCTACCTAGGTTTGAATCAAATTGTAGGTCTAAAAAGTAAATGGATAGAATGATATCAAGACACCGGTTCCTAAAAATGACACGACTAAGGATCGCTCGGGCTCACTGGATTACCACTTGGTCTCACTCAACAAGCCTTAACAACTCAAAATCGGCTAAAACAACCAAACCGGAAAACAATTGTTAACGTGTTCTAATGTTGACTCACCTCTTAGTCTCACCAACACTCGACCCTAATGGTAATGAATACTACACAACCAAGGATAGAGGAACAATTTAACTTAAACCAAAATAGATCAACTAGTCGCTCAAAACACCTAAACCGGACAAGAAACGAACTCGCTCTCTTGGAATCCCTATTCTAGCATGCAAAGGCAATGAGATGACCCTACTTCTTATCACCTCTCGGTCTCTAAGAAGGTGTCTAACCGCTGTACTTTAACCAATAAATCATGCAACAAAACCCTACGGTTGTACCTACCGCAAACAAACCCTAAACACAAAGTCTAGAATCAAACAAGCACCGATCAATCAATACAAAACCAATTAACCAACGCAAGGGGTTTAAGCAATGAATTAAGAAAATTTCCAGCCATCAAACACAACCTATTTCATGTCTAAACCAAACTTTACAATAACAATTCAAGTCTATCAATCAAACAATCCAATAAACTCATCAAACTCTAACAATAATCATCATTCCTAGGTAGAACCAACAAGTTTAGCCTAGAATCATAATTGGACAGCCATGAATACTCAATAAAAACATTGTATGACTCATCTCAATCATCAATTCAATCATTCAATGATAAAAAATAATCATAAACAAGTCAATCTCCAAAGTAATTGTAAAAATCTTTAGCAATTAAACAAGAGAATTAAAGTGATGAACAATGAAATAAATGAAAGGATATGGAGTGATTCGGGGCTGCACTTGGCTGTGAAAACTGATGGTAAACGATCCCGAGCCTTGGTTCTTGCCTCTTCCTTCTTCCCTAGCCGCCAAAAGCTCCAACTTTAAGCACGAAAAAGTTTTTTTCTCTCCATCGCTTGCTGCACAGTTCCGATCGGACCAGAATGGCTGCCCTAGGGTTTTATTTTTTTTATATCATAATATGTGTAAGACATGGGCTTGTCCATGATGTAACTGGGCCGGGCTTTGAGCTTTGTCTTGAAATCATATGCGTAAAAGGCCCGTAAGCTCCTCGAAAAGTCCAGTTTGTCATTCTTTTAACCCATAACCTACAAGATAATTAAAACTATGTAAAATCTAGATAAAATAAGTTAAATTACATTAAATATAATATAAAAAGATAGATAAAAGATGCGGAAAATAAGTGTGTTTTACAACACATCAAACATCCCCACACTTAAGACTTTTTCGTCCCTGAAAAAGAATTCCACACAGGATCATAACCAAGTTTAACCGACCACTCTTGGTTTTCTTTATTTATTTATTTATTATTATTAGTTTTTTTTAAAGTATTAGAACAAGTGACCCGTTACCCAAATATTTCTTCCAACTTTCACCTAATAAGCTAGATCAGGTCGATTGCTGGTATTGCTGTCCACTTAATCCCATGCCCCCAATACTTACCGAGGCAAATAAGGCGCGACAATTTTATCAGTTTGAATGACTAAGTGGGACCCACAATTAAGAACCATACTGTACCCGAGCCACCCCAATTTCACTTAAACCTTATATCTAGTTGATCAAAACATGATGTACCATTTTTAAGAATAGCTAAAGACAATCAAGGGTATTGTTTATCCACCTAAGCTTAAGCATTAAGGTCTACCTAGCAGCCATTAGATATGATTAATGTATGTTTAAGTAGCTAAGTAGTAAGTGTTCCCCACTACATGACATACCCCCGTTATCAAGCAATACCCCAAAGTACATCTCCAAGGGTGAGTATGCACAAATTCATCTGTAAGGCTTATATATGACGTGTCCCTTGTGGCCCGTTACTTAATGGTAATAGGGCGCGAGCAAGGGGACCCCATATGACTAACAGCGTAGATGATCAAGTCAGTAATGTATTTGTACTTTGAAGTACGAGGTGATCATGTTTATTGACTTATGTTTGGCAGATAAACTGCGGGTTTGCTCTTTGAGCTCTTTTAATATTCATAAATCCACTTAGGAGATATGAATACCCAGATGATATATCGCATAAAGACCCATGGTGTCCGTCCCTCGGAGCATCCCATCAATACAGGATTTAAGGTTATAAAACCATACGCCTATGAAGTGTTAACCACTAAAACTAGAAGCATGAAATTTATGTTTATATCACAGGCTACTTTGGCATACCTTAATGTTAAACCTACCCAAGCATCGTATGATTATTCTATTCCAATTTCAATAATTTTTACGATCAAACTAAACATAAGGCTTGAATATCACCCGCCTTTTCATCCCATTTTCTATAGTCAAGTCAACAACCAAACCGCCCTTTCATTCTTGGAGGCTGAGCCTACCAGCACATCGAACACAGAGTCTAAACCGTTCGGTTACAATACACTAGTGTGGGTCTAATGGGTACTGTTCTTATTTATTATATATATTTTGAAAACACCAAGAAGTTATGAAACAAACACTACTCGGTAATAATATCATTTCCTGTTTAACGTAGAGAAAACAAATTTCAAGGGACAATTTTGTTTTCAAATTTTTAAATTTTTTTTTTTCAAAATTTTTCTACAACTAAGTAAAATAAATCCCATCCCCACACTTAGAACGAAATCATCCTCGATGAGAACAAGGAAAAGAAATAAAATAAAATAAAAATAAAAAAATATAATATACAAAAATGAAACAAAGAACGGGTTACTCCCCTGGTTTGTATGCAGAACCTTCAATAGTTGAGTAGTAACCAAGCGACCGTATAGCATTTCATTTGCGGCCGCAACCTCGGGAGAACCTGTTCCAAAATGCCATCGTAGCTACCATGCGCATAATATAACCTGCAAAAACTCAATCTCGCTCGTACGTAGCGGCATACAAGACAGAAAACAAAAACATAAAACAAAACAAACGTATTTTCGTGTTTTTGGTTTTTATGATTTTTTTTCATGTTAATACTAGAACACCCCTTAAATCGACTGGCTCGAATGGAAATTGAGTACGAGCGGTTTCATTTTGGAACATCCTGAAAAAATACAAAAACATATGAAACAGATAGCACAAACAAATAACAGAGATACAAACTCTACAACTCGGGCAGTCTCCCGAGTGATGCATCCAGCACGTCTACGTCTCGGTGAGAGAGTCAAGGTAGAATACCTCGACAGTCTGATTAGCCATTGGCTCGCCAATGTAGTGCTTCAGTCTATGACCGTTCACCTTAAATCATCCAAAACCGTGTGGAACCGGTCGGAGTTTTGTAGGCTGTACGAAAGGCCCACAACGCATCATCCAACTTGTCGGACCAATCCCGACGATTCGAACCAACCGTTTTCTCAAGAATACATTTGATCCCCCGGTTACTCACGTCTACCTGCCCACTAGTCTGTGGGTGGTAGGCGATTACAAGCCGATGGGTGACCCCATAGCGTCGCAACGCCTTCTCCATCTGCACGTTGCAGAAGTGAGTATCTCTATCACTGATCAAAGCCTTCGGGATACCAAAACGAGCAAAAAGTCTCTTGAGAAAACGGACTACAACTCGGGCATCATCCGTGGGTAAGGCCTTGGCCTCAACCCATTTCGAAACATAGTCCACAGCCACGAGTATGTACTTGTTCCCACGCGAAGATGGAAACGGTCCCATGAAATCAATGCCCCACACATAAATAAACCTCATAAACGGTCCCATGAAATCAATGCGAAGAAATGTTGCCGACACGCTGGCAACGATCATAAATCCTAACGAAAGGCCAATAAAAACCACAATAAAAAACCTTCTTTGCTATCAAACTCGCACCGTGGTGACCTCCTGTCGGTCCAACATGGCAATGGCTCAGAATCTGCCATCCCTCCTTAACGTCCACGCACCTCCCGATCAACTGGTCAGCACCTATACGAAAGAGATACGGGTCATCCCAAAGGTAAAACTTGACATCAGCAAAGAATTTCTTCTTTTGCTGGTAAGGCATCTTCGGGTAGTGCCCGTCTGCAAGATAGTTCACGATGTCGGAGAACCATGGAAAACCCTCATCCTGTCTGTCGGAAAGTGGTCAATAATCCAGACCCCCGGCTCTCCTAACTCAGCTCCCTCAAGACGTGCAAGTTGATTGGCCGCCATATTCTCGGCCCCCTTTTAATCACGGATTTCAATATCAAACTCTTGAAGCAGCAGGATCCATTGGATAAGACGCGGCTTAACATCCTGTTTCCTGAGGAGATAAAAAATGGCAGAATGATCTGTATACACAATCGTCTTGGACAGAACTAGATAGGACTTGAATTTATCGAACGCAAACACCACAGCTAAAAGATCTTTCTTGGTGGTGGTGTAACTCTCCTGTGCACCATTCAAGGTTCGACTAGCATAGTAAATTGGATGGAAGTGTTTATCCTTCCGCTGCCCAAGAATCTCTCCGACTGCGAAGTCGCTCGCATCACATATCAACTCAAAAGGAAGCGACCAGTCGGGAGCAATCATGATCGGGGCGTTAACGAGTTTGTCTTTTAAAAGATCAAACGCCTCAATACACTGCTCAGAAACACTAACAGGGCATCCTTCTCCAGAAGTTTGGTCATGGGTCTCGCGATTTTGGAAAAATCTTTAATGAACCGGCGGTAGAACCCAGCGTGATCCAAGAAACTCTGGATGCATCTCACAGAAGTGGGTGGGGGAAGATTAGAAATGGTCTCGACCTTCGCTCGATCGACCTCTATCCCCGCACTCGAAATACGATGCCTCAAGACGATGCCCTCGCGTACCATGAAGTGACACTTCTCCCAGTTGAGGACTAGGTTGGTGTCAACGCATCAGGCCATCATCCTCTCAAGGTTGGAGAGACACTGATTAAAAGAAGTCACAAACACAGAAAAATCGTCCATGAACACCTCCATGGAGTCCTCGATCATGTCATGAAAAATAGCCACCATGCACATCTGAAATGTGGCTGGAGCGTTACACAGTCCGAACGGCATACATCTATAGGCAAACGTTCCGTATGGGCAGGTAAACCTGGTTTTCTCCTGGTCATCAGGAGCAATCGGAATTTGAAAGTACCCGAAGAAACCATCCAAGAAGCAGTAATACTGCTGACCTGCTAAATGCTCTAGCATCTGATCAATGAAAGGCAAAGGAAAGTGGTCTTTCCTCATGGCATTATTCAGTCTGCGGTAATCAATGCAGACCCTCCAACCGGTCAGAGTCCTAGTGGGAATGAGCTCGTTCCTCTCATTGGTGACGACAGTCATGCCACCCTTTTTAGGAACCACTTGGACTGGACTGACCCATGAACTATCAGAAATGGGGAAAATGATTCCCGCATCAAGGAGTTTAATAATCTCCTTCTTCACCACCTCCTGCATCTTTGGATTAAGCTGCTGCTGCGGCTGAACGACAGTCCTGAAATTATCCTCCATGAGGATTTTATGAGTGCAGAACGAAGGGTTGATACCCTTAATGTGGATAATCTTCCATGCAATGGCCACCTTGTGCTCTCTCAGCACCCTCAACAACTTCTCTCTCGACCTCCGTCAATGCAGATGCAATAATAACCGGCAACTTCCTCTCCTCATCCCAAAACGCGTACTCCAAATGGGCGGGCAAATCCTTAAGCTCTAAGGAAGGAGGGGGACTCTCTACGGAAGGTCCGTCAATCGGATCGTCTCGTACGATCCCAGTAGACACTTCAGACTCAAGGGCATGTGACTCGGTGTCATCATCTATTAACCGACTAGTCATGGAAACAATCTCAATCTCCGGAATGTCCCTATCGAGAATCTGAGTGTCGGAGGCAGATCCTCCACAGATCTCACTGAAAAACTCTCCAACATGTTCCATAATGGTATCGATGAAGTAAAAGGAGTCATCAGCAGACTTGGGTTGTTTAAGTGACTGTCGAACGTCAAAGGTGACGTTCTCATCCCCAACTCTCAAGATCAACTTACCCTCACAGACGTCGATCAACGCCTGTGCAGTGGCAAGGAATGGTCGACCTAAGATAAGTGGTACACTATCATCATCATTCATGTCCAAAATGACCAAGTCCACCGGGAAGATGAACTTGTCGACACGAACAAGCATGTTCTCGACCATCCCTCGAGGGTATTTCACAGAACGATCAGCAAGCTGGATACTCATCCTGGTACGCCGGGGTTCGCCTAAACCCAGCTTGCTATACACGGAATACGGCATAAGATTAATACTTGCACCAAGATCAGCCAGCGCATGAATCACCGTGTCATCACTCAAGACGCAGGGAATCATGAAACTCCCTGGATCCGACATCTTCTCTAGTAACTTCCTCTGTAAGACAGCAGAATAACTAGCACTCAAAGGGACGGAAGCGACCTCAGCTAACTTCTCCTTATTCTAGAGAATATCCTTAAGGAACTTCGCATGTTTCGGCATCTGAGTCAGTGCCTCAAGGAATGGAATATTAAGGTGAAGCTGCTTCAAAAGATCAAGAAATTTGGAGTTCTGCTCCTCATCTCTATCTTTGCGGAGTCTCCTAGGGTATGGCACTCTAGGTTTGTAGACTCTCGGTGGCTCGCTCGGTAACTGCTGTACTCCTTGGGCTGCTCCTCTAATGCACCTGGGCCGGCAGAGACTCCATCTGAATCTCCTCATCTACCTGCTCCACTCTATCAACAACTGCAGGCTCCTCGACAACTCCTCCTTTAGACCTCTGTTGAATCACGGGCTCATTTTATGCCCCTGCACCGCTCCTCGTCGTCACAGCTTTCGCGAATCCCTTCGGGTTTTGCTTGGTATTACTCGGTAGCGTACCCTGCGGCCTCTCGTTCAATCGACTGGCTATCTCTCCCATCTGCCGCTCTAGACTTTGAATCGACGCTCCCTGATTCCTCATGAATGACTCGTGCTCACGAAGCTTCTCCTGGGTCTCTTTATGACGGGAATCCTCTCGTGTCATAAGCTGTGACAACATCTGCGTCTGTTGCGTCATCATCTCCTCTAAAGTGGGCTTCTTCTCCCCACTGATCGCTCCATCACCCGCATCCTGGAATAGACTCTGACGCTGCTAAAAACCGGACTGATTCCCGCTTCTCCAGTTGGAATTCTGATTGCCTCTTCATCCCGAATTATAAGCATTGAAAGAATTTTAATTTCGGTTTGGATTGCCTATAAAGTCTACAGCCTCCTCCTGCGAACTAACTGGGCACTGAACGGTATCATGCCCTCCTCTGCATATCTCGCACAACTTGCTCTTCGTCTGAAAGTCCTTCACAATCTTAGCCAACGCCTCGACCTGTGCCATAAGTGCGGTGTTCATGTCTAGCGAATGCATGCAGCGTGATATGGAATCGACGGTCTTACCACCTCTGGCGGGTGGTCACTGGTATCCGCTCATAGCTAACCCATTAAACAAAGTGATACACTCATTCGGGTCCTTCTTCGTCAACAGATTTCCTCCCGCCGCCGTGTCAAGCATGTTCTGCATCACGTACGTCACTCCATTATAAAACTTCTCGACAACCGCCCAATCTTGCAAGCCGTGGTTTGGGCACAATGCTAACAGATTTTTAAAACGCTCCCATGCCTCGTAGAAACTCTCGGTGTCCTCCATCTGAAAATAATGAATCTGATTACGCAAACGAGCGGCCTTAGCCGGAGGATCGTATTTCTCAAGAAATTGGGTCTGCAAGGCAGCCCAAGTAGCTATAGAGCCCTATGGGAGGGACTCGAGTCACAGACTCGCATGATCAATGAGTGAAAACAGAAAGACGCGGAGCTTAACAGCATATTCGGATACGCCGGCAAGATGGAAAGTGTCGCAGATACGAACGATGCGAGTAAGATGAGAATGCGGGTTCTCGTGAAACTGAGCGGAATGAGAAATGGTATTCAGAATGTTCAATGGAATTTGCCAGTTTGTCGTAACTCCAATAGTGGGTGGTGCGATGCTGGATCTCGTGCCAGCATTGGCCGGACGGGCCCGGTCTGCAACTGTCCTCCTCGGTTCGGCCATAATCCTATCCCTATCATCGAAGTCGGAAAACATAGGAGAAGAGGATCGACTACCAACGGATGAAGAAGTGGACGATGGTAAAACGGTGCGACGTCTCTCACGAAACTCTCTCTCTCTGGCTCGGGAAATGCTTCAGTGTCAGGTGGTCCACGAGATAGAGTATGTCGCATAAAACTACAAAAATCAATAAAATTAGCCAAACTATTCAAACAAATAAGCAAAGCAAAACAAAAATAATTACAAGTAGCACACAAGGTAAATCCTAACTAGAGTCGCTCTCAAAACGCCTAAAAACCGTGTCCCCAGCGACGGCGCCACAAACTTGATGTGCATCGGATAATATGTCTATAACAATGAATGACCCTCACAACTAAGCTATAAATTTTAAAACAAAAATCCTAACCACACACAACCGGCAAGTTTACCGGTTGCAAGTAGTATAGACCGAGGAAGTCCGAGTATCGAACACGAGGACACGTAAGGACGCTAATGATCACTAACCCTATACAAGACCTACCCAAGAATAATATTTAATTGATTTTTAATTTTTAAAAGCTTAACTGAACTAACTGGACTGACTGGCAAAAGTAACCAAAAATAAAAAACTTAACGGGGAACTAAATATGTTGACTTTGGATGGAGAAAAACGTCTACCTAGGTTTGAATCAAATTGTTGGCCTAACAAGTAAATGGATAGAATGATATCAAGACACCGGTTCCTAAAAATGACATGACTAAGGATCGCTCGGGCTCACTGGATTACCACTCGGTCTCACTCAACAAGCCTTAACAACTCAAAGTCGACTAAAACAACCAAACCGGAAAACAATTGTTAACGTTTTCTAATGTTGACTCACCTCTTGGTCTCACCAACACTCGACCCTAATGGTAATGAATACTACACAACCAAGGATAGAGGAACAATTTAACTTAAACCAAAATAGATCAACTAGTCTCTCAAAACACCTAAACCGGACAAGAAACGAACTCGCTCTCGTGCAATCACTATTCTAGCATGCAAAGGCAATGAGACGACCCTACTTCTTATCACCTCTCAGTCTCTAAGAAGGTGCCTAACCGCTGTACTTTAACCAATAAATCATGCAACAAAACCCTACGGTTGTACCTACCGCAAACAAACGCTAAACACAAAGTCTAGAATCAAACAAGCACCGATCAATCAATACAAAACCAATTAACCAACGCAAGGGGTTTAAGCAATGAATTAACAAAATTTCCAACCATCAAACACAACCTATTTCATGTCTAAACCAAACTTTACAATAACAATTCAAGTCTATCAATCAAACAATCCAATAAACTCATCAAACTCTAACAATAATCATCATTCCTAGGTAGAACCAACAAGTTTAGCCTAGAATCATAATTGGACAGCCATGAATACTCAATAAAAACATTGTATGACTCATCTCAATCATCAATTCAATCATTCAATGATCAACAATAATCATAAATAAGTGAATCTCCAAAGTAATTGTAAAAATACTTAGCAATTAAACAAGAGAATTAAAGTTGATGAACAATGAAATAAATGAAAGGATATGGAGTGATTCGGGACTGCACTTGGCTGTGAAAACTGATGGTAAACGATCCCGAGCCTTGGTTCTTGCCTCTTCCTTCTTCCCTAGCCGCCACAAGCTCCAACTTTAAGCACGAAAAAAGTTTTTTTCTCTCCTTCCCTTGTTGCACAGTTCCGATCGGACCAGAATGGCTGCCCTAGGGTTTTATTTTTTTTTTATATCATAATATGTGTAAGACACGGGCTTGTCCATAATGTAATTGGGTCGGGCTTTGAGCTTTGTCTTGAAATTATATGCTTAAAAGGCCCGTAATCTCCCCGAAATGTCTGGTTTCTTCATTCTTTTAACCCATAACCTACAAGATAATTAAAACTATGTAAAATCTAGATAAAATAAGTTAAATTACATTAAATACAATATAAAAAGATAGATAAAAGATGCGGAAAATAAGTGTGTTTTACAACACATCACTAATCTACTTATTATTACAAACCAAATTAATGAATAAATAGATTACAACCCCAAATAAAATATTACAACCATATCGAATGAACAAACAACCACTTAAATGAACAAACACATCAACACAAACATTCAACCAAACACAGGGCCATGGCTAGGTTATGAACATCCAATACACATCCAAATGTGCAATAATACAAGACCAAAAATGGTTCCCCCTTTTCCCTTAAAGTTTCGACCCAAATAAAACCAAACCGAAAATTTCGGGTTTTATCCAAACAACATAAACAATCATCCAAATGACTTAGTTTTTAAAGATTACCACATGCATGTAAAGTATAACCTTGAAACACCATGGGGTAACCAAAATCCCTAAAACTTTCGGCCAAATGGTGAAACCCACCATAAACTCGAAAATTTTTGGGTCTAATGAAGCATGCATTCGTAGAAGCGGCTCTTGATGCCATTGTTGGGTTTTAACAAGATTATCAGAGAGACAAAACCTTACTTTTATCAAAAACGCAACGGATATATGTTTCAAAATCTTGTTAATTTTAGGTGTATAAAACCAATTTATACATGCAAAACCCAATCCCGGATCCATATACGAAATACATACTATCAAACACATGCATGTCACTATAAGTCCATGCATGTAAATACCTTTCAATATGACAAGACTCGGGTGAAGAAGGAGATGATGGAAGGGCATAACTCCAACGGAGAAGCTCCTCAAGCTTGTATACCCCAAGCTCTTGTCAAACACCCTTAGTTTAGCTAGGATTTGTAACAAAATCTTTCTTCTTTCTCTTGGTTCCCTCTTGGCCGAAAATAAATGAGGGAAAGGAGAGGAGTGTTTTTGTGTTACTTGTGAAGTTATGAGAATTGAAAGAGATATTTTGTGGTCATTCAAAGCACCTCCCAAGGGTCCAATGAGCATCCTTGCATGTAGCCACTATCTTTAGAGTTAATAATAAAATAATACATAAGAAAGAGAGAGCGGGGGGGGGCTTCCTTCTTTGTTATTATTATTTTCATTTTTATAACTTACCGTTAATATATATTATATATATATATATATATATATATATATATATATATATGTTATAAAACTTGTTACATTTTGTTATAAAGATAACACAATATAAACATTATTCACATATTGTTACTTAACCATCTTAAATAATACTATAGAATGCTCTCTTTCAAATTACAAGTCATCCATATGATTTATTCATTTCATAAGTGTATTGTATTTAGAAACCCTTTCCAAATAACATAAGTGTCAATATTTATTTACTTATGATCATATCATATATAAACAAATATTATCGGTGTTTGTCTAGCTTGTTATTGGGTATGACCCAACTTGGATCATAACGTACTAGCCACATCAATTATAATATGTGTCTTGGGCAGACTGAGTCCAACACTTCATACCCATGCAAACCACTGCTCCTGCTGGACCAACTCTTGATGCCGAAACAGTGTACCCCAGACGCAGCTATGGAGCGAAATGTTTTGATCACACAAGAGGTAACATTTATGATAACCTATCTTTTGGCATTAATCATGGTGGTATGCAAAATACCGGGATCAACCAAACCATAGCCCGTGAGATACAAAAGCTCAAGGATATGATATCAAGTGTACCAAGAGTCATCAAACCTATTCCCGAATTACCAGCAGGAAGCCATAACATATCTCGGTTCGCTCCACCAATTTGTGATGCTGAGATACCAAAGTGCTTCACTGCCCCTAGTATGAAGTTATATGATAGATCCTCGGATCCTGAAGAACATGTGGCCTTATACCGTGAGAGGATGGAAATTAATCCAATCCCAGATAGATTGAAAGAAGCTTGCTTGTGTAAAGGCTTTGGCTCAACCCTCACTGGATCCGCCCTTAAATTGCTGCTAAGTCTTCCTCCTTATTCTATTACTTCTTTTTCTCATTTGATCAATTTGTTTAATAGTCAATTTTCATGCAGTAGATCCTTTGAAAAATTAACTAGTGATTTATATAAAGTTGTCTAACCTCGTGGGGAACCTCTTAGGCAGTTGCTCACTAGATTTGGAAGAGAGGCCTTGGAAATTCCAAATCTAGATGTCCCGACAGCTGTTGAGGCATTCAAAATGGGGTTACAAAAGGACTCTCCATTTTATCAAGATCTTGTGATGACCCCTTGCAGGAATCTAGATGAAGTCCGAAACAGAGCTATAAGATTCATCAGATTAGAGGAGGATCAAAGAATACAGAATCAAATGAACACTCCAGCAAAAAATGAATCTCAAGACAAGAAGCAGGGACCCTACTTCAGAAACAACAACTCTAAACCATACAACAAACCAAATGGCCAGACGATCAATGTTGTAGAAGAAGAGAAGGACGATGAAGATTGTCCAAGAATATCCGACTACTGCGTCTCCGTATATATGGGAGGAGTGATGCTTGTTGTTAAGAACTTGGGTGACAAATCAAGATGACCAAGGAAAAATGAGAAGGCGCCACCCCCAAAAGACAAATTGAAATGGTGTGCCTTTCACGAAGACTTCAGCCATATGACAGAGGATTGCATAGCCTTGAGAAAGGAGATAAGCTACCTCCTCAACAAGGGTTACCTTAAGGAACTATTAGGAAGAAAAAAGTCCATGACCCTGGATCCTTAACTAGTCCTGGAAAAGGCTGCTCCACCTCCCCAGATGTTTAAGTTATCAACATGATCTTTGGAGATATATGTGAAACTTCATATTCAGCTACGAAGAAGTACGCCAAAGAATGCAAACTGGAGAATGGTGAAAGGCCAATCAAGACTTCTTTAACGGCCGAGCAAAGAATTATCTCCTTCGATGAGGATGATCGAGTCAATGTCCAGGATCCTCATCATGACAGTTAGTCATTACCTTATTTATTTCTAACCATTATGTTCGCATGATACTCATTGATGGGGAAGTTTAGTTAACATCATCCAATTGGAAGTACTGAGAAGGATGAATATCCCAGAATCGAAAATTGCCCCACGATCCTCAGTTCTTGTAGGATTCAGTGTGGAAACGAAGATTACATTGGGGGACATCAAACTACCCATATATATAGAGGGAGTAAATTCTGTTCAAAAATTTTGTGTTATCGATTCCTTGTCTTGTTGCAATGTTATTCTTGGCAGGCCGTGGATACACGAAATGAAGGCAGTCCCCTCCACTTACCACCAATGCGTAAAGCTACCTACCCCCTGGGGAATAGCGAAGATTGAAAGTGATCAACAAGACGCTAAGGATTGCTATACTTCTTCAATGAAACCTACAAAGAAGTTGAAGGAAGCATAGCAATTACAGAAAGCGAGAAGAAATATCATGGAGACTAGGAAACAAGACTCTAAGAAAGTAGTCTTGCACCCAGAGGATCTTGACGACAAAGTCCTAATAGGTGTTGAAATACAAGAGTCCATTGAGAAGGATCTAATATCCTTTTTACAACGAAGAAAGTCAACCTTCGCGTGGAAGCACGAAGATATGACAGGTATTTCTAAAGATGTAATAATCCATAAACTTGGAATTGATCCTTCTTTCAGGCCTATTCACCAAAAGAGAAGGAAATTCGCTCCGGAAAGAAATGCGATCATCCAAGAAGAGATACAGAAACTACTAAAGGCATGTATGATTAGGGAAGTAAAATATCCACAATGGTTAGCCAGTGTGGTTGAAGTTCAAAAGAAAAACGGAAAGAAGAGGGTATGTGTTGATTTTACTGATTTAAATAAGGCATGTCCCAAGGATCCTTTCCCTCTCCCCCACATTGACTGCATGGTGGATGCTACCGCAGGGCATGAAATGTTAACCTTTATAGATGCTTCATCACGATTTCAACAAATCTAGATGGAACCATCTGATCAAGAGGATACAGTATTTATAACCCCTACGGGCATATATTGTTATATTGCTATGCCGTTTAGTCTTAGAAAAGCAGGTGCTACATATCAAAGACTAGTCAATATGATGTTCAAGGAACAGTTGGGAGACACCATGGAAGTCTACATCGATGACATGGTAGTAAAGTCAAAGAAGGCAAAGGATCACCTTAAGGATTTGGAAGTAGCATTTGACATCCTTGACAAATACAACATGAAGCTAAATCCTGCTAAATGTGTATTTGGTGTCAAAGCCGGAAAATTCCTTGGGTATTTGGTAACCAAAAGAGGGATAGAGGCGACTCCATAGCAAATCTAAGCCATCCTAAATCTCAAGTCCCCAACAAATATCAAAGAGGTACAAAGATTAACAGGAAGGGTGGCAGCACTTAACAGGTTCATATCAAAATCCTCAGAAAAATGTAAAGATTTCTATAACATCCTGAGGAAATACAAGAAATTCTAGTGGACGGAGAAACATGAAGCTGCTCTCACCGCTCTAAAGGACTACTTATACTCGGCCCCCGCTTTGATGAAGCCTGTAGATGGAGAACCATTGATCCTCTATCTAGCCGTCTCCCTCACTGCTTTGAGTGCATTCTTGGTGAAGAATCACGAAGGTAATCAACATCCTATTTACTATGTAAGTAAAAAAATCTCCTCGATGCCGAATCAAGGTACTCTCACTTAGAAAAACTTATTCTCGCTCTGATCATGGCTTCAACTAAGTTAAGACATTATTTTTAAACTCATACTATTATTGTAAAAAACTAATTATCCCATAAAGAATGCCCTTAGAAAACCGGAAATGTCGGGTAGAATGACCATGTGGGCTGTAAAGCTAAGTGCGTATGATATACAATATGAGCCTAGAAATGCGATTAAGTCACAGGCACTAGCAGACTTTGTGGCTGATTTCAGTAGTGACATAGAAGAACAAGCCAATCTTAAACTTCAACGGCTTGAAGAGACCAAGGATCCTTGGACACTCTTCACTGACAGAGCCTCAAATGTCAAAGGAACAGTATTGGGAATACTACTAAAATATACTACCCCATTCGATAGCTTGTGAATTCCAGGCCACTAACAACGAGGCAGAATATGAGGCACTCATCGCAGATATACAACTAGCCAAAGGTAAGAGAATCAGGTATCTTCAAATTTTTGTAGATTCATTATTAATTGCTAATCACTTTAATGGCTCATATGCAGTCAAAGGTGAGAAATTAATTAAATATTTAGATATAGTAAAGGATCTTGCAGGATCCTTTGACTATTTTAACATCACGCAGGTACCAAGAGAAGAAAATGCTGGGGCCGATGCCTTAGCAAACTTAGCTTCAGCTTTGAAGCTCCCAGAGAACATAAAAATTCCTATCATCCACGTTCTATCCCCTGCAATTGAGGAATTCCAAGCAATGGAAATAGTTGGGAATCTACACACGGATCCTAAGGATCATCCCCTTGATCATTCATCCTGGATCCTTCCAATAATAAAGTATATCCAAGATGGAGAAATCCCAAAAGAAGAGAACCCCAAGGCTTTTAAAGCCAAGGTATCCCAATATACTGTTATACATAATATGCTATATAAGAAATCCCTTGCAGATCCATATTTAAGGTGCATCGAAGGATCAGAGATCCAAGAAGTGCTGAAGGATTTCCATGAAGGAGATTGTGGCAACCATACAAGGGGCAGAGCATTATTCTCCAGGATTCTAAGAACCGGATACTTCTGGCCTATTATGAAGAAGGATGCTATGGAGTACTCCGGAAGTGCGATACTTGTCAAAGACATGGAAACATTCTACATCAACCGGCAGAACCCTTATATCCCATCGTCTCTTCGTGGCCATTCATGAAATAGAAATAGGGAATGGATATAGTGGGCAAGCTTCCTACAGCTCCAGGGGGAAAAGTCTTCATGTTACTAATGACAGACTATTTCTCTAAATGGATCGAAGCTGAAGCTTTCCCTCAAGTTAGGAAAAAGGAAGTTATATCCTTTATTAAACGTAACATTATTACTAGATTTGGAATCCCTTCTGAAATTTTTTGTGATAATGGTTCCCAATTTATTGGGAAAAGAACTACTAACTTTTGTGATAGTTGGGGAATCAAGATGATCACTTCGACACCAGTCCATCCACAAGCAAATGGCCAAGCAGAATCAAGCAACAAAATCATCGTCAACAACCTGAAGAAGAAGCTTGGAACGAAGAAAGGAAAATGGGGTGAGGAACTACCCTATGTGCTTTGGGCAGATAGGACAACTCCAAAGAATGCCACAGGGCAGACGCCGTTCTCATTAGTCTTTGGAGCTGAAGAAGTGATCCCCACCGAAATGGTGTATCCAACAGCCAGAACAAGCATCTATGATCCTTAGATAAACAAAGAGAATCTTTTCCAAGATCTAGACACTGTGGAGGAACTTAGAGATCAAGCAAGATTTAGGATGGCTGCCTACCAACAAAAGATAGCCGGTGCATATAACAAAAATATCAGAATCAGAAGATTTCAAGTCGGGGATTTAGTTCTTCGAAAGGCGTTCCAGAATACAACTAATCCCACTGACGGGAAGTTAGCACCCAAATGGCAAGGTCCTTACATAATTGAAGCTGAAGCAGGAAAGGGGGCATATCGTCTAATGAATATGGAAGGTGACTTGCTCCCAAGGGCTTGGAGTGCAATTCATTTGAAAAAATATTCTTGTCAATCAGGATCCTGGATCCTAGTAAGTTACTTCAATCCTGAATCTGGTAAAATTTTACTTTATGTTTCTAGTTATATACATTATGTTAAATTTTTGTTTTGTCAACTATATAAAGTTGTAGAAATGCCGAGCAATAGGGCCCTGAAATGGAAAAACGGGTTGGCCAACTCTCTCCTAAGTTTAATTCGCCAGGTTTATAAGGTTTTCACCTTATCTCCCAAATTAGGGTTCTGACACCCTCGCCTAGAGCGCATGATAATCCGGGTATGTTTGGAGGCTGTGGGACCAGTACACTATACGTGGCTGACAATTTCATGGATAAAGATCATATCTTGGATCCTATGAATTAAATGGTAGACGTACTAAATACACAAGTTAAGGTCAACGCCAAGGATTGGCTCGTCACCGCGTCAAAATGGGCCAACGCCAAGGATCAGCTCGTCGCCCATATTTATTGGGCTTGTCCCCACATATTTATTGGGCTCGTCCCCACGTTTTATTGGGCTCGTACCCATGTATTTATTGGACTTGTCCCCACGTTTTATTGGGCTTGTCCCCAAGATGGTTGAGTTTAAATCCAACTTTTCTAACTATTAAAATATCTTTTGATGATTTATTCTAACGGGTGAATAATTTGAAGAAGAAAATCCCAAGTGTAAAGGATTCTCTATCCTAGTAACACAGATGATAAAACAAAAGCCAAAAGAGTTATATTATTATAAGCAAGACAAAAGGTGATCCGGGCTTCACCAGCAAAATGTGGACCATCCACCCGGATCAGGCTACGTCAAAGTTATCATGTGTCCATGCAGAAGCAAAAGAAACGAAAGGCGATTAAGGTTTCATCCCCAAAACAGAGGATCCCTCCACCCTAACCACCTTTCATAATTGTCTTAAGAATCATTGATCCTGAGGATTACAACTACTATTGTCCATATAAACCATCAACAAGAAAAACCATTAAAACATCATAAAAAAAATGGGCTCCGGCCTTGTCTTCATATCCATCATCGCCCATTGATCCACCTACTCCTTAGCCACATCGCCATCACCTTCTACAGCCTCCTTGACCTCCAACACGTCGTCCTTAGCCCCTCTCGTCCCAGCATCCTCGATCCTCTTCTCGGCCCCAACATCCTCACTCTCCTCACCAAAGCCAGCCAATGCCTTCTCCCACATAGCCACATTCCAAGTGGACTTATCGAAGCTAGGATCCTCAGCCTCTGCAACCATCTTAATCCTGGCTGTAAGCACTGCCTTACTAGCCCACACCTTGGCCTGCTCCATAACCTCCACCACCTTCTCTTGAGCTCGGATGTCTGCGAGGGCTAGCTTGTCTTCCAGGGCTTCCTTCTCCGCTTGAAGTGCTACATTGAGCTTGTCTTTCAGGATTATGCCAGCACGATATTTGGCCAGTTCCTTCTCCGTATTGGCCACGTTCTCATCGTACAAGGCTTTGATGCTGGCCACGGCCTGCAAAAACACAAATAGTTAAAGATACAACCAAAACATTTATTACTAAGGATAAAGGATCCTTAATTCTGAAAGTTGATCAAACACATGTTGGGCACTGTGAACCTCCACATCAGGGTCTCTTTTTCTCTTCGTGCTGGCCTTGGAACGAGTAGTCATGGTCTTTGGCGGTACGAGGCTAGAGCTTTTCATGGGTTTCTTCTGGGTGGAACAGGAGGAGATGAGACTGTCGACATCCTCTAGCTGGAATTGACCCAGCAGATTCTTGGAGGACTTAGATGCTGACTTTTGGGCACCTTCACAAATCATATCAGAAAAAGATAAGTTTTCCTGAATCTACCCTTTCTCTAGTTATTTTATCCTTCTTATTGGATTTTCAAATTTAATTTTTACTTACTTGACATTGTTTCTGAAGAGCTTGCGGTATCCTCGCTTGAGTCAGTTGATGATTCTTCACCAACAATCTTGAAGGTCCGATCAAAAGGATCCAGGGACAGAAACACCTTCGCCTTCTTGATACCGTCAAAGTCAACAGCAAGATCTGAAAAGTTGGACACTGCATAAAGAGCAACAAATTTATAGTCAGTTAATCAATAAAACAAGGATCACATATCCTCTGGATCCACTACCCTACCCTTCAGGATCCAGCGAGTTGGTAATAAATTCCCATTTGGGATACTGTCTCTTAAAACAAAAAAGAACTGGTTCTTCCAACTTTGGTCATTGTGAGTGGTCTTGTTGATCGGTAGAGGCTGAAAGGGTTTACTCTTAAAGACAAATCTGCTGGAGCCATGGGTTACGAGGCTATACATATAAGAAAGGGCCGGAAGAGTGAAATCAAGATCTTTCTCTGCAATCAGTCTTTCAACGATATGCAAAGTCCTCCACATCATCGACATAGCTTGAATATAGCTGATACCGGTGAAGGAGAAGAAAGTAGTTGTAAGATCGGGAAACGGATACGAAAAGCCAAGAAGGAATGGGAGTGCTGGAAACCAAACCCAATCGGTAGAGATGTAGTCACTCTTTACTTGGGGGTCGTAGGGTCAAAACATTGTTCCTTCAAGAAAACATTCGGAGATGCTACGTATTTCTTCATCGGTGAATTTGCAAATTTCAGAAACCGGATCTTTATTGTAACACCCCGACCGATGGCGGATTATACATCGGGGCGCCACGTATTGTTTCATTACTCGCGACACTATTTGGGTGTCAATATTTAATAAATACATTTCATTGCGCACGCGCAGAACACGACATAAAGTAACATAAATCATATTATAACTCAAAATATTCAAATAACATAAACTTGTCTTGTTACATTTTAAACTAGGTCCAAACAAAAAGAAAACATCCTACGCGTCCAAGAGATTCCCAAAAGCAGCTACAGCGAACCTGAACATGTGTTAAAATAAAACGTCAACACTTGCGTGTCGGTGAGAAATCAAGTTTAATAGATATAAATAGATAACAATATCTGCGCGCATCATGTGTATAACTGGTGTTCAACAAGGGTGTAATCAGATTGTGATCAAGCCTTAGATCATAGCTCATAGTTCAATCCGTGCTCCCAATTGAGCACAAAAACAAGAAAACTGTGCAAGTGTAAACAAAAGAGAAATCATAAACGATAGTTCTCCCGTGTTCATCTAATGGATCCATGAAAACTGCGGAATAGGCCGACAAGACGGTTAATGATCCACACATACAAATAAACAGCCAAGTCTACGTCCATAACACATGGGGTTTTGCGCGACAAAAGTTTATAAACAAGTTTAAGACTCAAGTTTGTACGAACACATGAACATCCCAAAACATTAAAAATAAAAAGGGATTAGGTACGAGATTACTCACCTGAAAAAGGTGGGTTGAAAGATAATGCAAAAACCAACTTTTAAACAAGCACAAGTTAACCTATAAATAGAGATTATTGGTTTAATGATTTGTTTTATGCCTTGAATATATGTTAGCATAGTAATATGTATCTTTAACAAATTTTTATATATTATATATTACCGGAAATCTGGGCAGGACAAGGGAAAAGACGAAGGCAGAGAGAGGAGGCGGCTGAGGAACAACGGCAGAGGCCAAGGAGAAGAGAGCAGAAGAGAGTTTAAGTGTTTGTGTGTGTAGTGTTAAATAACAAGAAAATAGTATTATTTATAGTAAAACCCTAGGGAACACAATCCCTTAAAAAGAGGAAAAAGATCTTCTCAAATCAGACAAAAGATATTAAAAGGCAAAAGATTCTAAAAGCAAAAGATACCAAAAGATATGGCAGCCGGCAGCTGCAGGGGATGGGGAAAAGCTGACAGGATACAGGTCAAAGCATGGGAGGCGTCAGGGAAAACACTGTTCAAGACATGCAAAAGAAGATTTCAAAAGATTATGTCAGTCACTTTTTCTGTCAACCAATAGGGTTGGTGCGCATGCTGCGCCGAAAGTGACTATTCAGACAGAAGATAAGATATCACAAAAGAATACAGGCTGACCTAAACAGAAGAAAAGACTTAAGGTCTAGCGCGAGAAGATTCGAGCGCGCGCGAGGGCGATGGCAGACAGAAGACAATCCTTAGCGCGCCGCGGGAAGAACTAAAATCCTTAGCGCGCCGCGGGAAGAACTACCATTCTTAGCGCGCCGCGGGAAGAACTACAATTCTTAGCGCGTCGCGGGAAGAACTACCGTTCTTAGCGCGCCGCGGGAAGAACTAAAATCCTTAGCGCGTCGCGGGAAGAACTACCATTCTTAGCGCGCTGCGAGAAGAACTACAATTCTTAGCGCGCTGCGAGAACAGTTCGCCTCGCGTATCGCAGGAACAACTGGTCTTCACGCAGGCTTCCTTGTAAGGAGTCTGGCGCGTGGAGCTGCGCAGACATCCTTAGGCGGGAAGAACCAAAGGACAAGCAAAGAGTTAAGAGAAAAAGGGGTTTCAGGCTCAAGGGTTAAGCAAAGGGGCGGGACGGCGACAAGGGAGAGAAAGAGGAAGGCGGGACGGCGGAGAGAAATTATTATTAGTAATATATAAAATATATATATAATTTATTAAATGTTAAAATTTTACAAAGATTAAATAATCAAATTTTAAATCATAAAAAGAATCAGATTCGAAAAGTGGTACCTGGGTCGGGTCGGGTCGGATCGGGCAGTTGTCACAGTCTCCCCTACTTTAAGAAATTTCGTCCCGAAATTTATCTCGAAGTAGGTTGCGCAGAGAAAAGGTGCGGGTACTTGATCTTCATCTGATCTTCCCTTTCCCAAGTGAACTCGGCTCCGCGCTTGGACTGCCAACGAACTTTAACAATAGGGATGCGACTGCGCTTGGTTTGCTTTACCTCGCGATCCATAATCTCAACAGGCTTCTCAACGAAATGCATAGACTCATCAACTTGAACTTCATCAAGTGGTATGTGGAGGTTCTCGTCAGCTAAACATTTCTTGAGATTGGATACATGGAAAGTTGGATGCACATTGCTGAGCGCGGGCGGTAGGTCAAGCTTGTAGGCAACTTTTCCCACCCTCGCAAGAATCTTGAATGGACCAACATAACGAGGCGCAAGCTTACCTTTCTTCCCAAAGCGAACAACACCCTTCCAGGGCGACACTTTGAGGAGAACAAGATCAACAACTAGAAATTCGAGAGGCTTCCGCCTGCGATCTGCGTAACTCTTCTGTCAGCTTCTGGCAGTCAGCAGATGATCACGGATCTTGGCGATTTTATCGGTTGTCTCTTGAACTAGTTCGGGTCCTGTGATTTGAACTTCACCCACTTCGCTCCAACAAATCGGTGAACGGCACTTTCGACCGTAAAGTGCTTCAAATGGGGCCATACCGATGCTGGAATGATAGCTGTTATTATACGAGAACTCGATCAGAGGTAGGTGTGAATCCCAATTACCTCCAAAATCAAGAACACAAGATCGAAGCATATCCTCAAGGGTTTGGATGGTTCGCTCAGACTGTCCGTCAGTCTGAGGATGATATGCAGTACTCATGTCCAAACGAGTTCCTAACGCAGATTGGAGAGATTTCCAAAAGCGAGATATAAAACGGCCATCGCGATCGGATATGATGCTCAAGGGAGTACCATGACGGCAGACAATTTCCTTAACATAAAGATGCGCAAGTTGTTCAACACGGTATGTTTCACGAATGGGCAGAAAGTGGGCAGACTTGGTCAATCGATCCACTATTACCCAAATGCTATCATGTTTGCTTGCGGTCAAGGGTAACTTGGTGATAAAGTCCATTGCTATACTTTCCCATTTCCACGTAGGAATTTCAGGTTGTTCGAGCAAACCAGATGGGCGTTGATGTTCAGCTTTTACCTTAGAACAAGTTAGGCATTTAGCTACGAACACAGCAATATCCTTTTTCATACCAGGCCACCAATAAGAAAGGCGCAAATCTTTATACATTTTGTCAGCACCAGGATGAACAGAATACCGAGTTTTGTGCGCTTCACTCAGTATGACAGAGCGAAGATTCTCATCGTTGGGGATCCAAATGCGATTGAGATAACAAAGAATTCCATTCAGGTTAGGGACTAGATGTACTTCTGCACCACACGCTAACTCGGCGCGAAGGTTGCCTTTGCTGATCGATGCGCGCTGCGCGTCGCGAATGCGCGATTCAAGATCGTTTCGGATCGGCGCGAAGCGAAGCTGCGTGCGCGGCAAGATACAGTTAAGCTGGCTGGGTTTGCGGCTGAGCGCATCGGCTACCACATTAGCCTTTCCAGGGTGATATCGGATTTCACAATCTTAGTCGCTGATGAGTTCGTTCCATCGGCGTTGTCTCATGTTAAGTTCCTTTTGATCAAAAATGTGCTGAAGGCTTTTATGGTCGGTGTAGATGATGCACTTAGTCCCATAGAGGTAGTGTCTCCAGATTTTCAAGGCAAATACAACTGCACCAAGTTCGAGGTCGTGAGTCGTATAATTCTTTTCATGAATTTTAAGTTGCCTTGATGCGTAAGCGATAACCTTGCCTCGTTGCATAAGTACACAACCGAGACCTTCGTTGGAGGCATCACAATAAACGACAAAGTCGTCAGTACCCTCAGGTAACACTAGAACAGGAGCTTCGCACAACAATTGCTTGAGCGTCTGAAAGGCTTCTTCTTGCTTAGAGCCCCAAACATACGGTTTGCCTTTGTGCGTTAATGCTGTTAAAGGCAAGGCGATTTTTGAAAAGTTCGCAATGAATCGCCGGTAATAACCAGCTAAGCCCAAAAAGGAACGGATTTCGGTAGGAGTGGATGGTGTAATCCAGTTCTTGATTGCTTCAATCTTGGATGGGTCGACATGAATGCCCATCTTGTTTACAACATGACCAAGAAACTGTACTTCATCCGACCAAAATTCACACTTGGAGAGTTTGGCATAGAGTTGCTCGGTTCGAAGCTTTTGCAACACCAACCGAAGATGTTGTTCATGCTCGGCCTTGGTTTTAGAATATACCAGAACGTCATCGATAAACACGATCACGAATCGGTCCAAGAAGGGCCTACACACCCGGTTCATTAGATCCATGAAAACGGCGGGTGCGTTGGTTAAACCGAAGGGCATGACCAAGAATTCAAAATGACCGTAACGGGTTCGAAAGGCAGTCTTGGGAACGTCCTCTTCGCGAATACGCAACTGGTGATAGCCAGAACGGAGATCGATCTTGGAGAAACAAGAGGCACCTTGGAGTTGATCAAAGAGGTCGTCAATACGCGGTAAGGGATACCGGTTCTTAATGGTGAGCTTGTTCAGCTCGCGGTAATCAATACACATGCGAAACGAACCGTCTTTCTTTTTAACGAACAACACCGGAGCACCCCATGGCGAAGAGCTAGGGCGAATGAATCCTTTATCGGTCAACTCTTGAAGTTGACTTGCTAATTCTTGCATTTCAGTGGGCGCAAGACGATAAGGAGATTTGGATACGGGGGAAGCACTAGGGGCCAGATCAATACGAAACTCGACTTCCCGAGCAGGAGGTAAACCAGAAAGATCATCGGGAAAGACTTCAGGAAAGTCACGCACGATGGGGATTTCAGAAAGCTTCTTCTTTCCTTCATCGGGTTTGACCACATTAGCTAAGAACGCGACACATTTCTTCCGCAATAGTCTTCGGGCTTCAGTGCATGACATAAGTTTAAGACCGTTAGATGGTTTTTCGCCGTAGATATGCAGATCACCATTTCCTCGAGGAATGCGAATCATCTTTTTGGCGCAAATAACTTCGGCGCGATTTTGCGAGAGCCAGTCCATACCGATAATAACATCAAAGCTTCCAAGAGGCATGGGAATGAGGTCGATTAGAAAATCATGTTCGTTAAGGTTAAGTGTGCAATCTTTGATTACGGAATTTATTAAAATAGTTTCACCATTAGCCAATTCAACTGAAAAGTTTTCGTTTAAATTTACTCGTGGTCGCGCAAGTTTTTGTTCAAATGTGCGAGAAATAAAACTTCTATCGGCGCCAGTATCAAAAAGTATAGATGCATATTGTCCGTTAAGTAAAAATGTACCATTAACCACGTCATTATTTGCTTGCGCTTGGTGCGCGGTTATATTAAAAGCTCGGCCTCGCGCCACTTGGTTTGAAATTTGGTTAACTGGGTTCGCTTGCGTAATCTGAACTTGTAGTCTCGGGCACGCGTTCCGGAAATGACTGGGATCACCGCAGTTATAGCACGACCTGGGTCGTGGATTAGGGTATGTTGGTTGTGGGTTCTGCAGGTAGGTTGGTGGTGTTTGCGCAATTGGGTTGGAGGGAAGGACTCTACAGTTTTCCGCATTGTGACCAGCGCGGCCACATCGGTGACAAAGTCGACACGGGACTTGAGGTGGGTGGTGAAGTCTACAGGTTGGGCAAAAGGGTTGGTTTCCTGTGTAGGGTTTCTTAGTTGACGGGGCAGGGAGTGCGGGATTGGTTAAGGCATAGTTATGAACTACAGGAGGTGTTGGGTAGGTCGACAGTGGGTTAGGCGCGTAAACTGGAGGTTGGTAGGTGGGTTGCTGGACAATGAGCGGGTTGGTAAGCGCGTAGGCTTTGCGCCTGCGCTTGAGGTTGTTACGGTTAGAGGGTTCTGGCTTGGTTTCTGTTGGTTCTGGGACAGTCTTGGTGGGTTTGGTCTTTTCGGCTCCCGGCAGAAACAGAGTTCCTGCCCTGACATGGTTGTCGCTGAGCACAGCGGCCAACTCGATGGCGTCAGAGAGGGTTGCTGGGTTCCTGGCCCATACAGAATCTTGAATTTCCATGGGGAGACCCCCAAGGAACTTCTCGATGGCTCGGCGGGAAGGGGTAACTAGGTGTGGGACAAGCAAACTTAGTTCGTGGAAGCGCATAGCGTACTCGCGCGCTTCGCCACTGAACTGCTTCAAGTTCCAAAATTCCTCCTCAAGGCGCTTTATTTCGTTGGGAGGGCAGAATTCTCTAGTCACAAGTTCCTTGAATTCCTCCCAAAGCATGCTAGAAGCAGCCTCTGCGCCACGCGCATGAGCTACTCCGTTCCACCAAGTAAGCGCCCTTGATTCTAGGACACTTGAGGCGTATAAGGTTCGTCGGTCTGGAGGGCATTGGGTATGGAGGAAGGTGTTCTCAATTTTCTCGAGCCATTGGAGCATTACGGTGGCTCCTTCAAGCCCTGTGAATTTCGGAGGGTTACCCCCATTAAAGGATTTAATATTGTATCCGGAGGGGTTGGTATTGTTTTGGTTTAAGGCTTGGGCTATTGCGGCGGCCATTTCCTGGGAACGTTGCTGCCTACGTCTGCGCGCGGCTTCTCTCCTCTGATGGCGGCGAGATAGCAGAGGCATTCTATAAAAGTTTTAATTTTTATTAATATCTTGGTATGGGAAATCGTTTTGGCGCAAGGTATATCGTCGTAAAGCTTATTTCACGGAGTTAAATGCTATCAAATTTTGAAATAAAATATGAATTAAATGCAAACTTAATACAGGTAATAAATTCGAATTAAAAATCGACAATTCATGCATCACCATGACTTTCCGAGTTCTCAATTTAAAATATCGAGTAAACGAGCATTGAAGGTTGACAATTCATGTATCACCATGACTTTTCAAATCTTCAATTTAAAATATCGAGCAAATGAATATTGGAGATTGACAATTCATGTATCACCATGACTTTTCAAATCTTCAATTTAAAACATAAAGTTAATGGTAATTGAAAATCAACTATTCATATACCACCATGACTTCTCGGATTTTCAATCCCCACAACAAACGAATATGCAAGTAAAGAAATAAATTGAAATTTAACAATAAGAATCGAAAGATCGCGAATAAAACATGAAATCATGTGCTGCGTATGCGCAAGCATATTTTATAAATATCGAGTAATTAACAATTAGCGCGCATACATGAGATATTTCTCATGCGCGAGAAGGGACACTTAGGTATTCTAGGTCGTTACGTCTAACCACCTATCCTAAAGTCACGGAGCTCTGATACCAATCTGTAACACCCCGACCGATGGCGGATTATACATCGGGGCGCCACGTATTGTTTCATTACTCGCGACACTATTTGGGTGTCAATATTTAATAAATACATTTCATTGCGCACGCGCAGAACACGACATAAAGTAACATAAATCATATTATAACTCAAAATATTCAAATAACATAAACTTGTCTTGTTACATTTTAAACTAGGTCCAAACAAAAAGAAAACATCCTACGCGTCCAAGAGATTCCCAAAAGCAGCTACAGCGAACCTGAACATGTGTTAAAATAAAACGTCAACACTTGCGTGTCGGTGAGAAATCAAGTTTAATAGATATAAATAGATAACAATATCTGCGCGCATCATGTGTATAACTGGTGTTCAACAAGGGTGTAATCAGATTGTGATCAAGCCTTAGATCATAGCTCATAGTTCAATCCGTGCTCCCAATTGAGCACAAAAACAAGAAAACTATGCAAGTGTAAACAAAAGAGAAATCATAAACGATAGTTCTCCTGTGTTCATCTAATGGATCCATGAAAACTGCGGAATAGGCCGACAAGACGGTTAATGATCCACACATACAAATAAACAGCCAAGTCTACGTCCATAACACATGGGGTTTTGCGCGACAAAAGTTTATAAACAAGTTTAAGACTCAAGTTTGTACGAACACATGAACATCCCAAAACATTAAAAATAAAAAGGGATTAGGTACGAGATTACTCACCTGAAAAAGGTGGGTTGAAAGATAATGCAAGAACCAACTTTTAAACAAGCACAAGTTAACCTATAAATAGAGATTATTGGTTTAATGATTTGTTTTATGCCTTGAATATATGTTAGCATAGTAATATGTATCTTTAAAAAATTTTTATATATTATATATTACCGGAAATCTGGGCAGGACAAGGGAAAAGACGAAGGCAGAGAGAGGAGGCGGCTGAGGAACAACGGCAGAGGCCAAGGAGAAGAGAGCAGAAGAGAGTTTAAGTGTTTGTGTGTGTAGTGTTAAATAACAAGAAAATAGTATTATTTATAGTAAAATCCTAGGGAACACAATCCCTTAAAAAGAGGAAAAAGATCTTCTCAAATCAGACAAAAGATATTAAAAGGCAAAAGATTCTAAAAGCAAAAGATACCAAAAGATATGGCAGCCGGCAGCTGCAGGGGATGGGGAAAAGCTGACAGGATACAGGTCAAAGCATGGGAGGCGTCAGGGAAAACACTGTTCAAGACATGCAAAAGAAGATTTCAAAAGATTATGTCAGTCACTTTTTCTGTCAACCAATAGGGTTGGTGCGCATGCTGCGCCGAAAGTGACTATTCAGACAGAAGATAAGATATCACAAAAGAATACAGGCTGACCTAAACAGAAGAAAAGACTTAAGGTCTAGCGCGAGAAGATTCGAGCGCGCGCGAGGGCGAAGGCAGACAGAAGACAATCCTTAGCGCGCCGCGGGAAGAACTACCATTCTTAGCGCGCCGCGGGAAGAACTACAATTCTTAGCGCGTCGCGGGAAGAACTACCGTTCTTAGCGCGCCGCGGGAAGAACTAAAATCCTTAGCGCGTCGCGGGAAGAACTACCATTCTTAGCGCGCTGCGAGAAGAACTACAATTCTTAGCGCGCTGCGAGAACAGTTCGCCTCGCGTATCGCAGGAACAACTGGTCTTCACGCAGGCTTCCTTGTAAGGAGTCTGGCGCGTGGAGCTGCCAGACATCCTTAGGCGGGAAGAACCAAAGGACAAGCAAAGAGTTAAGAGAAAAAGGGGTTTCAGGCTCAAGGGTTAAGCAAAGGGGCGGGACGGCGACAAGGGAGAGAAAGAGGAAGGCGGGACGGCGGAGAGAAGGAAGAAAGGGACGGCGACAAGAGAGAGAAAGAGGAAGGCGGGACGGCGGAGAGAAATTATTATTAGTAATATATAAAATATATATATAATTTATTAAATGTTAAAATTTTACAAAGATTAAATAATCAAATTTTAAATCATAAAAAGAATCGGATTCGAAAACGGGTACCTGGGTCGGGTCGGATCGGGCAGTTGTCACATTTATGATGTTGGCTCTGAAGTTCAAGAATGATGTCCCTCGGGCTCGAGCTAAAGGAAGCTCTTTGGTTTCTTTTGGGCATTGTGACAGAAGGATGAGAAAAGTGAAGGAAATAATAGAAAGAGAAAGAAGAATACCTGATAGTTATGCCGGAAATACACTTATAATCTGATGAAGAAGGAAGATATAAGGATTCAAGTCTATTAAGTAGGCGCAAATATATGATGGCAGGCGACGGTCAAATCTACTCTTAATCGACGGTTACGATGCATTTTTCTCAGGATAAACATGACAGCTGTTCCCCACTCACAATTGTTAGGACCAGGATCTTTGATCCTCGAAGATTAACTATCTGTGGTGACTGTTTCTAGGACTGAGGATCCTCAGTGGTTCAAGGATCCTCAACAGTCGAATTCAGTTATATTTTAATCTATTTTTTTGCAGATAAAACACGTGTTTACTAGAAGGCCTACTATTGCAGAGAGCGTAATTTACTAAGTCTACCCAACTCGTCCATATCCTCAAACGGTTAAGACGAAGCAGTAAACGAACGTGGCCGAGTTTGTAGCTTAATTAGTTACTCTCCGTTATTTTTATTTGTATATATAACTTGAACTATAGCTGATTATAACACACGATACTTAGAGCACTTAGAATTATTAGCAGAAACACTTGTAATCACAATCAGCTATAATTCCACTCTTTGTAATCCTTTGAAGTTCAATATAATCTGTAGTGATAGTTTTCACTGCCCGAGGTTTTTATGCCGGCGGGATACTACTACTAGTTACCAAGGCCTTTTTCTCGTATAAATCTTTGTATTCATTTTTTATAATCGTTACTTTGATCATATTTGTTCGTACAAGCACCAATCCTCATATGCGAATTTGGTTAAGTGATCCTTAGTCCGATTTTTGACCAGAACACATTTCATCATCAAACCCTAATTATATTATTAACTTTCTTACAATAAAGAAAATTAAAATCCAAAAAATAAATATTAAAAAACGAAAAATGTAAAGCAACCATTCTCTCAAGCCATCAGATTGCTTTATTTGTAAATGAATGTTTCTTATGCATTTGACCCGAATTCACGGGTAAAGGTCTCACCAAACCTATAACATCTCATTATATTAAAAATTAATCTTATAAAATATTTGATATGAAAAGCCTATAAATACGGATATAATAAAAATTAATATCCTATTTTGTTTAAAAAAAGATATTATTTATAATTAATAAACAATTTTATAATAAAGAAAATAAACGGGTAATGGGTATCACCAAACCCAGATAGCTTTTAAATCGGATTATAACATATCATTTATTTGTGAAACCATTTTATTATCAAACATCAAGTATATTAATCATTAACTTTCTTATAATTAAAATCCAAATATACATATATAAATATTAAAAATGAATAATGTAAAACAACCTCCCTACATTTTCTCAAGCGATCAAATTGTTTTATTTGTAAATGGAGTCTTTTCATGCATTTGACCTGAATTCATGGGTATGAGTCTCACCAAACCCAGATATCCCTTAAAATGAGTTATAACATCTTATTAAATTAAAAATTAATCTTATCAAATATTTGATATGAAAATCTTATAAAATAGGGATATACTAAAAGTTAATATCAATTTTTTAAAAAAAAATATTTATAATTAAGAAACAATTCTATAGTAAAAAAAATAAGCGGATCATGGGTCTCACCAAATCAAGATAGCTTTTAGACCGGGTTACAACGTCTCATTTATTTGTGAAACCATTTCATCATCAAATTCTAAGTACATTATTAACTTTATTATAATAAATAAAATTAAAATCTTAAAAAGTATATAAATATTAGAAATGAATAATGTAAAATAATCCTGTAATACAGGGGATAAATTCTAGTAAAGATATGAATTTGTCTTTGTGTCTTTGTGCATGATTTGCCCTTCGCAACTCATTCCAAAGTACTCATATAAAACTATTAAATTAGGAGAGTTGCCTTAAAAATTAGACAAATCCCTTAGAACTTGCTAATATATTAATATGAGTTATGTAATTTTTTCTATAACACAAATAAGGCTATATTAAGCCTTTTGTTATGACACTGGTATGATGTAAGTGTAATATGGACCCAAACTCCCAAAGTACATAAAGAATATTGTTGGACTATGTGTAGTGGGGCGATATTGCCTTCTGGAACACTGCTCTTCCTGACCGATTTTGAGGCGATTTTGAGGGGGGAGGGGGCACTTGCATTTGTTGTCTTTTTTCACATTAAAAATAATATTATTTTAATAATGAACAATTTGGTAACCAGAGGAAGAGATAATATTTTTGTATATTGATTTTCAATGATACAATGTACATATATAGACTAGGAAGAGAAAATTACTCTACCAATCAAGGCTAACATTATGGGAGTAAAATAGGTAACAATATATATGGTAAACGTAATTTGAGGAATTAGAAGTTTCCATTACACCCCTCAAATTGGAGCGTGGATATTTTGAATGCCCAATTTGTCAAGTAATAACCGAAATTGCGGGGCTCCCAATGGTTTTGTAAACACATCGGCAATTTGAGATTTGGTATGGATATTTTTCGGCCGTATTTCTTGTGATTCGACTCTTTCTCTAACAAAATAGCAATCTATCTCGACGTGTTTCATGCATTTGTGAAAGACAGGATTATTTTCAATGTGTCGTGCAGCTTGGTTATCACAGAATAAAGGCGTTGGCCCATTTTGCTTGACATCCAACTCATTTAGGAGCCATCTCATCCATAATATTTCGCTAACCGTATTTGCCAATGCTCGGTATTCGGCTTCGGCGGAGGATCTAGACACAACGGATTGTTTCTTGGATCTCCAAGAGATGGGTGCTCCTTCGAAGAGTAATATGTATCCTGTTCTCGACCTTCTAGTAAACGGACAACCCAACCAGTCCGAATCACAATATGTTACTAGCTTAGTCCCACCATGATATGGAAGCAAAATCCCTTGTCTAGGAGTAGCTTTTAAATACCGTACAACACGGGTTGCCGCATCCAAGTGAGTTCGGCGTGGATCGGCAACAAATTGTCTAAGGACATTAACCGAATAGGCAATGTCGGGCCGAGTGGCTTGCAAATATAATAATCGACCAACTAGCCTACGGTATTGATTTGCATCCACCTTGGCTTCACTGTTATCTTTGTCTAACTTCAGCCCTTGTTCCATGGGAAAACTACTCGGCCGACATCCTTGTAACCCACAATCATCCAAAATGTCAAGGATTACTTCCTTTGACTTAGTACAAGGCCGTCTCGTGTTCGAGCCACTTCAATTCCCAAAAAGTATTTCAACACTCCAAGATCTTTGATGTTAAACTTTTTATCGAGATGATCTTTTGTTGCTTGAATCTTCTTCGCATTATTTCCAGCAATGATGACATCGTCAAAGTAGACGAGAGCCGTGACGCATGTATCACCGTTTTTGTAGATGAAAAGAGAATGATCCATCTGGGTTTGCTTAAAACCGATTGCAATAAGAGCTAACATTAATTTTTGGTACCAATTTCGGGAAGCTTGCTTTAGACCGTATAGTGACCTCTTCAACTTGCATACTCTTGTGTCTTCTTTCTTACAAAAACTCGGGGGTATCTTCATATACACCTCCTCATCTAACTCCCCATGCAAGAATGCATTGTTTACGGCTACGGCTAGTAGGGTTCGAACGGTGACAATTTCGGCAACTGGTGCGAACGTCTCATGATAATCGATTCCTTCCATTTGGGTAAAACCTTTCGCGACCAATCGAGCCTTGTATCTTTCAATTTCTCCATTAGGTTTGTATTTAATTTTGTATACCCATTTTGAGTCTATTGCGTGCTTGCCTTTTGGTAGTTCTTCTAAGCTCCATGTGCCATTTTCTTCAAGGGCTTGGATTTCATTCTTCAACGCTTGTTTCCAATTTTCATTTCGAATGGCCTGAGCAAAGTACTTTGACTCATTGTTTTTATCAATGGCCATTAAATAAGCTTTATGAGAGTTAGAAAAATTATCATAGGAAAGAAAATTGGCCAAAGGGTGTACCGTCGAGGATTCATTGTTCGTAGCGGGTGGTGCATGGTCTACCGATGGGGGAAAAGTGACGTTGAAGTCGGCAAAGTGTTTTGGCTGAGTTCTGCTTCTCTTTTCTCTAGTCATTTGTGGGACTTCATTAACTATTTCATTTCTCATATCCATATTTTCAATGGATTCATTTAGCATATTAACAGTTTCAGTTTGGGCTATATTTGGATCCACTTGGGGTGGGTCATTGTTGAAGGGCTGGCCATTATTAAGAACTGGGCCAGTAGCTTCTACTGTTGTGCAGGTTGGCCCACTACTTTCTCGATTTGGGTCGTCAGAATTTTTAATTGGGCTCCTGACTTCTTCCGTGGCTTGGCCTGAAGCACTACTGTCTTTATTTAGGTTGTTATCAAAGTTATCTTCCTCTATGATTTCTTGTGTAGGTCCAACATGACTTTGATTGGCTGGTTCATCAATAAATTCCCATCTTTTTGGAAATTTCTTCCTCATTTAAATCTTTAGTAACATTGGCAAAAGGAAAGTTTCCCTCTACAAATTTCACATCTCTTGAAATAATAATTTTTCCATTATTCACATCATAGATTTTATAGCCCTTGGTCCCTCTTAGATAACCAACGAAAATGCTCGGTTTCCCTTTCATCTCAAACTTATCCCCTTTAGTTTCTGTACTTCTATAATATGCCAAACATCCAAAAACCTTTAAAAAATCATAATTCGGTTTTTGATTATACAAAATCTCAAAGGGCGTTTTATTTTCTATTACTTCCGATGGCAATCGATTAATCAAGTAGGTAGCGGTTAGTATGCATTCACCCCAAAATTTGGCTGGTAGGTTGGCTTCAAGTCTCAATGCCCGTGCCGTCTCAAGGAGATGTCTATGCTTTCGCTCCACTATCCCGTTTTGTTGAAGCATGTGTGGACACGTAGTTTCTAGAACAATTCCTTGATCGGCATAAAAATCGAGCATATGGTTCGATGTGAACTCCCCCCCCCCATTATCACATCTTACTCTTTTAATCTTCTTTTCGAATTGGGTATATACTAATTTATGAAAGTCTACTAAACACCCACTTGCATCACTATTATGCCTAAGGAGAAACACCCAAAACCGCCCTACTATAGTCGTCCACTATAGTAAGAAAGTAACTTGCACGAGAAAGAGATAGGGTTCGGTAAGTTCCCCAAATGTCACAATGTATCAGTTCAAAACAACCATGAGTTTTAATAAAAACCAACAGGAAAGGGTGATCTTGTGTGCTTAGCTTTGGCACAAGAATCACAAAACCAATGTTTATTTTTAATGGAAACATCTTTAAAGAAATCTATATGAGAAAGTTTTGAACTTGAAGCATGACCTAAACGATTGTGCCAAATGTCGATAGTAGCCATCATAGTTTGTCTTTTTTCTTCAACCATCCCCATTTGGTAGAGACCATCTTTGCACTTACCCGCTCCAATCAATGGTCCTCGAGTTTAAGCCCTGCATGACAAAGAAATCCGGAAAAAACGTTACGGCGCATTGAAGGTCATTTGATATTTTGCTAACCGATAACAAGTTACAATTAAAATTAGGAACATGTAAAACCCCTTTTATTTTAATTCCATTTTTCAAGGTATATTCTCCTCTTCCTTCCACGGCTATCTTTTCGCCATTCGGTATAATAACAGTTGGTTCATGCATTCTTTTAGTTTGGTTTTCAAGAATGGAAGCAATATTAGTGATATGATTGGTGGCACCTGAATCCACAATCCATTTATTTCTTCTTTTAAAGTTACCTGTGATGTTGACATTTGAAGAACCTGATGCCATATTGGCTACGGGTGAAGCATCGGTCTTTGATTCTTTGTTTCCTCCCACAAAAAGATTCAAAAATTGTTGATATTGATCACTGTTAAGACCTGGTATGGGGCTGATGTTAGAATCAACACAAGCAGCGGTCCTTGGCTTGGGCTTTTCCCTCTTTGTTCCTTTTCCCGGCCACCAGTCCGAGTACCTGACCCGCTTAAAACATCCATCCCGATTGTGACCATCTCTGTCATAATGAGTACAGTGTTCAACTTGATCTCCAACGTTTCTTTTGCTTTCTCGCTGATTGGTTTTGTTCGGTTGCTGTTTCGAAGGAACAAAAGCTTGAAACGTGGTAGCATCAACCGAAGGTCGTTTTCCGGTTGCCACGCTTCTTTGCTGTTCGTCCTCAAAGACCAGGTGATAGGCAGCATTCAGATTTGGCATGGGATTCATAGCTAAAATCTGAGTTCTGATGGTCGAGAATTCGCCATCCAAACAAGAATAACCGTTACAGGAGCATTGTGGGCTAGGCAAGACTAATTGTAACTCATCCCACAAAACAAGAAGTTTTGTGAAATAGTTCGTGACCATGAACAATTTGATAACCAGAGGAAGAGATAATATTTTTGTATATTGATTTTCAATGATACAATGTACATATATAAACTAGGAAGAGAAAATCACTCTACCAATCAAAACTAACATTATGAGAGTAAAATAGGTAACAATATATATAGTAAACGTAATTTGAGGAATTAGAAGTTTCTATTAAATAATGTATGTGTGAGAGAGAGAGAGAGATTATTCAAATTTATAAATGAATAACCTACATATCGCATAGGCTAGAGTGCTTGACAACATGAAAATACATATAAAATAGCATACGAATTCATCTAAGAAAAGCAATAACTTACTTGTATACCATAGGCTAGGTTGTCTTTACTCCTTGATATTCTTCTCTTTTTTTTTTGTTGGATTTCTTCATATATATTGCCAATTATCAAATTTGTAACATGAGATTTACACTCAATTCAACCTTAATGAAATGATGCTTTTAGCACAAATGCATGTTTATAACATGAGATGTATACCATTATAGAAAGCCAAATAGTGTAAGTGTACTTGAACAAATAGGCAAAGACTACAATCTATCACACAATATACGTAAACTACTTAGATCCAAGATTCTTACTCTTCACGTAAGTGACTAATTGCCAACACAAAGAGATGGGCACCTCTTGGCTAGTGCCTATATAGTTGTCATATTTGCATAAATCACTTTTGGAATATGTTTTATAACTTTTAACACATTCAATCATCTCAAAATATTTCCTTTAGTCCTTACCAACAGTTGTGAACCTAGAAATGCAGGTCTTATAACCATTGCTTTTGAGCATTACCAATTTACATCCAATATACACCAATAATTGAACCAAGTGATTATGCACAATGGTGTTTCACTTCAAGTTTACAGTTATACCAAAATTTGTTTATCATCTAATAACCTTAAGGCCATTCTTTCAATTGAAAATCATTAATATATGCATAATAATTATATGAAGCGAAAACACACAGAGCTTAAACCACAAATTCTTTTAAAATCTCTAGTCAAAACTGATAATGCAAGTGTTGCCTACCACACGACTCTTAACGTGGTACAACAAACATGATATTATAGATTTACACTTTCATGATGAAACATGTACCAAGGGTTTACCCTCCTGGGGTGTGTTAAGTAAAATAAACATGTGTTTAGTAACTACTAACATAATATCTTCCTTTTGATGTAATAGAATGAAACAAAAGTAAGTCCTTATTTCATAAATTAATGATTACGGGTGTGATATCTGTGGAGGTTATCGAATCTGTTTTAATCTCCTCGGTATTGGTTTCTGAAACCCTAATCTTTCCAAGAAATCCTCAATCAGCCTGAAATACAACATTTTATAAAAAATTACAAATTATTATTATTATTATTTTATTTTGAAAAATGGCATATAATGGGGAGCTTAATCTTGAGATTACTTACATGCCACAAATTGATTTTTGCGATGCCGCAAGGTCTCGATCTGGGAATGAATCATCAAGCCGAAAGCTTAACCACACGTACAATTCCAGGACCTTGATATTAACATATTTCAGATACAGACTTAGTATGAACAAAAGAATCTTTACAATGTATGTCCATATATATATATATCACACAAAACTTGCCAAGGGAACACATTTTATAGCTTAAATACTTGTATCATAAAAAAACTTACCTTATGAATTGATTCAAGTTCCTTGAGTTCAGCTTGAGTCTTTGGCACCTTAAGTGTGCCTGGCGTAAATATTTCTTTGAGTCGAACAATGCGATTCTTTGCATATGTATGTGCAAACTAATTAATAAAAAACAAATTTGTTAGATTGTTATCATTCCAAGCAAGCTTATGAGGAAATCATATACTAGAGGTGGCAAAAGGGTGCATTGGATAACGGGTCAAAACAGTAAATTTAAATTGTAGGCCAAAATGAACCCACCAACACAGTTTTATCCATTTTTTGAACTTTATAAACTAAATAACACGCTATATATGATCAGAACTTCAGAAGGTTTCTACGCATTTGAATACCCGGTTGACTTTCAACATGTTTGACTCATTTGATCCTTTAACCACCTCTACAAAACATTATAACAGGTCTTACCTGCGTGAGCCCCTGAGATAATATTTCATTGCCCATGTCAGCTGGACTGCAAAAAAATATATATATATCAATGATTTTAAAAGTTAACAAAAAAAGGAATTATAAACTGATATCTAATGTACGTTAATACAAAAAATTTAATTCAAACCTAAAAAGAAAGTAAAAAAAAAGCCTACCTAAGACAAAAAAGGTACTTATCTTGCAAAGAAATTGGCATCTCGTCGAGTACTGCAGCTACTTTCTTTTATAAAACAAAATAATTAGGCAATTAAAAACATGCATATAATTACTAGCATTATAAATTGTTTGAATCTCAATGGTTTGAAAAGCATACCAACATTTCTTCACAGTTAGCAATAAAATAGTTTTCAGATAACTTTGCATTCTCCACAAATTCTTCCTGAAAAAAGATAATCAGAGACTATAATTAACAAAGAAAACAGAATGCTGCGAATAAATTCTTGGATCAGTAAAATAATAACCAACCAGAATTTGGCAAAGACCACAATTAAGATGTGAACGAGAGTACATGTATAAGAGATCAAAAGTGGGAAATAGTCCAGCACTCTACATCATACACAAAATACTTTAAAATGTTAATAAATAACCAGAAAAAAAAAATAAAATTGAATAAACAGAAATTAAAAAGCATTACTTCTAGAATTGGAGATGGGCAATTTAGTGAGGAATGAATTAAGGGTAGATCTTTTTTATCCAAGCAAGTGACTTCACCGATTGGAAATTTAGATCCGTATCTGCCAGCTCTACCTACAATATAAATAAAAAATTATACATAAAAATGTTAACTTTAATAGGCGCATTATATGTTGTGTTATAAAAAGTAACAGCTACCAGCGATTTGTTTTATTTCGGGTACAGAAAGTGGTCGCATTTCTAGTCCATCAAATTTCTCCATTTCTGAAAATATAATTCTGGAAATGTTAAGATTAAGGCCCATGCCAATGGCATCACTTGCTACAAGAACATCAAACTCGCTACTTTCATCATTGAACATCGTTGCCTGCAGTTTTCACAAAACATATCAGTTCAGAACATAAAATGCAACATAACAATATGATACAAAATAGATAGTTCATGTGTCTTTATGTAAATGTTCATGGTACAAGGGTCTTATGTGTAATTGCTGTAAAAGTTAGATGACGAACATTCTGTTGGTTGTTATATACTTAAACAGATGAAATAAACGATCATCGATCAATTTGAGAACTAATGCTTCTGTGTTTCTTTCTCTTTATTATATCTCTAAAAACCTGCTCGTATCATTGGTATCAGAGCGGTCGATCTTCAGCCCTCGGTTTCCAATTCCGACTCTATCTCTGAACTCCAATCACTGGTGTTCCAATTCGTTTTAGTAATCATTCAATTCACGATGATGACCACGAGAAGTCAAGCTGAAGTCGATAAAACCCTAAGAGATTTTCACACGTCTCTGTTGAAGTTTGATGCACTCGTGGAGAAGGCAGAGCAATCATACACCGATATTCGTCAGATTCTTGACAAATTGGTGAATAAAAGCAATTCAACGGCTAATTCAGACCTAAATCAGATATTTTAATAATTCAACAGTAGAACAACTATTTCGATTGGGCAAAATCGAATTTCCCAATTCAATGGTACATAGGAGGTCAAGGATTGGATCTGTAAGTGCGAACATTTCTTTGATGTTGACGAGACGCCTGAAAACTGCAAGGTACGCTATGCTGTTATCAATTTTGAAAGTAAAGCAATGAAGTGGCATAAGAAATAACCCAATTGCAACTGTGTCTTGGTCAAGAACAATTATTGACCGTTTTTCAACTACCCTATTCAAAGATGCTATGGAAATTCTCACTTCAACAGTTCATACAGGCTAAGCAGTTAATGCGGAAAAATATCGGATATTGGTCGAGGACTGATATTTGAGATATCGGTTATCGCGGTGAGATATCGGTGGAATATCGGTAATTTTAATACCATGCAGAATTTATATATATATATATCTCTACCTATTCTAATAAAGTAAAATAAATGTGGACACTTGTCATGTTTTGGTTAATTCTCACAATTTTTTCCCTCCAAAATTAATTAATCTAATATATGTAATAAATCAATAATTATTCACTTTCCTTTTACACTATATTTATATAATATCTATATATTTTTATAAATATAAATATTAACATATTATTTTACTACATATTTCAAAATACTTGGTCATCATCATCATCATCGTACTCAGTATATCCCACCAATAGCAATGCTATGGTAGGGTCTGAGGTGGGTAAGATGTAGACAGCCTTACCTCTATCCCATAGGGATAGAGAGGCTGCTTCCGGTGAGACCCCCGGCTCGATAGTAGTTTTGCATCAAGCCTTGGACATAAGGCACATAGCACTCAATCATCGGGACACCGGCTGATCGGTGCATGTGCCCTTGTCTTTCGGCTATCAACGCCACCACATGATGCCTGATTAACCTTCCGCCACTTTTAACGTTATTTTCACGAGATTAGTAAAATAACGTCAAAATTAGTGCAATTTTACTTTTGCCCACCCGAGGGTTCACACATATATACATTATATGCGCGCACCGCAAGCAGGGCGTATATTTCAAAATACTTGGTAAATTTCAAAAAACAACAAATCATGTTTCTCAAATGAAAATTGTTTCAGGTTTTTTATGGAACTTAAATTTGATATTATGGGTCAAAAGTTGGTAAATAGATTATTTGGTACAAGTTAACTACATTTAAGTCAAAAATTTTTACGGGTCAAAAATGAAAATTTTGAGTATTTTTAAAAGTTTGAAAATGCAAAATTGATTTATCTTCAAATTTGTTATGTTTTCAAAGTGTTGACTTTGAAATGTCAAAAGTATGAAAGTTAGAATTTTAAACATGATTCGGGTTTCAAATTTATTTTTAAGGGCAATTTTTAAAATAATCAAAAGGTTCGGGATTTGGCAAACTGACTATTTTTCCCTCGACTATTAAAATGTAAGAAAAGACTGTGAACACTTTCGACATACCACCCCCGTGCCTATTAATGCTTCTAACTTTTATCAATTTTGAAATATTAATGTTAACATTAATTTTTCCTTCAATGATGATCAGAACGTTGTATGGGAAGCATGTCATGGAAAACTATGCTCAAATGAAACAAAATATTCACAAAATTGGATGGGTTAACATGCTATTTTTTTATGTTGTTATTATAACAAAGTCGAGAAGCCCTCTGAAACTTATCAGAATCTTTTTCATGGTGTAGCTCAGAAAAACATAGCTCTTGAAGAACATCCATTGTTACAATTTAATGTTCTACTTTCCTTTAATAAGTGGTAAATTGATAAATATAACAATAAAGGTAATGCTCCTTTTGTATTTAGACTGAGTGGTTAGAACTACTATCGTATGAGAATTTTTATTTCCGAAATTGGTTCATAACCAAAAGTAATTCAATTATACATATATGGTACCGAGAATGAATTTTTCAATAGAAAGAAATATTCTCGGATACGTTTTTGCACGAGCATTTTTTTATTAAGTTCATTTAAAAAAATAATTTTGTGATATAAATAAAATCAATTTATGTACACATTGTATAGATATAGATACAAGCATAGATGTAATACATTTTTTTTTCATATACGCTATGTAATTATTTGTTTTACTTATAATTTTATAATTGGAATTATCCTGTGTGTGGCACGGGCTCTAAAACTAGTATATATATATATATATATAGCACTTTAACACTAACAATTCAGTATGCTTTTCTACTATTAACAAATTATCCTTTTGCAACTTGCAAAACGCTAACAATTGTAGCAAGTAGGAACTGATTTAAGATTAAAAGCACCAACATTAAACACTAAAAGTTGAAAATTAAGACTTAAAGCACTGATATCGGGAATATCGGTGAAATATCGTCAATATCGGTGAAATATCGGTCAATATCGCCGATATTATCGGTACCGATATTATTTTTACCGATATTTCACATGAGGACCGATAACCGAGATACCACTGAGATACCACCGAGATTGACTGCATAGCATACAGTATCCTTAGAAGATTATTGCGACCAAATTGATGAGAATTTGCTTATGGTTACGATTGCCGAAGAATATGCTATCAGCAATTTTCTTAAGGGATTAAAACCTGAATTAGGGAGTCCGGCAAGTATGTTTGGCCTTAAACTATGAAAGAAGCATACCTGCTTGCCAAGAAACGAATGTGACCAATGCTAAATTCTCATTCCCTTCAAAACCATATTATAAGCATAATAATTCCAATTCTGTCCTTAACCCTCATTCCACTGTGAGAGTTATTGGAACTATAGGTACAAGACAGATTTATGTACTTATAGATTCTGGTTCAACACACAACTTCATCAATGAGCATGAGGCCTTAGCTAAGAAGTTAAAATGTCCTATGAAAGAGATCAAAAGCATGAAAGTAGGGGTAGCCAATGAAAAATCAGTTACATTGTGTTAAGATTTGTCCAGATTTCCAACGGGCGTTCAAAACTGATGTGTTTGTCATTCCACTTGAAAACTATGATATTGTTTTTAGGTGTCCAATGGCTGCTCAACCTTAATAATATTACATGCAGTTTAAGATTGATGGTGTCAATCATCAACTTAAAGGGGGTGATACTAATAATGTCTCCTTATGGCTATAGCTCAAAGATGGGACAATTATTACATAAGGGTAGTATTTCTAAGGCTCAACTGCTTAGCATTCAAGTAGAAAACCTCAGAAGGGCAAAATGGTCAATTCCACCATTCAACTGCTATAACTCAAACTGTAAAGGAACCTAGGTTGGATACTCTTTTGGAAGCATATACAGATATCTTCAAAAGCAACCGGGTTGCCACCCAATCGCGTGTTGTGACCGTAAAATACCTTTGCAAGATGAAGGTATTGTTATTAATCAGAAAAGTTATATATATCAGGCCATGCAAAAGGATATCATTGAGCATGCTATTCAAGAGCTGCTAGATACAAGGGTGATTCAAATAGTTCAAGTCCTTTATTTGCACCACCTGTTGTACTTGTTAAGAAAAAGGACAATACACGGAGTTTATGCATTGATTACACAAAACTTAATAATGCTACAATTAATAATAGATTTCCTACTCCACTAACTGAAGAACTGTTTGATGAACTAGGGGATGCAAAAGTATTTTCTAAACTAGATCTAGGATTTTGGTTACCATCAAATAAGAGTTTTCGGTAATGCGCCTTTTGGCCTCACCAATGTTCCTGCTACATTTCAGCCATTGATGAATAATACATTTCATCAATTACCGAGGAAGAGCGTACTATTGTTTTTTGATGATATTCTGGTATACAGCAGTTCAATGGACCAGCACTTGAATTATTTAGAAAAAGTATTCCAATTATTTAGATTATATCAGTTATATGCTAAACAGTCCAAATGCAGTTTTGGAGGTACTAATGTGGAATACATAGGTCCTATCATCTCCAACGGAGGTGTTTCAACTGATCCAAAGAAAGTGGAAGCAATTCAATCTTGGCCTATTCCCTCTTCAATTAAATAGTTGAGGACCTTTTTGGGAATCGCAGGATATTACAGGCTTATTGAATCTTTTGGAATATCGGCAAAACTCTTAATAGACTTAACAAGGAAAGACTCTTTCAAATCAGATGAAGCTACTGCAGCCTTCATCCAATTGAAAAAAAAATCTCTTATGCCTCCACCTGTTTTAGCTTTACCTGATTTCTCAATGCCATTTGTATTAGAAACAGATGCATCCGCCAAAGGTATAAGAGTGGTTCTTATGCAAAATCAGCACCCCGTTGCATTAATCAGAAGACCTTTGTCTCCAAAACAATTGACTTGGTCAGTTTATGAAAGGGAGTTAATGGATATCCTATTTGCAGTTAAACAGTGGCATCATTTTCTCAGAAGAGCCTTAAATTTTTACTCACTACTCCACTACAACATGTTACTTTGGTTGACAAAGATGTTGGGATACGACTATGAGATCTCATTCAAGAGAGGGAGTGAGAACTTGGCGGTATGTCACCATTTGATAAGAGTTAAGCCCACTCGGGGTACTGATGAGAAGTTAAAAGTCATTATTGCAAGGTTATCTGACGGTTAGCTGGTTAAAATTTAAAAATGGAATGGTCAAACTTTAATAAAGGGCAGCTGTTTGATAGTGCGGGAAGGATGACCAGTTGCAAAATGACATAATTGCCCTCTGTCATGCAACGCTTATGGCTGGACATACAGGTGTTCATGCTACTCGCAAACAATCAAAGACTTTGCTACTTGGAAAGGAACTTCTAAACAAGTTAGACAATTTATCAAAGCTGAAAATGCAGCTAATCCAGGACTCATGCAGCCGCTAGAAACTCCAAAATTATTTTCATCAGACATATCGATTTTATTGGAGGTCTCCCTAAGTCACAGGGTAAAGATATAATTCTTGTAGTTAAATATGCTCATTTCATTCCATTGAGTCACCCCTATTCTACAATCACTGTAGCCCAAGTTTTCTTAGGCTATGTGTTTTAAGTTACATGGGTGGTCAGGCACTATAGTGTCCGACCGAGATCCAATCTTTTTGAGCAACTTTTGGAAGGAATTTACAAGGCTACATGGAGTCAACTTTAAATAGCCTTATCTACTGTCTACCATCCGCAAGCAGATGATCAGTCAAAAATTGTGAAAAGTTGTTTAGAGTCCTGTCTAAGATGTATGGTCATAGGTAAAATAAAAGACTGGTTTAAATGGTTATCACTAGCCGAGCGGTAATACAACACAAGCCATCATTCAAGTATCAACATTACACCTTTCCAGGCTCTATATGGTTACCCTCCCCCTTTATTCATTCCCTATGTTCCTAAGGATGCTTGACTCTAGTTGAGAGGGGTGTAATGATACGATATAGATAGTTCAGGGGTCTTATTATAAATGTTCATGGTACAAGGGTCTTATTTGTAACTGTGGTAATAGTTAGGGACCTATTGTAAAAGTTAGATAGCTAACATTCTGTTAGTCGTTATATACCTAACAGATGGAATAAACGATAATCGATCGATTTGAGAACTAATGCTTCTTTGTTTCTCTCTCTTAATTCTCTATCTAAAAACATGCTCATATCACAATATGAATTTATGAAAAGACCAGAACCTCAGAAGTCAGAAGTATATTTAAAAAAAAAAACAAAACAAAAACAAAAAAAGGAGAAGCAAAATTACCTGCCTTGTTCGTGTCTCCGGAGGCAATGAACCATAAACTACCGAACACAAATGCCTTCCGTCATCCTCAATTTTTTTCTAATAATACAAAACAAACACATTTTCACCAATCACTTCACTAGCACTCCGCCAATAATATTATACATACATTAAGAGTTGGGTCTCACCTTTAGTTTGTATATTTTCTGGCGTGAAAAAGTCACAATACAATCACCTCTTCTAATATCTGAAAAAGACCTAAGATGCGTTTTCAATGGCACTAAAGGTGAAAGCCGATCATAATATTGTACCTAAAAAGCATTATAGATAATATGAGTGCTAAACCAAATCATATGATCCACAACATCAAACTCACTACCTCGATATTATCACCCGTCACACTTAAAATATCTTGAATTAACGGGACCGCAGCAGCGTCGCCACACAAGTGAAGCTCGTCAGCCGGAATCCCTAACAGAGCACGTGTAAAAGAAAATCCACGTGACCTGCACCCTATCATCTGCATATATATAAAGAACGTGTTTGTATAATAATATAAATAATTATATTATTTAGTAATCTTCTTGGTAACTTAACCAGACCTGAATTTCGTCAATAACAGCACAGGCATAATTAGAGCTGACATCAGCCATTTCAACCGTCACAGCTTTATGCCTTGCACCTTCAACAATTTCTTTTTCTTGTCCGGTAATTAAGTCGCACGGAATGTTTGCTTTATTTAACCGTATTGCTACTTCCCATGCTAGTAGTCTCAACGGTCCACAATAAACACCTAATTCAAAAAATGCACAAAAATTAGCAAGACTCATGTGTGGAAATCTTTTAACTGATATTGATAGTTTAATACCAGAATCACTTTGTTCCAATCGCTTTAGCGCACTATATGTCTTCCCACTGTTTGTTGGGCCTACATGAAGAAATACATTTCGTTTTTTTCGTCGGGCTGCAGGGTACCATGTGTGAGGACGACTGAAATGGAAGAAACAAGTTGTATGAATTACATTTAAGTTATCTTTGCATGTTAAAAATAAAGTCTAAAACCACATATAAAACCGTGCATAATAGGTTCTTACGTGAGGTCTGTATAATCAAACTTCGCTGCACCGGTAGAACTGCTAAACTGCCTTAAGGAAGTATGTATACAAATTGATGCTCCAAAATTAGCTGTTCAAATACAAGCATTTAGAAGAAAATAATAAAAGTGCACACAAAATTAGCTGTTCATATTGATGCTCCAAAATAAGCTGCTCACTTTCTTCATATCTATCATTTCTTGCAGTGTTATAAAAACCCCGATTAGGCACCGATTAATAGGAAATCAGAGGGCTACTTATTCGATCTCACCTAATCGGCCCCTAAAATCGCTACCAATCAAACTCTTTGAAGTATTTGAAAATGTATATATATATATATATAATTTTGAAAATTTACATATAAAAATCCAATCCGATTAATCCATTAATCACTAACCAGTATCCCACCGCCCGACTAATGCCTGGCGAGTTCAACAACACTGACTTCTTGTAAAAATGTAAACTTTTTATCATTAGAAATCAGCAAACATCAAAATCAAGTAGCAATCTGTCGGGGAATTTGGGAATTTCGACTTGGAAGTTTAGAGAGTCGTATGATAACTTTCAAATTAAAATTTGGTGGTTCCCCAAATACTTTAACCGGACTCATAAAACTCTCAACTTGAGACAAGAATTTAGTATGCATTCATGAGTTTTCTAACGAGTTTTTAATGAAGCACTTGGTACCCTGCTAACCGAGGGCACCACGTTTGTTCGCCCCTAACATCATAACAAACGAAAACAACCCGCACATCCCTAACTTGTTTAATGATTATTATGATTACATTGGCCGAGCAGTTAATCCAATTACACGAAATTACTAACACAATCACCAATGGTTGATATATATTATAAGCTAATTAAAGCATAAAACATATAAAGGAGGTAAATTTAGTACCAATATCAAATACCCACATCCGTAAACCATCTATTTAGCATAATCACACCCTCATTTCAAATTAAAAATTCAAACCCTAATTCAAATACAAACAAATAATAAAAGAAAAAGAATATAAGGGTTTGAAAGATACCGTTGGATAACAGAATATGAGAAACGGCTGACGGTGAGATTCTCCGGCGGAGAATAAGGGAAGCCATATTAATTAAATTTGTCGGAATTATTTTCCGGTGAACGGTGGTTTGACCAAAGAATACGGCAAATTTTGTATTACATGGTTTGACCAACAACATGGGCCTAATTATTATTATTATTATTTCTTTTTTTTTTAATGGTTACTATGTTGTCTTAAACGGGCCCGATGCTGGTTTCAGAGTTTGACAGTCGTTGGCAGTCGGCTGCCACTTTACAGTCGTTGTGCCGTCACAAGAGCAGAAGTTTCAGGCGCAACACACGGTATGTCGAGCTAATTAGTTCAGAAATAACTTTTCTTTTTTTATTGAAATAATATATTCTAAAGAGTTTGTTTTTGTATGTTTGTATTTTCGAAAATATGTACACATACTTTTGTTGTGTATAAATCAATATGTTTTTAACAGCATTTTTGGACTACTCCAAATAACTGAATGAGACTTTCTGAGATGGGGTGTTAACCCACTACTGTGGAAATTCTGTTGAGTCATATTTCGAACTTGAGACTATAAAAACTCAGATCTTAGCGTCACCTTCATGCCAATATGTATAGAAAAAAAAAGGAATTACAAATAAAAAATAGAACAATTAGCAAGCTCAATCGAGCCTTTTACAAGCTGAGCTCAAGCTCAACTTTTTCAGATCACTAAAATAAATGAGCCTAACTAATTCTATTTGTAAAATCGACTTCGCTAGATTTGTAGACGAGCAAAATCTAACCAGAGTCGGCTCCATAGGAAGTATGGGTGGGAGTTCACAATTTGGTTTGCAACTGTGAAACCGTTTAAAATGGTTAGTGGTTTTGGTTTCACTACTGGTATTCTCCTCTTACTTTTGGTCGGTCGATTTTAAAATTTTGTAACCATATATAACAAACGGTTTGCTATGCTATTTATACTAAAACTGGACTAGAGCATAAGATAATTTTATGTTACTTAAGTGCAAGCTCAAACTGGACTAGAGCAGTTTGTTTCGATTATAAAGAATCTTATGAACAACTTTGTTTACTTTTGTGACTACAATGAGGAAATTATAAGTCTACTTTATCGGTGGCTACCTGATGCATTAATTAATCGTTACTTTTTACATAGATTGATAATGTTTAATGATACTATAATTTATATACTGCTTACACTTTGTCATTACCTTTACTATTCGATATTTGCTTTAATAGGTCTATATATTAGTTTGATGATCTCTTAGTTTTGTATTGTAATGTTTTGAGCTTATTAAGCCTCGTATGTATTGCATGCCCTACGTATGAGAGACTCATGTGTATGAGTCACACGTATCACACGAACTAAAAAAATCAGCAGGGTAGAGGAATTGTTCAACTCATTCGATTTCTAGTGGTCCAAATTTCGGGCCTTGTTCCTTTCCGATCGCACTAAAAGTATTTAAGTAAATCTCATACACATGAAGGACTTTTTTCATTTTGTAACGGATCAAGTACTCTCAAACTGTAACCGCTCTATTTGATCAATTGGAGCTTAAACCGTTATGTTTACATCTCATTTATGCTACTGATTGTTAATATTTACACGTTTGATGTCGATTACAACCGGTTATTGTATTCCGTACCTTAACCGGTGTTAATTTATCGAAAACGATCTAATTAAGGCTTTACACACTTGTCATAAAAACCCCACTAATCTCGAACCAGACCGTGATTTGGTTTTAAATTTTAACAGTTTGGTTTTGATTTCGTGAATAAAAAACCAACACCAATAGTTTTACCTAAAATCCCTAAAAGCAAATAATCTTTGTTTTTTCTTCCATATATATAAATAAATAGAGAGAGAGAGAGAGAGATCATATATATATATATATATATACTAGTAGGTGTGCCCGTGCGTTGCGATGGGAACGCAATGAAATTAATCATATTTTAGTATGTTTGCTTGTTTCAAGATTGATATATAGAAACCAATTAAATATCAAAATATATCCATAGAAACGGTATAAACATTATCATTTGCAAATTAAGGAATATAACATTATCCAACCAACCTCTTATAACAACTCAACAAACTAAAAAACAAACCAAAACTCCATCGAATCCGCATAACAAAACAATGACATCTCATCTTATTATCAAAAGATGAAACAAAATAACTCATGAAAACATATAAAACATATCAAAGAAACAAGTATTTGTCCCTGTTACAATTTCAATGCCTAGAAAAGAAAAATCTTGTGAGGTTTAAACTTAAAAATTAATAATCACCTTATTTTAACCGTGTAACATTCTATACTCTAGTATTCTTAAATCTTAGTTTGTCATTGTCCACGTAATGTGCCTAAACATATCAAAATCCAAAAAAATTGGATCAATAAATTAACTAACTGATCTGATGCAGTTAATGGAAGCAATCAAATGGCTAGAAACTAAAAGATTAACCAAACGCTTCAAGAAACCTCAAAGGTTTTGTTGTTGACGATACTTAAAAAGTTCACATTTAATGATAATCAAACTAAAAACTACCACAAATCTGAGAGTTTACATGGTGAAAAGTCTAAATACCCTCTGAACCACTTTGAAGCTTATCTCAATACTATATGAAGACGAAAATCTCAAATGTAAAGATGTAGGGTTTAACGAAAGAAATGTCCTTAGTGCTTCCATATGTAATGTTGCATTGTCCAATTGGTTATCAAATGGCCATGGCATCATAAGGGTAACAAAAGAAAGGAACCCCACGAGAGAGAAAAAAACATAAAGTAACATTTGATCCCATGGTTATCCCAACACCAAGACTGACAAGGTGTGTGCGTGTGCAGGTTTGAATACGTATGTTTTAATATATTGGAGCACCCTCAGTTCTCTCTCAACAACCCTACAACTTTCAGTTGGATAACATGATTGAAAATCCCTTATCATCATCCCTAAATCAAGTTAAGTCAGTCGCTGGTCATTTACTTCATACAAGTATGCAGCATGCTAAAAATTATAAAAAGCTAGAACTTAAACCCGTATGAGCGCTGGAGAGTTGAAACCATAAATTTAGAATCAGTGAGGATTGTGTTCCCTTGGTACCGACCACAATGTGAAAAAGAAGTATCTGTTCAAACGAAACTGTAAATTAGAGACACATAAAAAACATAATCCAATTAATTAATGAAGTGTACATAAAGGCATTAAAAAGTTTACCATTCGTGTGGTCATAGTTGAGTGAGGGAATGTAAGTAGAATAATCTGCATCCTGGGGTTTGACTTCCGTTGACTCTTGACTATTTGAATTGACCAAATGTCCATGTCTATTACTATTATAAAGCACAATACTTCTCTCACTATTAGTTACATCTTCACTTTCTTCTTCACCATCCTTCCTGTTTGATTCTTCAGCCACCGATTCCTATTCTTTCAACATGATTCAATCGCCTTTTTTCCTAGAAAATAATCATAGATTCCATGATTAATTATGTTGATCATGAAACAAAAACTTAATACCAAAAGGGCCTTTGGTCCAATGATATCCAGGTATGATGTAAGTAGCGTCTTGACAAATGATGTAGATTTAGAGGATGTGTGAGTTTCGCGTCAAAAAGAAAAAAAAACTTAAAACTTAATTTATGTGTAAGAAAATAAAGAAAGCCCGTATCAATCAATTGAGTTTCATGTTAGATAAAGAAATAAAGAATAAAAAAAATGGAAAGCGTAACAAATTTACCTAAAAACTTGTGCACAATCCGGGAGATGCATACAAGAAGAACAAATATTGTCATGTTACAGAGGAAAAAAACTTGTTATGTCATATGGGGAAAAAAAGACATGATAGAGAGCAATCGAACAGCGATGAAACTGGATGAAAAGCGATAAATAAAGAGAAAAAAAACAAGGCAAGTGGGAAGCCCAAATAGGCATCATCGTCTTGACTTACAGAGACACGAAAAGCTAAAGCGAAGGGTCAACCCAACCCAGTTTGACCCGTACTTAAGAATGCATGTTGGTCAACCCAACTCAGTTTGACCGATACCATGTTTCAACCTCAACCATTATTTTTCCACCTTTACATAAGCACCATGAAGCCAAAATAATGAAACTTGTATACAACAAACATACCTTCAGTTTATATTATAAGCTTCTTTTCTTTTCATTGCATGAGACCTTGAGACAAAATGAAATTACCATTAGAAGCTTAATAGTAAAACAATAGGAAAAAACACAAACAAATAAACCATGCTTACTGTTTCTAGCCGATTCTATGCTAGAAGCATTTTCTTCAGAAGGAGAGACAATCTGAATTTGCAATTGCATTATCATCCCCAAATACTATTTAATAAAAATCTTCACTTGATGTGAACTGTTCATAACCTGTGACACACTTTCTTCAGGGTTAAATTTTCTTTTTGTTTCTCCAAATGCATTCCTTAACAAGCATAGAGTCTGGCAAATGATATATACATAAATATAGATACAGAGAATCAATAGATCAACATTTTTCAACCAATAAGAAAGGACCCTTAAGCATTCACCTTTAATATCCACAACGGCAATGCTATATCATCATTTTCCCTGCATCCAAAAGCCATAATTATTAAATAGAAATACTTGAAAATCGTAATCTCAAAATACACTCAAGAAAGCCGAATATGATTTTTGTAACCTAGACATAGAAGTGTGCTTAATTTTGTTACCTAGACACTCAAGTTGTTTTATTCAACCCTAACCAAATTCCAAAAATACCTTGCCATCATATACATATTCATCAAATGCAGTTAGCACCAAAATAAAAATGGTAGAATTAATCAAAACCACAAAATATAATTAATATAAGCAATACAACAACAATAATTATATTTTTCGGACCTAGAAATTAACAGTGTTTTACAAAACCTTACCCAACTGAATTGTAATGCAGACTAATGATATGGATAAACGTCGATTCAATTTGAAGAGAGGGGACGGAATGATCCAGATTTACTTGGCCTGTTTGGAACAAAAACATAACCTAAATCAACTGATTCATAAGTAAATGAGTGGTAATTGCCACCTGTACAGAGATCAAAGTGATAGATTACCATTCTTTCAAATGAATTTGGAGCATCAAGATCACAGTCAGAATTCACATAGAGATCAACAAGCATCTATGGACCCTTACAAACTTTCTCCATCATTCTGCAACGTTTTAAACAAATAAAAGCGATAAAAAATAAATCTATTCAGGGATTTGATTGAATTTTGTAGAAAAAGGTCATAACTTAATAAATTTGAGAGAACCAATATATATGAATATTATGAAAAACAAGGATTTAAACAAATATGAGACAATAATTAAGGATAAAACATACAGGAGAACACTTAATTTGAGGTTGAGTTCAGAACCATCCAAAGACCTCAAAACAATCAACAGAAAGAAGATACCAATTTCAACCTGAAAATTAATATTAATGCAAGATATAAGCCAACATATATGAATTTGGGTTGTCTAAACTTTATGAGTACCTTAAGGCTTTCCCTAAAACACAACAATAGCACAGCAAAAATTCCTTTTGCATACTGGCAAGAGAGAAAAAAATGTATGCTATAAGCTACAATCTGTCGAAACACGAAATGAAATCTGACCTGATTCATGACGATGTTTCCACGGATTTTCGAGATGAACGAACCACGTCTTGATCTTCTTCTTCAGCCGCTTGAGACCTGCGATGGCTTTTTGGAGGCGTGGAGGTGACTGCTAAGAAATCCTGAGATCTCTTGTTTACAGACACAAAAAAGTGGTGGTGGCTCTTATTGAGCATGACCCCTGAATAAGGAGGTGGAGACCTCCTTATATAGAGAGTCTCATGGCCACCATCATGGTACCCTAATGGGCCTAGCCCAGTTAGGGTTACCTCCACAAAACCCCCTCAGCCCAATAACATTGTGTTAGTCCATGTAATAAAATAAGCCAAACATAATAGATTTAGGGTCGTAGAACCGGGTTTTAGTACCATACCCCTACAAGCCCCCCAAGTCCAGCGTTGCTCCTGGGCGCGCAAGCGTCTAGGTGGAGCGCTGGACTTTATAAGGTGTGAGGCGGTTTTTTCCCTTTTCTTTGGCCTTGTCTTTATTGTCTTTGAGTTTTGGGAGGTTTTCTTCATGATGGTGACGAGCTGTAAAAATAATGAAGCCTGCGCGCGAGGCGACTTATGGATCTATGAGAATAATGACAGCTTGCGCGCGAGGCGTCTTATGAGCTGTAATAATAGTGGAGCCTGCGCGTGAGGCGGCTTACGAGCTATAAGAATAATGAAGCCTGCGCGCATGGCGGCTTACGAGCTATAAGAATAATAACAGCTTGCGCGCGAGGCGTCTTATGAGCTATATGAATAATAAAAGCTTGCGCGTGAGGCGTCTTACGAGCTATAAGAATAATAACAGCTTGCGCGCGAGGCGTCTTATGAGCTGTAATAATAGTGGAGCCTGCGCGTGAGGCGGCTTACGAGCTATAAGAGTAATAACAGCTTGCGCGCGAGGCGTCTTATGAGTTGTAAGAATAATAGCAGCTTGCGCGCGAGGCGTCTTATGAGCTATGAGAATAAAAACAGCTTGCGCGCGAGGCGTCTTATGAGCTGTATGAATAATAAAGCCTGCGCGCGTGGCGTCTTACGAGCTATAAGAATAATAGCAGCTTGCGCGCGAGGCGTCTTATGAGCTGTGTGAATAATAAAGCTTGCGCGCGAGGCGTCTTACGAGCTATAATAATAATGAAGCTTGCGCGTGAGGCGACTTACGAGCTATAACAATAATAAAAGCTTGCGCGCGAGGCGTCTTATGAGATGTGAGAATAATAACAGCTTGCGCGCGAGGCGTCTTATGAGCTGTATGAATAATAAAGCCTGCGCGCGTGGCGTCTTACGAGCTATAAGAATAATAGCAGCTTGCGGGCGAGGCGTCTTATGAGCTGTGAGAATAATAACAGCTTGCGCGCGAGGCGTCTTATGAGCTGTGAGAATAATAACAGCTTGCGCGCGAGGCGTCTTATGAGCTGTAATAACAATAACAGCTTGCGCGCGAGGCGTCTTATGAGCTGTGAGAATAATAACAGCTTGCGCGCGAGGCGTCTTATGAGCTGTATGAATAATAAAGCCTGCGCGCGAGGCGTCTTACGAGCTGTATGAATAATAAAGCCTGCGCGCGAGGCGTCTTACGAGCTGTATGAATAATAAAGCCTGCGCGCGTGGCGTCTTACGAGCTATAAGAATAATAGCAGCTTGCGCGCGAGGCGTCTTATGAGCTGTGAGAACAATAACAGCTTGCGCGCGAGGCGTCTTATGAGCTGTGAGAATAATAACAGCTTGCGCGCGAGGCGTCTTATGAGCTGTATGAATAATAAAGCCTGCGCGCGTGGCGTCTTACGAGCTATAAGAATAATAGCAGCTTGCGCGCGAGGCGTCTTATGAGCTGTGAGAATAATAAAGCCTGCGCGCGTGGCGTCTTACGAGCTATAAGAATAATAGCAGCTTGCGCGCGAGGCGTCTTATGAGCTGTGAGAATAATAACAGCTTGCGCGCGTGGCGTCTAATGAGTTGTGAGAATAATAACAGCTTGCGCGCGTGGCGTCTTACGAGCTATAAGAATAATAACAGCTTGCGCGTGAGGCGTCTTATGAGCTGTGTGAATAATAAAGCTTGCGCGTGAGGCGTCTTACGAGCTATAAGAATAATAACAGCTTGCGCGTGAGGCGTCTTATGAGCTGTGTGAATAATAAAGCTTGCGCGTGAGGCGTCTTATGAGCTATAAGAATAATAAAGCTTGCGCGTGAGGCGTCTTATGAGCTATAAGAATAATAAAGCTTGTGCGTGAGGCGTCTTACGAGCTACTTTATGTCCCGCGCCACGCGCAGATGTTGCATGCGCGTGCGCGTAGACTTTGGTATGTGTTATGCGCCACGCGCAGATGTTGCATGCGCGTGCGTGTAGACTGTGATATGTGTGAGCATGTGATGCGTAAGCATGTGTAATATGCGTGAGCATATGTGATGCGTGAGCATATGTGGTGCATGAGCATGTGGTATGAGGATTCCCAACCCTTAAGTTTGGCGCGTAGCCATATGGGATATTATGAGGATTCCCAACCTTTAAGTTTGGCGCGTAGCCATATGGGATATTATGAGGATTCCCAACCTTGAAGTTTGGCGCGTAGCCATATGGGACATTATGAGGATTCCCAACCTTGGCGCGTAGCCATATGGGATATTATGAGGATTCCCAACCTTGAAGTTTGGCGCGTAGCCATATGGGACATTATGAGGATTCCCAACCTTGGCGCATAGCCATATGGGATATTATGAGGATTCCCAACCTTGAAGTTTGGCGCGTAGCCATATGGGACATTATGAGGATTCCCGACCTTGAAGTTTGGCGCGTAGCCATATGGGATATTATGAGGATTCCCAACCTTGAAATTTGGCGCGTAGCCATACGGGATATTATAAGGATTCCCAACCCTGGAGTTTGGCGCGTAGCCATATGGGATATTATGAGGATTCCCAACCTTGAAGTTTGGCGCGTAGCCATATGGGATATTATGAGGATTCCCGACCTTGGAGTTTGGCGCGTAGCCATATGGGACATTATGAGGATTCCCAACCTTGAAATTTGGCGCGTAGCTATACGGGATATTATGAGGATTCCCAACCCTGGAGTTTGGCGCGTAGCCATATGGGATATTATGAGGATTCCCAACCTTGAAGTTTGGCGCGCAGCCATATGGGATATTATGAGGATTCCCGACCTTGGAGTTTGGCGCGTAGCCATATGGGACATTATGAGGATTCCCAACCTTGGCGCGTAGCCATATGGGATATTTTGAGGATTCCCAACCTTGAAGTTTGGCGCGTAGCCATATGGGATATTATGAGGATTCCCAACCTTGAAGTTTGGCGCGTAGCCATATGGGACATTATGAGGATTCCCGACCTTGAAGTTTGGCGTGAGGCCTGATGCGCGCATGCACGGCGATGGAGTGGTGACTCGCGAGTGCGCGTGCATGGCGGAGGTCTCTTACGCAAAACCCACATGGTGGTTTCCGCGGTGGCACATGCACGGCTGCGGAATGAGAATCCGCGGGCGCGCGTACATGGCGACGGAAACCTGGTAATTTTTGGATCTGCCATTTAAGAGTTAGACCTGCACTTTTAAACCTAAAATCTGGGTCTGTAATCTAGATCTAGATCTGTAAATCAGATCTGGATAGATCTGAAGCTCGGAGCAGATTTAAAACCATCACAGATCCGGAGACTTGATCATTCGAGTCCGGCAGTTTCTTTACGCACAGATCTGGAAGCCTCTTTTAGATCTATGGATCTTTTTGAGCTTTAATAGAACAAGCCTTGAAGCCTTTTTCTGTAAACTTCCAGATCTGGGTTTTTCCTGGGAGAGATCTGACAGCCGAGATGAAGATCGAAGGGTAGTTCGTTGCCGTCCCACGGATGGCGCCAATGTCGAAACACGAAATGAAATCTGACCTGATTCATGACGATGTTTCCACGGATTTTCGAGATGAACGAACCACGTCTTGATCTTCTTCTTCAGCCGCTTGAGACCTGCGATGGCTTTTTGGAGGCGTGGAGGTGACTGCTAAGAAATCCTGAGATCTCTTGTTTACAGACACAAAAAAGTGGTGGTGGCTCTTATTGAGCATGACCCCTGAATAAGGAGGTGGAGACCTCCTTATATAGAGAGTCTCATGGCCACCATCATGGTACCCTAATGGGCCTAGCCCAGTTAGGGTTACCTCCACAAAACCCCCTCAGCCCAATAACATTGTGTTAGTCCATGTAATAAAATAAGCCAAACATAATAGATTTAGGGTCGTAGAACCGGGTTTTAGTACCATACCCCTACACAATCATTTAAAAAAACATTAATGTAAGCATCCAACTTACCAGAAAGATGGTTGGTGATTGTGAAACTGATGCACGTAATAACACATATGATAGGTAAGCTTTAACAGAGTCAATGATGGTAAAGTTCTTAGTGAAGGAGTTACTAACCCCCCTCCAACAATCTCTGCAAAATCCATCGCTCAGATTTTATTTATAAAAAAAAAAACAGATATCCATCAGTCAGAATAAAGAAAATCAAGGATCTAAATATCAGAAGTTAAAAGAGTAAAAAATAAATATGAGAGAGAGAATATGTGTCTTCACAGTAACTTCATCACTATCTTGAGGCATTGTACACCTGACTGCTTCCGAAGGCCATATTGATACTTCCCAATCTTAAAAAGTTGAAACAGTAAATAACTAATATTTAACTATTCAAGGAATGTAACTTATAAACTAGCATTTTGTCATGACTTGTAAATCATTCACCTTTGTATTATAAGTTGTGTTTCATACTTGGACTCGGGCAGTCATGCTCGTTAAGTAGTCATCACTCATTACATGTCGGGTTCACGTGTTTTATCGTGGGCATTGAGTATATTCGTGTATAACCTTATACGCTTAGAAACTACCTATCGAGATTTCTACTTCCCGCAACCTGTTCTTAAACTTATCACGAAACTAACTTACTTCAAATCTTAGATACTCAATTTCGCTTCCAACAATTTGACATTTTAATAAGTTGAAGTGTGTTGAGATTGATTTCGAATATATGTTTTCTTTAAGATTATATATATTACTAGCCGGTTTCCGTAAACAGCTATGAGATTTATTTTGAATACTTGCAAAAATATCTTGTAATATTATACATGTGAATATCTGGAAAAGAAATTATAATTAAACTCATACATGATTACCCGTTCTAAATATTTCGGAATTTTCCATTGGATTTGAGTTTTTCAATCATTCTTACTCAGAGTGTCGCGTGAATCGCGTCCAAGTTTTATTTTAAAAAAATTATGAGAATAGTTGCATATTTTGTATTTTAATACATCGATTTTTATGTCTGTATATGTTAAATTATTTCATGTTTCTACATTTTATTATTTCATGTTTCTACGTTTTGTTTTTATACATTAAATATCTTGTAATGTACGACTTTGATAAATTTTAAATTTTTTATTCACAAGTTTTTTTTTATCTATGTACCTTCCTTTCTCGTGTGGTGTGTCTATAGGTGATCAAATCGGGTTGGTCAAAGGAACCGGGACCGGTTCAGAACCGGTTCCATTAGTCAACATCACTGTTTAAACCGGTTCCATGGTCGAACCGGTTAGGGAACCGAACCGGTTCCCCAACCCTCGGACCCGGAACCGGTGGAACCGGTTCTGACCGGTTCCTAAACCGGTTCTTACACTGTAACCGGTTCCAACCGGTTACAGTGTAAAATATTTTTTTTTTTTTCGTTTTTTGTTTCCGCTGCTTGTGTAGGTGATGATTTGTGTTCTTCTGATTTCTGAAGAGGCTCATGCTACTTTTGTATCGTGTTACATTTGTTGAGTTTGCTATGTATTATAGTCTTTTGGCTTACGCAAGTCAAATGCTGAATTATAATCAAGAGCGGTGTTATACGATTCGTATTTGTATAACATGTTAAATAAAAAAAACAATTAACATAAAATTCATTTTATTTACTTTAAGAAGTTCAAAAAAAAAGGTTACATGTTTTAAAATATTCAAAAACAAACTAACAAAACATTAAACTTATATTTTGTGACATATTATTTCTATAAAAGCCTTCTTGTTCGTCGTAATTATTGAGTGGCGACTTATTCATCAGAATTACTTGTAGAAACGCCTTCTTGTTCGTCGTGCACTCGAACATCAAGTGGTGTTTCGTCTTCCAGAGTGGTTACGTGTTGAACCCGATCGATTGAGTCCAAGTGATCCTTCAAGCAAATGCACATCTCCACCGACTCCGAATTCAGTCTTGTTCTTCTCACCGATATTACCCTGCCACTAAGAGAAAAAGCAGATTCCGAAGCTACCGTAGAAGCTTGGGCGGTTAGTAAATCACGGGCCATGGTGGCAAGAATCGGAAACTCGGTTTCCTTTACCTTCCACCAAGCCAAAACATCAAAAGTGCCATATTCCTCTTCGGATAAACCGGTAGAGAAATCATATGCACTATACCTTCCTAGTTCGCTTGAAGGGGTGTTACCCCTTTGTTTTTTAGCCGTTACGTTGCGAACGGTGTTCATAAGGCTAATCATGGGGTCTCGTACTCTAGGAGCACTTGAACTTGATGAAGACCCCCCCGGCGTAGGCATGTGTATGTTTGACCCATATTTATTTATATAAGAGTCATACATAAATTTAAAATTCAAGTTAAAATCATTTTGTGCCTCTGTTGAAAAGTTTGGGTCAACTTCATGCATATCTAAGGCTGAAAAAATTTCGTCTATCACACATTCAACCCCCGTAACATTTAACATTGGGTTTAAAGCGGCGGCGCAAGTAAAAATCGGTGGCAATTCAAGAAAGTATTTTTTTAATTTAAACTTCATTGGTAATATGATGTTTGAAAACATTGGACTTTTATTTTCAAATTCTTTAAGATTGTTAACGATTAAAAATAACTCCGAAAGAACCAAGGGACTTGTCGGATAATACGTTCCCGATAGTTTCGTAGTTGATGTTTTAAAAACTTCAAGAAAAGTCGATAAGTCATTGATAATTTCTCATTTCTCATTTGAAAAGGGGATTGCCAAATCATTCTCGGCAAGACTAGAATGAAACATTTGTAAAGTGTCTCTTTGTTTCAAAGCACTTTGAAACATTATGCAAGTGGAATTCCATCGATGAGGTACATCCCAATTAGCTCCCAAAGCTTTTCTTCCCGTATCTTTACAAAATTTTCTATAATCCATTTGTCTTTTTTTACTTTTCTTAAAAACTTCATGTAGCATTACTCTAAAATCGTTTATAACCGATGTAACCTCATCCGAAGCAAGTCCGTCTTGCACGATTAAATTAATGATATGTGCAACACACCTTGAGTGAAAAAATACACCATTGCAAATCGGCGTATATTTTAATTTTAATTTATCAACCGCCGATGTATTATTCGACGCGTTATCAAATGCAATTGAAAATATTTTATTTTCTAGTTTATAAGTTTTTATAACATAATCTAAAATTTCAAACAAATTATCTCCCGTATGTGGATACTCAAAGAGTTCGAAAGCAATGGTGCGTTTCATCATTTCCCACGATGACGGGTCTACCCAATGAGCGGTGACACAAAGATAAGATTCGGGTAGACCATGTGGAGCCGACCAAACATCAGTAGTTAAGTTTATTCCCGTATTTATATTTTCAAAATATGCAATTAGTACCTCTTTGGCCTTCTTCCACAATTTTAAACAATAACGTTTAAGAGTATGACGACTTACGTGAGTGTATTGTGGTTGAAGCGTATCTCGAATCATGGCGGTTAAGCGAGGGTTGTCGAAGTGGCTAAACGGCAAAGCTTCTTGAATCACAAACTTCGCCATACGATCTTGAACTCGATCAATTTGGTATGTAAATATTCCGCCTTCACTATCCATTTGCGTTTGTTGCGACTCGACGTTCTGTTTCAACGCCCTGCAATACGGTCTTTCGATGTGTTTCTTCAAATTTGAATTCGAAAGTGGGTTTAAATAAATCCCACAAAACTTGCACCGAGCCTTCAATGAATGGTCACTCAATTCAACCAAATCCCAATTGCACCAAATCTCTTGATTACGATTATGAGGTACAATACGAACGAAACTTGGTCCGGCGGTGGAACCTTGACCAACCGATGATTGTGAGGCAGCCATAACAACAAATATGAATATAGAAGAAGAGAAAACAAGAGATTAGAGAACTCAGAACGTTGTAATAGCGTTTTTTTTGTATTTTTTTGCGTTCGGGTTTGCGTTTTGAGTGTTGTGATGAACCCATTACACCAAATACCTATTTATACTAGTAGTGGGGTGTTTGGGGAGCCAAAAAAACGGCCATTTTTGACCCCAACGGTCAAAAAACGGCCATAAAACCGTTTCCCAACGGCTAGAACCACTCCAACGGCTATAACCGGTTCCGAACCGGTTCCGGTCGAACCGGTTCCAGAACCGGTTCCGGTTCGGTTCCGGTTCCTACCCGGTCCACCTCCAAACATGTCAAACCGGTTCCGGATCGTCGGGTTGAAACGGAACCGAACCGGTTCCTACGAAAAACGGGTAGGAACCGGTTCGGTTCCGGTTCGGTTCCACCGAACCGGTTCCAGGAACTAGGTATTTGTTTTGCGTTTACAAACTCAAGCTTCTCAAAAGCAATATTGTGGAACTAGGTAGACGATAGTAGGACGGCGCGGTAGAAACTAGCGATTAATTAGGATTAATCATACTAGAATTTAAATGCAATTTTACGAACACACACACATATATATATTAAGGATCCAATACACTAATAGCTTATCGTACATTACGTACGCGACACCTCACACCCTTGATTTCAAAAACCGCACGGTGGCAAATTTGTAAATTATTTCAATTCGTTTCCATCCTGAATAACCGTTACGCCGACTCAACCTAGGTGCGACTTTTACATTCATGCTAAAAAGCAACTAAATAAATAAAGTGTTCGTTCTCATGATTTTCTTGACCTAACAATGTGGCACATCTTGGTGAAAAGGTGCATCATTCATTTCCAGGCAAAGTTTGACCATTCTCCCCATTTAGTTTTTAATTTTTAATACCTTTTGACATTATAAGACTTGTTTTGGTCAACAAAGCATGAAACCATGAGTCCATGAAGTCAATAATAATATAATATATTAAAAGCCTTGTACGTATAAATGATCAGATATATATAATACACTAAAGACCGTATGCATATGCTCCGAGACAAAATCAACAAATCACCCACCAACTGTTTACGCTATCTAACATCACGAAAATCATCAAAATTTAAAACGGGTGCATCAGAAAACACAACCCGTAAATTACAAGAATACCACTACTTTTCGGTTACTTCATCCCGCTCTTTATTTGAATCACTTGAACCACCAAAACGCTTCTTCATAGCTGGAAAGTAAGATATCAAGCAGATTAGCGGGTTGGTGTCATCGGACCCAAACACGTCATGGTTAATTAACCTTATCAAAAAATTCAACCCTAAACCAGGCGCTCATAAACTAGGCAAGCTGTTTCATTAAATAGATCAAACAAGATGGGGTTGTAAACGGATTGTAAAAAGGTTAAACGGGTTGCAGGTTAAGCTTAGAGTTTCAAGTTTCTATTGTAATTTAAACAGGTTGGCCATTTTATCTGCAGCCGGTTAACTAAACGACTTAGGCCGGTTGACATGTTTAAGCCCAACAAGGGGTGTAAACATGCCGAGCCGTGGCGAGCCCGAGCTCATTTAGACTCGAGTCCAACTCGCTTAACTGATCTTGGGCTAGTTTGGAGCTCTGTTTTGTAAAGCTAGAGCTCAATTACTATTTAATTGTTATATATATATATATATATATATATATATATATATATACTTGCCAGGTCAAACATAAAAAATCAGCTAAAAAGTAAATAGTTTTAACTTGTAAGTCACAGATTATTATTGTAATGACAAATTTTTTTAATCATACATCACACAGTAACTATTTAGAAAATCATAATTAAAAAACAGAAAATTTTAAAAAGTGTTTACAGGTGAAGCTGACACAACCCATACCAAAAACCACCCCATTTTGAACCCAAACCCAATTTACAGGTGTAAACGAGCCGAACCCGAGCTCCATTAGGCTCAAGCTCGACACGATTAACTTACGGCGAGCTTGAGCTGGGCTCGTTTTGACCTCTATTTCAAAAGCTTGAGTTCGGTTCCGGCTAGGCTTGTTTATTATTTGATAATTAATGAATCTATATTTATAAAATATAATTTTATATACGGCGAAGTGTACATTTCTTGTTACTTTTATCATAATTTTATATCTTATTTTATTATTATATAAAGGTATATTTCATATATCAAATAAAAACTTAATAGGCTCGTTTTGGCTCGCAAGCCAGCTCGAGCTCGATAAGTAAAGAGCAAGCTCAGGCTCGTTTAATAAACAAGCTTAGTAGGCTCAGGCCCGTTTTAAGTTCGGCTCCATTCCAGCTATTAACGGGCCGATCTCAAGTAGCTCACAAGTGCCTTGGCTCATTTACAACCCTACCAAAACTGCCCATTTTCCCACATCTAGCAGATTAGAAAACATCTTAAAGACAACAAAAGAAAAATAGAAAACTCACATTTTATTGAAGAACCAGCAAGACAAGTGAGTCTAGATTTGGTATTAGCCTCAGCCAACGGTGTTGATTTATCTTTATTTGTCATGCGAACATCCCAAACACGTATGATTCCATCTGATGAAGCAGACGCCACCAAAAACGGTTCATCCTCTGACGCCCCATCAATCTTAGATAGAACCACGATGCCTTTTAAACGAGCCGAATGTGCATCTTCAATGCAATACGCCACCTTCCCACTCACCGTATCCCATGCGGTTAGATTCCTGTCCTCTCCACCAGTGTATACGAGTCCATTCTGTCACAATTTCATGTTTATTTTAGATAATGCTGCATTTTATAAACCTTAATATAGAGTATTGTATTTTATCATTTGTCTGAATTAGAGTTCACTTCAATCAAATTGGTGTATATGATTGTGTCTGAAGTGTGATTCCGTTGTGTAAAGTGTAACCGGAGCTTTAAAAGGTATGAACTGAACATTTGGTTGTGGCTTGATTGTTTTCTTTTTGCCAACTATAGAGCTGTAGGAATCAAAACTATGAAATCTCATAATTTTGATCCCTTCAACTATAGAATTAACAAACAGAAACAACCTAGCCTCGGCCAAATGTCCAAATTCTACTTCTTATAGCTCGGATTACAATTTGCACAATGGAATCATGCTTCAACCACAATCTAAGGGAAATTGTATACACCAATTCGAGTGACAATAACCTTGCTTCAAGCAAACGATAAATATAACATTTAAGAAAACCATATATAACTACTTGAAGTAACCTCAACAAACATCTCCTTAGGCGTGTACACGAGCCAAGCGAGCCAAGCTCGAGTTGGACCATATATTAAGCTTGGCTCGTTTCAAGCTCTTTTTCTATGGCCCGAGCTCGGCTCATCAGTTGTTTTTTCATGTTCGACTCACTCATTTATTAAATATTAATTATTTTATACACGCTTTTATTTATTTTTATATCTTTGAAAAAAACCTTAAACGAGTCTAAGCTCGTCACGAGCTCATGTAGTACCTTAAACAAGCCAAAGTCTGCCTAGAGCCCGGTTGTGCAGTTTAAAATTAATAATTAGAAACCCAAAAGAAGTAAAACTAAAAAAATACACAAGACCTATTAAGCCTCGACGAGCCTCATACACAAGCTCGAGCTTGGGCTCGATAAGTAAACGAGCTTTATTTGAGTCTTGACCTCAAAAAAGTTCGGCTCATTTCAAGATTTTATCAATCCAAGCTCAAGTAGCTCGTGAGCAACTCGGGCACCCCTAAATCTCCATAAATTGTTACAAAACATCAATCTCCAAATTATTGATAATAATCAATAGATAAAAAGTGTATTTATGTATTAGCATTATCCTTATAAGTTATAACTCATTCGGGCTAAATAATCAAGCATAAATCAACAAAAATAGAGCAACAACAACAACAACAACAACAACAATAATAATAATAATAAGAGAAAATTACTGTTTGCTTCCTTGTGGTTTTAAGGCGGAGGCACAATTAGTCCTCGAAAAAATTTTTGAACCGATTGAGTCCCCGTGGTTTCAGAAACGAACCATTTGAGTCCCTGCCGTTACTTAACTTTCAGGGTGAACTTTCATTTTATTAAAACCACTAGGACTCAAATTTTTCGTTTCTGAAACCACGAGGACTCAAATTGTTCGTTTCTGAAACCACGGGGTTCAAAAAAATTTTCAGGACTCATTGTGTCTCCGCCCTAAAACCACAAAGACGCAAATAGTAAGTTTCTCTAATAATAATAATAATAATAAACATAAAGCAATAAACCAAACCGACCATGGCAGGCGCGACACAAAGAACCCTCTTCTTCGCATCCAATTCCGTTACCAATTTCGCAGCCTCGGCATCATGAACTGAGACCTTCTCCTCGGTCCCCATAAAAAATCTCTCCCCGTCACACCCGTACTCCACAATCTCCGCTTCCTTCCCCAACCGACAAAAAAAGCTCCTCTTCCCCCTCACCAAATTCACCATCCCCAATCCCGAATCCCGCCCTACCGTCAATGCCACCCGCCCCGACGAATGCACCGACATATCATTCACCCCCTTCTTATGCACCTTAACACTTTTCAAATGAACAAACGGGTCCGCGTCGTAGAGCGACACGCAACCGTCGCCGAACGAGGCGAATAGGTTCCGCGGGAACGAGGCGAGGGCGGGCGGGGTGAATAGAACAAGGGAAGTGACGGTGGATGTGGGGTCGCTTAAGGAACCGATTTCGGAGGATGTGGAGAGGTCGTAGATTTTGATGGTGTCGTCGGAGCCGCCGGAGACGGCGACGGAGCCGGCGACGGCGAGGGATTTGATCGGAGAGAGGTGGGATGGGAAGGAGAAGATGGGGGGTAAGGTTAGGGTTTCGGATGAGTGTTTTAAGGTTTTGAGTTTGAAGCCCCAGATGAATCTTTCGTAAGAACCTGCAACTATACTCATCGTTGAAGATGATGATGATCGATTTGTAGTTCAACGATGAAGAAGAGGCTGCGATGTAAAGGGGTTTAGGGTTTTAGGATGTTTATGTCAAATATGAGAATTCGTTTTGTTATTTAATGATTAATTAAAATAAAAACAAAAACAAATACTTATTATTTATTTTCAATTAATTATATAAAACAAAAATAAAAACAAGGAAATGTATTTTGTTTTTAACGGTCAACAAACATAGAATGCCTACGTACGGGGTGACCCAATGGCAAAAGGCCACCGCCAGCTGGCCCAACCCAACCGCACGGAGCCCTAGAGCGCCTCCAAGTTATCTCCAGTTCCGGGGAAAACCCATCTCCCGAAGGCCCACTGGTGGTAAAACCCGGATGCCCTCAGGATCGAACTAAAAATCACAAAGATTTCAGTTTTCCTTCATAGAGCCACCCATATCCCCCAAAGTGTCGTAAGTGGGAATTGAGTCTCCATTGAGAAACCCAAGCTCCCTACTACTACACCACATTGGATGAATATAAAACAAGGAAATGTATGTTATGTATATTTTACAATTTTCTTAAAAACGGTTTTGAGGTTTTTGAGATAACTAGATAACAGAACCAGTGACGGTGCAGCACATTAATTTAGACGGTATTTGTTAGTTTCGTAACGGTAATGAGAATTGAAGAAACACTAGGTGACCCCGGGTAGATTACGGATAACCTGGGGGTTAAGTAGATGTTTCCCACGAGGATTATGTCTGACAAAGACGATTGTTCTTCAGTTGACCTGCAAAACAAACACCGTAAGCTCGTCACTGAGAAGGGGGGGGGTTCCTCCTTGTGACCACCCTCCGGCGTGAGAATCAGACTAGATTGCTCTGAATATGTGTATATAAAGAGAGATTGCTAGAGAAGATAAGATACCGTTCCAAGGTGTTGGAGTATTTATAGCCGAAGGTAGGTTTCAAAGCAGGTACAGCCAGCTGTATAATATTCCTGTTCTACCAACTATGGGCTACGCACGTGCCATGCTGGTTGGTGGGTAGGCAGCGGCTGATAGTGACAAGGCCGGCTGTGTACTGTTCCCTTTCCACCAACTGCAGGCTATGTGCGTGCCACGACAAGGGTTGGTGAGTAGGCAGCGGCTAATAGTGACAAACAGTACTAGAGCATGCTCCTCCTCGTACTGTTGTCGGTGAGCTATCACCCTGTGATTGGTTCATGGGCTGCTTTGGTCAGATCTTGTCTATTCTGTCCATACCTTGGCAGGTATAGTACAAAAGATCTTCCAGAGGCATACGGACTGGCTCATTTGGGCGGGAGTATTCCCGCCTTGCTCATTCCTTCAGGTGACACTGAATTATTGAGAGTTAGTGCCTTGTGCGTGTAGCCTTGCTATTAGTGCGGGTAGCCTTCCCTGATGGCTTGTATCCGCAGCTGCGGGGACAGGCGGGGTACTTCACCATTGGGAGACTTTCCCTGCGGGAACAGCTGGCGTACTGCGCGTAAGGTCTTCATCTCTGAGCATGGTGGGTCCTGCGGAACCAGTTGGTCCTTGCCCAGACGTCCCTCTTCAAGGTGAGTCTTGCGGGTCCAACTGGGCTCTGCTGGGACCTACCTCTTCAAGTCCCCCCAGTCCAATGTTCTTCTCATGAATTGTTAATAAGTGAGGTGAACTTTGGACTTAAGCAAGGGGTTTTGAAAAAGATTTAGTTTTAAGGTTGTCCGTGGGGATTCTTCCCGCGGTTTCCCTAATGTCACGTGCAGAAATTCCCGACTTTTCTGCTTGATATTTGGGTATGATGCGGGTAGGTGTGTAACCTCCTCGCAAGTCAGGAGCGTTGAGTTTCACTTGTGTAGATTCTCCACGAGGTTTTGGTAGTTTTAAACATAGTGATCAATTATGTTAAAGAACCAATTCCATCCTGGAGCTTCAAACAATCTAGTTCTCAACGTTCCCGCTATGCGGGGATGTTATTTCCCTTTCCGCAAGCATGGCCCAGAAGATCCTTCTTGGTTTCAATTCCCTGCGAGTGCTAAGTATGTGAAGGGTTTCGCCTTGACACTGTACCCGCACTCGTCTTATAGTTATCTTACTTCCAAGGTATTCTTGGCGTCCATTCCCTGAGGGTGCTAAGTATGTGAAGGGTTTTGCTTTGACACTGTACCCACACCTGTCTTATAGTTACTTGGTTGCCCAGGTAAGGGGGTATATTCCCTCTTATTTTTGAATATTTGAATCTTTTTGAATTTCTTTGAAATTCGAAGAGTTGGTGAAAGGATAAGAACAGTCCAGACTGTTGAAGGGACGTTAGTGTCTGACGGTTTCTTCTGACAGTTTCAGGACGTGCAGGAAGTTATGACGACGTGACAGTATATGATCATTCCAGACGCTTTTTCAGGCGCGTGGGCTCGATTTTTCGGGCGCGTGGGTGCGGATTTTACAGCGCGCGTCCCGTCAACAGCTGTTGCCAGCTTGCTTTTTCCACGTGTCATAATTTCATTGCACCAGCTCTATTCTCTCTCCTCCGCATTAAATTCATCGCATTCATTGCGATGAGTATATAAAGGGGGAGAGGGTTCATGGTAATCCACACTTTCACTTCTTTCTTCATCTTCTAAGCGATTTCCGGCGAATACTCTAACTTTCTGTCGAGCATTCTCCTGAAATCGTTCTTCTTTACCTCCAAAACATGTCGTCTACTCATGATCCAGAAGCTACCGTCGAGGAGTCTGACTTGTATGTCGAGAACCCGACGTCTACGTCCGATAAGGACGATAAGAGCACTGCTGGCGAATGCCAGTGTGCTCTTCCCATCGAGCTTTACCGGTACATCGTCCGGAAGTTCATGCTCGAGCCGTTCGAGCCTGAGTTTCCGGAGCCACACCAGACGGTGTACGATGCCCCCAAGGGCAAAATAGGGGTATATGCCGCCTTCTTCGTCTATGGGAATCTTAGGTTCCCATTGACGAAATTTGTATACCGTGTTCTGGATAGACACGGTGTGCACCTGACGGAGGTACACCCAATGGCGATCGCCAAGATCCGCCATTTTGAGTGGGTGTGCCTCATTCTTGGCGTGGATCCCCACGTCGACCGCCTGATGACCTTCTACTCCTGGAGGTGCATCCGAGGCTGGTACACCCTGGTCACCCGGATCAAGGGTTTGAAGATCTGCGCTACCGAGCGCAGTCTTCGGTCTTGGAAGCGGGAGTTCTTTTACATCTCTGCCCCGTGTCGTCCTTATAGCGATGACATTTAAGAACGGGAGAGCTCTCCCCAGCCTTCACGCCTCCAACTACCAGGAGGCGGAATGGTTCTCCAAGATTTCCCGGATCCAGACTCCGGTTTACCGCTTTCCGGAGTCCGGGATGGTGATGCTCGGTATGAGCAGGGTGTGGAAGGATGCTGGGGCGGATGCGCCACAGATTCCCATCGTACTTGAATACGGTTTGAACTTTATCCCTTACGGTATGCTCCGTCTTCTTTGTTGATTTAAGGTTTTTTCTAACTGTTTTTCTTTTTATTTCAGAGGGAAATGACTTGCAGTCCCTCCTGCATCCGCGGGAAGCTGACGGTCCCGCTCGGTTGGGTACTCGTGCTCTTGACAAGAACGAATTGCCCATCCTTGCGCAGACTGCGGATCGGTTTGTGGAGGCCTACCCGCCAGGCCACGAAATACTGAGCGCCACGCGGCCAGGTAAAAGACTATTTAACCCTCGCCCTCTGAATGCTGAAACCTCTGCTGGAATTCCTCTAATCTTGTCATCTTCTGATGAGAAATCCGCAGATGGTCCTTTTCTTGCGCGGAAGAAGAAGGCTGCTGGCGGGAAGTGCAAGGCGAAGGTAGCCTCCACTGCCGACCAGGTGAACCGGTCTGAGTCGGAGACCGAGAATGAAGAGGCGGCGGGGAACCCGGGTGGTGTTGAGACCACTGCTCTGGAGGTTGAAATGGCTGTCACCTCCGAGCAGCCCAGCACAACGACGGTGACCAGTACGAAGAGGCCGGCTCCATCGGGTTCGTCCCCGCCCGTTCGCACCTTCAAGCTCAAAAGGACCCGTAAGTATACTTCCTTTATCTTAACTGCATAACTTTCCGCCATTATACTTATATATCTTCTTTGTGCAGGCGTGGATGCTACCGCATTCCAGGGTGGAGCGGGGAGGAGCACCTCCGGACCCATGACGGTAGATTTGGTCAACCTACCTGAGGCGATGACCCAGGCGACTGCGCCTGCTTCAGTTGTTGGTTCAGTTGCTCACCCGGTTGAGCCAACTGTTCCAACTGTGACGACGTCTCCGCCGGCTGTCAGTGCCATATTCACTGATTCCTTCACTGAGCCGCCGGTGAGTGTTTCTGTGGATTCTTCCACAGCCGCGGCCGCGGTTGTGAGTTCACCTCCGGTGAGTTCACCTCCGTTGGTTTCTACCACGGCGGCCTCCGCTATGCCTCCTCCGGCGCCGGCGACTACGGCCGGTCATTCAGGTATGTCCGGGGTTGGGCGTCAAGCCAATCTCTGCCTCCTTCCCATCTGCCTGACCTCTTGGATGGATATCCGTTAGGTTCGGGTGATGGGTTTGGCGGCTACAGGCCTGTCGTCGACACTACAGGTGCGTAGGGTTATTTTGGCCTTTTATTATTTTATTTTATATTTTTTTTATCATCTTTTCCTAACTGCTTTTTGCTTTTGCAGTGTCGGATTCCAATGAAGTGTATGTTCCACGATGGAACATCCGCCGAGGAACAACCCTTCGGACGCCTGTGGAATGCGTCGAGTGGGCGCGCCACGCCACCCCAAGTGGGGCGCTGGGGGAAGCAATGTCAAGCTACCAGGAGGGTAGGTTGACAAATGAGCTCCGCATTCTCGTAGCCCGGATGCGGCCGCGCGTCGAGCTGCTTTATCGTGAAAACGACAAGTTAAAGGCAGCTCGTATCCAAGAAGTAGCTCAAGCGCGGGCTGTCCGGGAGGAGAACAGGAGGCTCTCCGCCGTTGCTGCGGAGAAGGAGAAGGCCTTCAAGGCCCTTGAGGTTGAAGTTCAGGCTCGTCTCGAGGCCCGTTCCAAGGCCGCCCAAGCTGTTAATGAACAGCTTCGGTTGGCTAAGGAAACTGAACGGAACGCAACCGAGAGGGCCACCAAGGCTGAAGCTGCTGCTGAGCCTCTACGCATCGAGAATAAGGAACTTAAAGCCAAATTAGAGAGGCTCCAGCAGGCTCATGATGCCTTGGCCATGGAAGATGCCAAGAAGCTCCAAAAGATCTTGGACCAGAGGGGGGTGCTTGACCACACTGAGCGTAAGCTAAAGGGCATCGAAGAGGCTGCAGCCAAAGATGTGTTGCTTGCCAACCTTACAAAGAACGAAGCCGAACGCGCCCGTAATGAAGCTCAAGCTGCCCTCCAGGAGGCTCTGGTTACCAAGGAATGGCTTCTCCGAGAAGCGTTGTCTCAGGTATGCGCAGTTTCACAATTTCTTTACGCTTTTCCTTAGAAGAGTTTTTGATATACTTCTGTTTTTTAGGTTGTGCATCGGGTGTTCACGAACACATCATATGACGATGCGATGAGCGCAGCCCTCAACGCTTCTCATGAGGATGGGGAAAAGGCTGGCTTCCTGCTTGGTCTAGGGTTTGTTGAACAAGGCATTCCGCCTTCCAACTTCCCTCTTTACAATGTGGATACTGAAGCTGCGTATGACCAAGCAGTGAATCAGTATGCCGCCTTCCCGCATCCGGTGGTGGAGAAGCTAAACGAGATTGCTGCTGATGATGGGCTAGCTATCCTCAAAGCTTTCCTTGAACCGCCACACTCTACTGATGGTGCGGGTCCAAGTGGGAGTGGTCCTGAAGCTTGATACTTTAGATCCCTTTCCACCATTAGAGTAGATTTTTATGTTTGTATAGACTTCTAATCTTGTATGCGGGTATGTACCCAGCAATTCTTGTAATGTTTGAATGTTGATGGAATAAAGATTATTTGTTAATGCCTTGCCTTGTTTATTTTGCGCATATTTTGTTTTAACTTAGCAATTTCTTGAGTACTTAGATAAGTTAACTTTTCAACGTGGCAGATAATAAGTTAAAGTTTTGCTTCCTCTTTCGTGATTGTGCGGATAAGACCGTCACTTTCACTTAGTAGGATGGCTAAGCTTTACCTATATCTGACCTGCGTGGAAGTTTTCCTCATCTTTTCCTTTGAAATTTTCTAAGTGTTTTGAATAAGTTAACCTTTCGACGCGTGGTTGCCAATAGGTTAATGTTCAGTTTCCTCTATCATGATTGTGCGGGTAGGACCGTTACTTTCATTTATTGGGATGACCAAACTTCACCTATAGCTGACCTGCGTGAAGGTTTTCCTTATCTTTTCCTTAGAAATTTTTACCGTTTTATGTGTTTATGCGGGTTTTGCCGCCTTCCACACGCAACGACTTACTTCTTCCCATATTTATGCGGTGAATACCGGCATATCAGTGTGGGAAGTTCATAAGTATAAAGGTAAGGCTATCAACACAATGTGATAAAGGAGAATCATTTCCATTAGAAGTGGCTCTAGGCCTTTTCTTTACAAGTTTGGAATTGATCTACATGTAACATTTGCGTAATTGAGCTCCGTTCCATGTTCTTGGGATAGGAGTGCCATCGAGCCTTTCGAGCCGGTATGCGCCTTTTCCCAAAACTTCTTTGATAATGTACGGTCCTTCCCAGACCGGTGCCAGTTTTCCTGGGCGCTCTTGGTTTGAAGCCTCGTTGTTACGCAATATGTAGTCTCCTACATTGAAGTTGCAGAGTTTTACCCGCGTGTTGTAGTACTTTTGCATTTGTCGCTTGTAGTTTTCTTCACGCGCTGCGGCTAAGTCTCTGCGTTCCTCGATTAGCATAAGGTCTAACCGTCTTTCCGCATCATTGTCTTCTGGCTGAATCAAGACCCTTGGTGAGGGTAAACCAATTTCGACTGGGACCATGGCTTCAGTGCCATAAGTGAGGCTGAACGGGGTTTCTCCCGTACTGGCCTTTTTCAGCGTTCTGTTTGTCCAAAGGACGTGTGGAACTTCGTCTACCCAGCCGGATCTGTGTTCCAGGAGTCTTTTCTTTATGCCTTCGATGATGCTTTTATTTGCTCTTTCCACCTCACCGTTACCTTGCGGGTGTGCCACTGAGGTAAAGGTGTGGGTGATTTGAAGTTCTTCCAGCCACTTTTGTAGCTTCTTGTCAGCAAAGTTGGTGCCGTTATCACTCACCAAAGTCTGTGGAAGTCCAAAACGACAAATAATAAATTCCCAAATAAATTTTTTAATATGTTTTGCGGTTGTTTGGGCTAAGGGTTTTGCTTCTATCCACTTGGTGAAGTAGTCGATGGCTACCACTAGGAACTGAACGTTTCCTGCTGCTGTAGGAAATGGGCCTGTCACATCGATGGCCCACTTCTGAAATGGCCATGAAGAGGTGACTGGAACAAGTTCATTCTTCGGGCGATGCGTGTTGGGTGCGTAGAGCTGGCAAGACCTACACTTTCTGATGTATGCCAGCGCATCTGTATGCATCCCCGGCCAAAAGTATCCCGCGTTGTTTTGCTTAGCTACAACAGCGCTTGGACCTGCGTGTACTCCACAGATGCCCTCGTGCACTTCCCTTAGGAGGTAGCCAGCATCTTGGTTGTCCACGCATCTTAAGAGTGGGCCAAGAAAGTTACGTCTGTAAAGGATGCCATCGATGAGTTGATAGTTTAATGCTTTACAACGTATTTTTCTTGCCTGTGTTTTCGACTCTGGTAGTATACCCGCTGCAAGGTAATTTATTATCGGTGTCATCCACGTTTCTGTGCCGGTTTGGATGACACAAATTTCCTTGTGCGGGACTGATGGTGCTCCAAGGAGTTCAATGCGGATGTCCTTTCCCAAATGGGTGAAGGCTAATGATGCAAGCTTGCTTAACGCATCCGCAGATTTGTTTTCGCTACGCTTGACGTGTATGACTTTACAATCATTAAAAGTGCGCATAAGGGTTTTTGCTTGTGCGAGGTACAGGGCCATTGTGTCATTCACGGCCGTGTACGTCCCGTTTATTTGGTTGGCTACTAACATGGAATCCACGTGGGCTTCCAAGTTTTTCACTCCCATCTTACGCGCAATTCTCAGCCCGGCCAAGAATGCTTCATATTCTGCTTCGTTATTCGTACTTGGAAAATCCAGTCGAATAGCGTAAGTGTATTCTTGGCCTGCTGGGTTGGTTAGTTTCAACCCTGCGCCTGAACCCTCGTTGCTGGCTGCTCCATCAGTGTAAAGTCGCCAGACATCATCGATGTCCTGTGCTGGGGAGGGTTGAGCCTCCTCCTGGCACTCTTTCTTTCGCGAAGCGGGGACTTCTGCAATAAAGTCGGCCAAGACCTGGCCTTTTATGGCTGGTCTTGGCTTGTACTTTATCGCATATTCCCCCAACTCAATTGCCCATTTGGCTAGACGTCCCGATAACTCGGGTTTGCCTAGAACGTTTGCAAGTTTGAAGTTGGTGAGAATGGTGATTGGGTGACCTTGGAAATATCGTCTTAGCCTGCGTGAAGCCTGTACAAGCGCTAAGACTAATTTTTCCAGGGTAATGTACCGGGTTTCTACGTCTGTTAGGACACGGCTAACATAGTAAATAGGCATCTGGATAACTTTTCGCTCTACTAGCAGGACTGACCCGGTTGCTCTGTCTGTGACGGAAAGGTATATGATTAATTCCTCCCCCACTTCTGGTGCTGTGAGCGTCGGGAGTTCGATCAGGCGTGACCGAATTTCCTGAAAAGCTGCTTCCGCTTCTGGTGTCCAGCGGAAGTGCGTTTTCTTTAAACAGTTTCTCAATGTTGACACGAATGGGAACGACCTATCCGCATGGTTTGACAAAAAGCGGTTAAGTGCGACTAGGCGTCCATTCAATGTCTGGGCTTGCTTGATGGTAGTAGGTGATTCCATTTTGATAATGGCTTCGACCTTTTCAGGGTTCGCTCTGAAGCCATCTTTAGTAACAATGACTCCCAAGAACTTCCCTTCTTCCATCCCAAAGGAACACTTGCTCGGGTTGATCTTCATGTTTATCTTTCTGAGCGTGTTGAAAGTTTCTTCGATGTCTTTCAACATCGCTTCTGGCTCAGGGCTTTTGATGACCAAGTCATCCATGTAGACTTCCAAGTTTCTCCCAATTTGGGCATGAAACTCTTTGTCCATCAGGCGTTGGTATGTGGACCCTGCATTCTTAAGTCCGAATGGCATCATTTGATAACAAAATGTGACATCGGGCGTCCGAAATGCGGTTTTGTCCTGATCATCTACGGCCATGTGGATTTGATGGTACCCCTTATATGCGTCAAGGAAGCATTTAAGGCGAAACGGTGCTAATGAATCCACTTTGAGGTCAATTTCGTGTAACGGGTAACAATCTTTGGGGCATGCTTTGTTTAAATCTTTGAAATCTATGCACATGCGCCATTGTTTGTTAGCCTTCGGTACCATAATGGGATTTGCAACCCATGTTTGATATCTACTAACGCGTACGATGCCCGCGTCAAGGAGTTCCTTGACTTGGGTTCTACACGCGTTAGCCTGTTCCGCCCCCATTACTCTGCGCTTTTGTATGACTGGCGTAAAAGCCGGGTCACACTTGAGCTTATGCTCTGCTTTACTTCGAGGTACACCAGTCATGTCAGCTGGTGTCCACGCGAAGATGTCAGCGTTTCTCTGTAGTAAGCGTTTGAGTAAGGTGCGCGTAGGATCAGTGATTGTTGGGCCAATGGTAACAGCCTGGTCAGGGTATTTGCCATTGAGGGCCCATTTTTCTGGTTCGGTGATGGTTGGTTTAGCCATCTTTGGTTTGGGTTTAGATGAGACAGTTGCGATGCATACCTGGGGAATACCGGTGATCATCGCTACACCCTCAGCTGTTGGCCATCCCATCATGCCGTGGACTGAAGATACCACGGCATTGAATCTTACCATCCCGTCTCTCCCGAAGAGAATGTCGTATGTGTGGTGTGGCTTCCTCATCACGACGAAGTCCACGTCTTCTGTGCGGGAGTGTTTCCCGTCCGTGAGAATGACGGGGAAAGATAGGATACCCATGGGGGTGTTTGTGCTGCCATCGAACCCTTCCATTGAGGCGTAGACCGTTTCCAGGCGTTCCTTGTCTTCGTCGTCTAGCTTGTCGAAGAACTGCCTGTACATAACCGTTGACGAGGCGGCGTTGTCAGCAAGAGTGCGGGAAGTGATGTAGTGCCCCAGCTGGCTTCTGATGACGATAGAGCCTTCTTTGCTGGGTCCTCCTGGCACTCGCGGGAAGCGCACCTCAGCTTCCTTCCACGAGCATGGTTCTGTCGTTCGTGGTTTTCTTCCTCTAATGTTACTCTGAATCATGTGGATGCTGATGTCAACGGGCTTTCGTCCGTTGCCTTTGTACCGGTTATCATTCCTCCCTCCATTCTTGATTGATGCCACAAGGTGTGTAAGTCTTCCATCCTTGACGAATGTTTCAACAATATCCCTCAAGGATGTACACTCCTCAGTGTTGTGACCCTTTGTCCCGTGGAAGTCACAGGACTTGCTCTGATCTGCATTAGGTCGCTGCCGAATCACTGGAGCTTTCGGCCATGGGAGTTTTTCAGTGGCAAATATCTCCGTGACGCTTTTGATGAGTGGCGTCCACCGGTGTTTTCGGTTTGAAGGGTGCGTGTTATCCCTTCCACCTACGAGAGGGCGAGAGCTGGATGTGGTGTCAAAGTTTACCCTTGACTGCCAAATACCTAGCTTCCTCTTTTTGTTCTGCCGGGCGGTCCGAACGTTGTTTTCTCTGGTCCTCTGCGTGTAGAGGTGTGTACTCTGGGGAAGATCCCTACCCAGTTGCTTCTCCGTCTCGGCAAAGCGCTTGGCCGCCGTCATGATGGCATCCCATGTGGATGGCATGCCGTCCTTACCCGTCAACGTGCGGATAAGCTCTGGGTATTCGGCGCCCTGGATGAAAGCGGTGCGAACAAGATCTTCACTTATGTTGCCCAGACTCAGCTTTTTGGAGTTGAAGCGAGTGATGAAGTCTAGTAAAGATTCATCCTCCTCTCTAACGCAGTTGAGGATCGTCCACTGTTCTTCAGTATATTTCCTCTGTTGACTGAAGTGTTGGTTGAACTTGTGCTGAAAGTCCGCCTAATCATAGATGTGGTGGACCGGTAAACGATCGAACCACGCCCTGGCCGCTCCAACCAGCGTCATCTGGAACATATAACACCACGTGGGTTCCGTCCAGTTGCTGACGGTTGCCCCCGCTATGAATCTGTTCAAGTGATCGTCTGGGTCGGATATACCATCATAAGTGCCGATGTTGGACATCTGTTTGGCACTTCTCGGGGCGATTGCTTCCGCAATGTCCCTTGCAAACTTGGACGTTCCCGCATTTGCAGCAGTTGGTCTAAAGGTTTTGGAGAAGTCACGTGGGTTTCCCCCCGAGTTCCTTGGTTTGAAGGTTTCTCCAAAATTCCTTCTTGGTTGGAAGTCCGTTTCCTTACGCTTCCCTTTCGCCCTGTGGCGAGGGTTTGCGTCGGTGTCGGATTCCTCTCGATCATCGTCCGAGTACTCGCACTCACTGTTCATGTTGAGCTGTTGTCGAGTGCTTCCGAATTCGTCAGCCTGTTGGAGTGAACGCAAGCGTTCATCCAACTCAGCTTGGAATTCCTTCTGACGTGCTTCGGCCCACGCCTTAACTTGATCGAGTGTTTGGCGAGGGAGCCTCGTCTGTTTCTCCAACTGGGCATCAGTGAACCCCAGTGAAATATTGTTTATTCACTTGCCCCGGCTTGGGTAACCGGGGTAGTGTTTGTAAAATTTGTGTAACCGCCGGTGTTCCCCCCAGTAGCTGGGGTTGTGGTTACCGGGGTTTCTTGGTCACTCACTGGCCTTGGGACCGGAGTAACGTTAACCATCTTTTCAGAGGTTTTTGAAAAAACTGAGAATTAGTTCTAGCTTTTATGCACGGATGGCGCCAATGAAGAAACACTAGGTGACCCCGGGCAGATTACGGATAACCTGGGGGTTAAGTAGATGTTTCCCATGAGGATTATGTCTGACAAAGACGATTGTTCTTCAGTTGACCTGCAAAACAAACACCGTAAGCTCGTCACTGAGAAGGGGGGGTTCCTCCTTGTGACCACCCTCCGGCGTGAGAATCAGACTAGATTGCTCTGAATATGTGTATATAAAGAGAGATTGCTAGAGAAGATAAGATACCGTTCCAAGGTGTTGGAGTATTTATAGCCGAAGGTAGGTTTCCAAGCAGGTACAGCCAGCTGTATTATATTCCTGTTCTACCAACTATGGGCTACGCACGTGCCATGCTGGTTGGTGGGTAGGCAGCGGCTGATAGTGACAAGGCCGGCTGTGTACTATTCCCTTTCCACCAACTGCAAGCTATATGCGTGCCACGACAAGGGTTGGTGAGTAGGCAGCGGCTAATAGTGACAAACAGTACTAGAGCATGCACCTCCTCGTACTGTTGTCGGTGAGCTGTCACCCTGTGATTGGTTCATGGGCTGCTTTGGTCAGATCTTGTCTATTTTGTCCATACATTGGCAGGTATAGTACAAAAGATCTTCCAGAAGCATACGGACTGGCTCATTTGGGCGGGAGTATTCCCGCCTTGCTCATTCCTTCAGGTGACACTGAATTATTGAGAGTTAGTGCCTTGTGCGTGTAGCCTTTATATTAGTGCGGGTAGCCTTCCCTGATGGCCTGTATCCGCAGCTGCGGGGACAGGCGGGGTACTTCACCATTGGGAGGCTTTCCCTGCGGGAACAGCTGGCGTACTGCGCGTAAGGTCTTCATCTCTAAGCATGGTGGGTCCTGCGGAACCAGTTGGTTCTTGCGAAGACGTCCCTCTTCAAGGTGAGTCTTGCAGGTCCAACTGGGCTCTGCTGGGACCTACCTCTTCAAGAATGAATTTAAAAAAGTAGACGCATATGATGGTATTGACACTCGTATGCTAAAAAGTATATTTAAAACGACTTTCATTCGATTGATAAAACTTGAGTGGTGCGGCTACGAGTTGATGAAAATTCGGTTGGGTTAGGTTACGACAAAAAGTAAATCTGTAAACACTCAAATACAACAAATTAACACATTTTAAATAAATTTGCATTTATCATTTATCCAATCACGGTGCTCTTAAAGGCTACAGCAATTTTTAAGATAACTAGGTTTTACAATTTTTTAGATTCGGACAAGGGGACAGGTGCTGGAGCTCGGTCGGTCGATATTGGTTCAGCTTGTTAAGTAACAAACATATCGTGTAACTTATTTAGTAAGCTAAAAATATAGCATAAGAGAATTAAAAAAAGAAAAATAAAAAATGTTAATGTGGCTTGACCGTGGACCAGCACTTGGACCAATCAGATTCTTGCACATCAATTTGTTATTTATAAACACTATAATTATTGTATAACTTCTGTTAGGTGTCCCTGTTCGTGGGTCAAAGCCCAATGAGTCAACCCCACCCAAGCAACCCAAGATTGGCAAGTTCATGTTATGGCCGGCCCATGTGGGGTTCAACCCATTTCCATTCATATAAATACGAGGTTCTCCTAATACGAGAGAGGTTAATCTCCCCTCCAAATCACCATACTATATTCTTCTGCCTCTTAACATGAACATTACCATGAAAGAAGGATCTGAGTCGGATCGCTTTGAGTTTAAGACAGGGAGACGACGTCGTGTCGTCTTGAATTTAATGTTGGTGCCATTCGTGGGACTGAGTACAAACATGTTTCGGTCTCTTCTAACAGTTAGATCTATCTTATTCATGTAATTTTGTCACACCCCAACCTAGGGCCTAGACGTATGAGCAATAGTTGGTACCTATTTGATAAATATATCAGAGTTATGTTCTTTTTAACGGAAATCTTTTGAATAAAATATCATTATATTGAAATCTTAAGAATTGAATACCCGTTTTGATATTTCAAATACCTGTTATTTTAAAATATGATTCATCACAATATTTTAAATAAAATATTTGAGCCATCAGATCACCTCTAATGACCATGTCATCAATCTTCTAATTTGTCTTGCTTGTCTGTTCTAACATTTACTGTTTCCCTGAAATGTGGGGAAAATACGTCTTGCTAGTCAAAGTATTGTTTCTTTGTGATTAAGAAAAAGTAAGAATTGAAATAATATTTCTTTATGATTAAGAAATGTATGCAGGGGTTATAGTTAAATTAAAGATTCTTCTTTAAGAAGAAATCCAAAATAGATGTTTCTTCTTGAAGAAGAAACAAAGTATATGATTGATGAACAAACTAAGAGACTAAAGGTCCAAATGTTTTATAGAAAGAAATGATTTGTCAAGGTTAAGCTATACGAAACAGACTATAGGTCTGAAGCTAGATCGTTGATCTAGATATTCATACAAAGGTTGTTCTTGTACTATGGGTCCAAGATAGAAAGAATGCATAAATCAGTAAGATACACTGATCAAGAACAAAGGTGAGTACGCTCAACCTTTTTATTGTATTAGTATGTTTTATAGGCATGAATATGCCCAATCTTTTTACTACGAATATGTTTTATGACGTGAATACATCTAAACTTTTTATAGCGTGTATACGCTTATTATGTTTAAAGTTTCTTTTATGATGTGAATACGTCTATGTATTGTTTTAAAGATATTTACTCTTTTAAGGTATGGAGGGTTATCCATATGTAAAGAGTTATAAAAAATTTTATATGAAGGTTGGTACGAATCCTCTATGTTTATGAAATGTTTACTCTTTTAGATTATGGACGGTTATCCATATGTAAAGAGTTATGAAAGTATTTGCATGAGGGTTGGTTCAAATCCTCTAAAACGTTTTGATACAAGGTAATACTAAACACTTAGGCTAAAATACACATGTGTCTGGATCCTTACATATATGATTTACAGTGGGCACACTACAAACATACTGACCATGAGGAAAGTGACTGTCTCTAGGGCGAGTGAAGTTCGATTATGTGGTCTATGAGTATTTTTAGTTCCGATGAGATGGGATGAGTCCTACTGAGTCGTTGAACACTATTGGTACTGTATCATAACAAAGGTGATTTTGTATTAATGAATATGATTATGTTATGACAAATTTTGAAAACCTTTTATTGAGTCATTAGACCTTTAGTCTCTTTGACAAATCATTTCTTTCTATAAAACATTTGGACCTTTAGTCTCTTTATTTGTTCATCAATCATATACTTTGTTTCTTCTTTAAGAAGAAACATCTATATTGGGTTTTCTTCTTCAAGAAGAAACTTTAATTTAACTATAACATCTGCATACATTTCTTAATCATAAAGAAATATTATTTCATTTCTTACTTTTTCTTAATCACAAAGAAACAATACTTTGACTATAACCTCTACTTATGAAAAGGTATATTATGCTTATCAGTAATCAAGGTTTGGGCTATACCCCCCGACTATGGTCTAAGCTATTATAATAATAATAAAATAATAATTTAATCAAAACCCCCATCTTATGCGGGTATTAGGAGTTTATTTACTTAAGCTTGTACGGCCAGCACTTCTACTTTCGTATTGAAGTTTAATCCGTCAAACCTTGCTTACAGGGCGTCAAAACTCCAATTCCTGCGCAAATCATGAGAAATCGGGACCTCAGAACTTCACAATGATTGGGCACACTTCCTAATGTTATGTGTGTGTAAGAAATGGTGTTTTTGAGATGAATTGCCTTCAAACCCGTAGCCACCCTTTTATAAGCAAATTTTGGCCACCATCGCGTAGCGCGATGGGGCTTTCTTCTGGCCATCACGTAGCGCGACGCCACAATTTATTATATCCTGCCACGTGTTGACACGTGGTTGGACACGTGGACTCGGTTACTTAACTTGATCATCGCGTAGCGTGATACCCCCTTCATCTTGGATTATCGAGTAGCGCGGCACCCTTTTTTTTCTTGATTTCTGGGAAACACCATCCCGTAGCAGGATGATTAACATAACTTACCCGTCGCGTAGCGCGATGGGTCTAGAAAACTAAAAATTTCATTTTATATCTTCTAGGTTCCAAGAAAGTCATTTTTAGCCCAAAGTTAAATAGGGTATTCACGAGATGTTACAAATTTACCCGATATTTAGGTGTACACGGAATAAGGTTCTGAATCTTTTGCTTCTTCATTTTTTGTTACATGTGAAGCATACCACAAGTCAACAATAGACAGCCACAATATCTAAACTTCGCATCCTCGGCATCATGAACCGACATCTTCTACTCTGACCCCATAAAAAGCTTATCATCACCACAAACATACTTCACAATCGACGCTTCCTTCCCCCAATCGACAAAAAAAAAAAAAAAAACCTCCTCTCCCACCTCACCAAATTCACCAACCCCGAACCCGAATCCCTAACCACCGTCAACGCCACCCTCCCTGACGAATTGACCGACATATCATTCACCCCCTTTTTATGCACCTTAACACTTTTCAAATGAAAAAATGGATCCACGCCGTAAAGGGAGACATACATGACATCGAACGATGTGAATAAGTTTCATAGGAACGAGGCGAGGGGGAGGTGTGACTGTGGATATTAGAGCATTTAAAGAACTGTCATATGATGACGTGGATAGGTCATAGATTTTGATGGTGTCGCCGGAGATGGTGACAGAGCCGGTGTCGGCGAGAAAGTTGATGAAGGTTTTGAGTTTGAAGCCCCAGATGAATCATTTGTAGGAACCTTCGACTAGACTCATGGTTGTTGAAGATGATGATGGTGGTGGTTTTGTTGTTTGAGGAATTTTCAGGTTATAAACCTTGGAAACAAGAGAATGAGATGTAGGGTTTTAGGATGCCCATGTTTTTAACAGTCAAATGTTTTTTTTTTCAACGAATAATTTTACTAAAATAAAAACTTTACAAACTGTGAACCATGACATGCCAGTAACTTTTTTTCGAATCGTGTACTTTTATAAACAAACACCAAAAACACTGAAACATGCCTCCTCCATAACTCGGAGGAGCACTGCCAATAAACCAAAGAAACTACATGAAACTTAAATTGCACCAATTTGACCATCCTAGCATGTTATATTTAGATCTATGTTTATACCAAGGAAAACCTAACGATTTATATCAAGTTCTTGCACCACCAGCACGAGATTTATCTACACTATAATTTGTGCATGACTTATGCTGAGGTATCCTCATTCATAGATTAAAGTCCAACAAATCAACGCGACCCAAGCAGGCCCAAGATTAGAAAGTCTAGGTTATGGTTAGCCCATTAGGGTTTTCTTACTTTTTTTTTTCCTTCAGTAGATGTGCTTGTATCTTCTAGTTAAAAATAGATAATGCCCAACTTGGATATAAACTGAAATACCGGTAGAATCAGATGAGCCCAAAAATAGCGACATGTCGTTAGAATCAAATAAGCTGGAAGACAATCTAGACTACTCGAACCGGATTAAGACATCTGAATTTATAAAATGAGTGAGACTCAAATGAAACCTATACATATTTATAATTTAACACCGGTTGTTATGTTCTTATATTTACACATCTTTCTTTCTTTTATGAAATTTAAAGTCACAAATAAAAACTTCTTAAAACGTTTTCTCTTTTAATTTTTTCTTAAAATATCTCCACTTTCTTAATATGGTGCAGTAGTAGAAAACATGGTTTTTCAATTGACAACAATGTTTGATCCCCTATAGATAACATTTTGAGGAGGGTATGAGTGACTCAATAAAGCAAAATCAGGATCTTTGTAATCTCCGGTTCAATCCTAAGGGTGTTTGGGTTTTACCCCTGGTAGGCTTTTGGGTAGGTGGGTTTTTCCCAGAGGCAGAACTGGAAATAACTTGGAGACGCTTAAGGGTGGGTTAGACCAGCTGGCAGTGACATTTTACCATTTTTTTGAACAACCAACGAAACCTCCAAATGGGCTAATGGCTAAATTCACCACATCGGGATACATTCGTCTTTCGATCCGGAAAAAAGGCTCTCTTAAGGCCAACATCCGTGAACACTCGCTCAAAGGCACGATAGTATGGTGAGATAAAACTCATTCAGTTCAATGATCCAACTAGTGAAAGCCACAAACTCGCATATTCTTCCATCATCGCCCTGGTGCCTCTGAAACTAAATACTTGGAGACAGAAATCAAACCTAGGTCAAATAAAACACCTGGTCTCTGTGTTATATCTGACAATGCTCTTTTTGTTTTCCTATTATAAAAAATGAAACAGGTAGGAGGGAAACCAGGTAAACCCGGTCGAGGCCAAATAAAACAGAGGGTAAATTACGCCGGAGAAGAGAAACATTATTAAAGACTGGGCGATCGTAGTTTGTTTGTAAATCCAGACAGATGAATGACTTACCGGACAACAACCCTTCTTCTCCACCTCCTGCTGACGTCACTCTTCCACCACCACCCACACAATCTCCGTCTGCTGCACCACCGAACGACCTTCCTCCTCGTCGTTTTGATCCCAGCCGAAGTAAGCCCTCTAATGTTTTCTTTATTTTTAGGATTTTTATTTAAAATCGGGATTATTATTGTACACTCTATATTCTAGACTGTGCTGTATTCGATTGATGAGTGATCCAGTAATTGAATTTTGGGGAAACATGTTCGCTAGGGTTTTTTGCAACAACTATTGTTTATCAAATTTTATTTATTGAAGGGGGTTTCACTTCCAACATCAGTCGGTGTTAATTTGCATATGTTACTTGTGTGTAGGGCTGCAAACGAAACGAACCGAACCGAGTGTTGTTCATGTTTGACATTAAACTTGTTCACAAAGTCTTGTTTGTGTTCGTTCGTGAAGGAATTGAACTTGTTCACAAACGGTTCACGAATGCAAACGAACATATACTATATAAGAAAATAATAATGCAACATTCTTAATCCAAAACATTAGACATGATCACTTAATTAAATATAAAGTTAAGCACTTGAGATAATAATAATAATAATAGTAATAATAATAATAATAATAATAATAATAATAATAATAATAATCATAAACAATCATCCTCCAATCAGCGATTTTAAAATCAATAATATCAACGAAGCACAAGTTAGATTTGTTGTAAGTTAAGGCAAGACTTTATAAAACATACTATTAACAAAATGATCTAAAGATAGTCAATAAAATTATAAAATTTAAATGTTAGGTTGGTTATTACAAAGAAAATATTATTAAAATATAAAACATACCTTTAACTAACAAACATAAACTACGAACGTAAATGAACACATTACCGAACGTTCACGAAAGCTAATGAGCGAACACAACCTTTGTTCATGTTCGTTCATTTAACTAAACAAACAAAATTTCGTGTTCGTGTTTGTTCATTTATTAAACAAACGAACGTAAACAAACTTCCTGCCGAACAGTTCACGAACTGTTCGCTGAACGTTCGGTTCGTTTACCGCCCTAGTTGTGTGTAAGGGTGTTCTTCTGGTTGTACTTTCGAGTTTCTCGGGCCAGGCTCTTCAGGTTTGAGAATTTAAAATCTAGAACCGGAACCGACCCTAATTTATCCCTGGTTTTCGGGCTGGGTTAATTGGTTTCGAGTATTTGACCTAGAAAACTAAAAAAACGGATTAGAACGGTTTGGGTTCGGGTTAGCAGTTTCTTTGGTCGGGTTTCGGGTTGCTGATAAAAGTGACAGGCCTAGCTGTGTGCTAAGAATCTTGTCTATGTGACTTTTGATGCTCTGTTAAATGTTAACCAATCTTTGGACTGTGAGTTATTGCCATTGACTTAACAATTTTGCCATGGTTTTGCAAACACAATGTTACATAATGTTTGAACTGTGAGTTCTTGCCACTTTATTTGACAAATTGTAATACTTTCTTTCATTGTTGAATAAATTTGAAGCAATCGGTATCATCAAAAGGAAAGCTTTGATAAAAGATCTGGCAGCCGTGTACCAAGCTGAGTGTCTTGCATATTGCCAGGAGCTTTTAGAACTTCAAAGAAAATATGAAGAGGTATGAATGTGCTTATATATATATATATCTATATATATATAGGATGAGGTTCATTTCAGAAGTATTTCTTAGTGCGAGAAGAAATTTTAACCAATCAAAAGATTTCTTTTTTATTTTCTCATTATTTAAATACAAGGGTATATGAGTAAAATATAAAGTGTTTTGTTTGTGACTAATACTCATTAATAGTTTAATTAATGATAAGCTATTAAGTAATGGTAAGTTACAAACTAGTTTTTTTATTGCATCTAAAATTTGAACCATTAAAATCCATTTGATCAAAAATCATTTTATTTAAAATTAAAACATGGATAATAATTATTATTTTTTATTTGATCTCAAATGTGAAGTGTTTTTTTTTCTTTGATTTTCAATCAATTAATATACAGTAGGTTTATCTTATGTAATGTAGATATAGTTACGTAATGTTGTGTAGGGACACTTTAAGATGCTGTGTAGTCGAAACTAATGTAGTGTAGGCACACTTTCAAATATTCCATAGTCATAACTAATGTAGTGTAGGCAAAACTAGTGTAGTGTAGGCACACTTTCAGATGTTGTGTAGTCGTAACTAATTTGGTTTAAACAAAATAATATAGTGTAGGCACACTTTCAAATGTTGCATAGTCATAACTACTACAGTGTAGGCACACTTGTTGTGTAGTCGTAACTAATGTAGTGTAGGCAAAACTAGTGCAGTGTAGCCACACTTTCAAATGTTGTGTAGACATGACTAACGTAGTGTAGGTAAAACCAATGTAGTATAGACACACTTTCAAATGCTGTGTAGTCATAATTAATAATGTAGTGCTTGTAAAACTGATGTTGTGTATATTACGATGGCATAGAATCCATAAAAGTATTAATTTGTTTTTTTTTTCCCAGAATCATTAGTTAAAGAACGTTAACAAAGAACAAATATTATACACATTTAAAAAGAACGAATATTTAATTTAGCTAATTATAAGTCGTTTATGTTTTGATAATTATAAAGCTTTTAGCTTAATTTTAGGAGTAACAAGTGAGAGTAAAATTATTGAGTGCATACATACAAAAATACCCTTTTCATATTAAAAAACATGTATATGAGATTATTAATAATTACCAGTATGCCATTATCAATATGTACCATTGATTAATGTAATCAATGGCCCAGATTGATTTCTCGTACTTCTTGCATGAACGACCCCCTATATATATATATTCGTATTTTCCATGACTGCTTAGTTGCATATTGTTCAATGTTGACCTTATTATGCGCATAAAGCAAAACTAATTCGATCTATGGGTATTATGAAAATAATTTAGGTTATGTTTCTGCAAGACTGCAACGGGTCAAATGAATCAAAAGATGCACAAAGTGTATCAAGTGCCCAAAACATCTTAAATTGTTTTATTAAAAAACCTGATTTTATTGTACCGGTTTAGTTCTTGCAATCATAATAGATATATGAAGTGTTTATGAGATTCAATTAAGGAAAAAGAAAGTATTGGTGGAAAAAATTGATCCGACCCGTTTGGCTTGTTGACCAGCAAAAGTGATGTGTGCCAATGTCAATTCCAGAAATATAACTTAGCAATCACAAGGTCTGTCTACAGTTATAACATGTGATATTAAAATTATGAATTAAAAGAATAAAAAACAAACCTTAATTGTCGGTTTTTTTACCATACTTCAGCTCTATATTTTAATAACTTCTGTTTCTTTATAGGAATCTGATACGAAACCCAATATTTTTTATATTTCCAAAATCATTATATTCAGTTTGTTTCAAAATTCTTGCAGCCCTATGCAGATATAAAAGCTTCAGCAGACTCAAGGAAAGAAGCAATGAGACCCCCTAAACGACTCAAAAAATCCCGCTAGGTGTGTTCACTATTATCCAGAAAGCTTTTCATTTAATATCAGTATGTTAATACTTAGCTGACACCCGACCACCTATGTTAGAATAAACAACTATGGCTATGATTTATGTTTATTTTAGTGTTTTACTTTGTTGACAATTATGTTTTTATGCATTTCAGCTACATGAGTAGGAGAGCAGATCGCGTGTTACAGTTACCCTCTGATTATTGAATGGATTTGCAGCCATTTTCTTCACATCTGTATGTAGATACATATTATTTTGTAACATGCTCACTCTTTTGAAATGAATTAGATATGACTTAACATCCTCTTACATGGTTTATCTTCCATCTTTATTTTTATTATTCGCCTCCTATGCATGATGGTCGCTTAATAGATGACTATTGTAACCATGTATACAGAATTGGAACAATGTCTAGTAGTAAGCTAGGTTTTAGAGGTGACAATTTTGACTCGTTTACGTGTTAGGTTGATGCCTTGATGGGTTAGTAACAGGTTGGCTTGACAGCTTACATCTTATTGTGCTTTTAACTAAAAATCATTGATGTGTTAGATATGGTTCTAAAAATTATTTTATTGCAGTAAGTATTGTTTTTTAATAGAATGCTTTAGGAGGTTGAATACATATGTGAATACTATCCCCACAGCCATAAGTTCATAGCCGCCTTCGGCCCACACCATCTAATTCCGACAACAAATTGCGATCGTCTGCTGCCGCATGCATTGATGACCTTACTTGTGTGTTGACTCTTACCATTAACTCAGGTCATATAGTTTTGTCTTATTTTATGACAAACACACATGCTTTATTGCTCAAGAACCTTATGGCACCACAAGTACTAAAGCTTACATCTAGTTGATGTTGGATCTTTAGAAAGCTCATTTATTATGCGTGCCGTGAATTATAGGATACCTTTGCATCATTTTCAATAGTCTCAATTATTTTGATGGTTCTACGACTGCCTCATCGACATCACAGACAACCCTTTGGTTTTATTCACAGCCACAACACCCATGGCTTTCATATCAATTACAGTCAGAACTAGATGCTTAACTTTTACTGTCAATTTACCTTAACAAAATCATTCACACCCCTAACATCATCACAAATCTCATATAAGTTTTGTTTCTGGCTAAAACCCGTGAAAGGGGACTAATTCTCGGGTCTATTACTACGTAGAGAAATAGGTGGACTGAGAGTGGGGTATTTGTTACGACTATAGACACACAAACGATGATGGCACTAACGGTGGTGGCACAAGCGTTTGCGGATGAATGTGGCGGTTGTTTTTTCTGTTCATGGTTGAATGCTAGTGGCATATGGTGGTAGAGGTGCAAACACAGGTTACCCGTTCCTAATCGGTTGAGTGGGAAAACACCAACCGTTGTAACCTATTAGGTTTGGTTGAGGTTAACCTTATTAATCTATTGCAATTGACCTTATTAACATACTGCCGGTTAATTGGTTTCGGTTTACCGGTTTCTATGTAAAATTCCCTAACCAGTTCCTAACTTTCGAATAATATCAGTCACAAACATGTTTCTACTATACCGAATTAATAGCTGGTTTTGGTTTCGGGTCGGTTTCAGTTTAGTTAACCCGGTTAGGATTTGTACCTTTATGTGTTGGTTGTCTTTGTGTTTGTGGTTAAAGAATTGACGCGGACGAATTGGGTCGGAGGAGATATAGTTTCTTTTGTGTGAGTGAGCCCCCTTTAGAAATGTGAGGAAGGATACATATCTATTTTAGGGTAAATAAGAACACCCGTAATAGACCTCTTTGTGGGTGGGGTTGGGGGGGGGGGGGGGGGGGGACGAGCCCACAACGAGGTGAGCACCGCCCACCTCATTTTTGCTTCCGTTTAAGCGAACCCGTTGTATATGCAACTAGTGATTTGGCACGCTTTCAATAAGCCGTTGTCAACAGCTATATACTAGAAAAAAATAAAAAAATTTAATTAATTTATTATTTTAATTTTTAAACCATATTCTTACTTAAACACAACCATTTCTTAAAACTTAACACAACTCTATAACCATTTCATCAATTTCTCTCCAACCCACCACTTTATACCCCACCGACAATTAGGTTAGGGTCATGAAGATAGACTCATGAAGAAGAGGTAGCATTAGCAAAGGCTTGAGTCTATGTTTCCAAAGAATTGGACCCTGTGGAAGAACGAATGCTGGGTTTTTGGCCAGGTTTGTACATAGGACCAAGTGTGCGAAATGGCAAAATGTGGCGGGACAAATTAACGCTCGCGATAACGACATGCATGAAGTCATAAGGAAACTCAAAAGCTGATGGAATTGAGAATAATATTTTTATCTATTTTGTTATTGAATAAAGTGTTGTTTCAAGTATTTATGTAATTTGTTTTATATATTTTTATTTTAATGTAGTTTTTTAACTGTAATGTAATTTATTTTTTAATGAAACACCATTTGTTTTATTTTATTAAAAAAGTTAGAAAAGAATATAGAAAACAATAACTGAGTAATGATTATAGACAAGTTTTACCACCACGTCATTTTTTGCAAAACTAGTAATTATTTACTGAGACACCACATGTCGCACTCTCTCATGTGCTTAGCTACCAATACCAATGCGCGCGATCTAATAGATTCATTTGTTAAATTACAAGTGGTTTTATGCTCATAGTTGTGTTTGGGCATTCCATTGTAATTGAACAACTCATTTACATGTCAAAACTAAACAACTTAGACACACAGATATGATGTTAGACGCACTATTATAACTAATAAGGAATCAACCTCTGAAAAGAGTTGCTTTTTTGGTAGTATGTACTCAAATTAAAGACGATGATGTTTTTGATTTTGAGGTATAATTTAATTTAAATAATAATAATAAAATGTATAAAATTTAATCCAGATTTAAAAAGGGGGATAAAACAAAATGTGTATTTATTTATAAACCTAACCAATAAGAAAGAAAGAAGGAAAGAAAGAAAGACTATTGATGGGAATGAAAGTTAGGCGATTGAGACATGAGGATGACTATTTGATGTGAATGAAAAACGATTGAAACGTGATGATGGCAAATTGATGTGAAATTCTGAATGCTATTGCGATACAACTCATATAAGATATTGTCATTTTGAATTGTGAAACGTTTGATACCAATTTTTGACTTAAATATCTCAATATTTTGTATGGCTAGGATTGATAACGCATTTGGGCATTAGCTTATTTTAGTTCACATGGAGAAGCTATTGGGTCTGAGTATTATTAAGTTAATTAGGCTCGTATTTATGTTTCTTGGTGTCTAAGCTAAAACTCTAATTCTAGTCAATTTATATATCTTTATTGTAATTGTAATTTTTGCACGTGAATAATGAAATAACCTAATTGCATCACGTGAATGTCGGTCCTTCGCTGGAACTGTCATGTAAAATTCTTGTGTCGTTTATTGTTTATATTTTTCCGTTTACTACGTGATAACCGTATGTGCAAAATTGGGTGTTTGTGTTTGGCTGCCTCGCTTTGTTCCTAACATGTGTTTTAGTTGACAATTTTCTTTTTCTTAATTTTACAGTACTTCTAAATTTCTAATACCGTTAGTAAATAAGTTTTATCATTGTTTATTGAAATTTAGATATTTATTTGACCGTATAATAATGTTTTAATATTAATTATTATCATAGGTGTTAGAGCATTCCTCAACATATCCTCTATATTATTGTGAGTGTGTTCTCTATATTATATCGAGTAGTTGTAAGTGGTTGTGAGTGAGAGATATAGAGAAACGTTTGTTGATGAGTAATTTGAAGAAATACTGTTCACCATCTATAATTTTTTAATGCTTATTGAAAGTGGTTGTGAGTGGAGAAGAGAGAAAATATAATTATAAAAATCTAAAATATATTATTTAATTAAAATGAGTGGAAATATAATTAGTATAACTATAAAAATGAAGATAAAGATTATGCTAGGAATGCACTTAACGATTACAAATGAATGACTGGATGAAGTGAATATGAATTTTAGATGCTCTATTTATTAATTTTCTGTTAACTAAAGTATTACCAATAATTTGTTTAACAAAAAATATCATTCAATAGTAATAAAATTTAATTGGTTTTACGTCAATTGAATATAAAAACATTATAATAATGTCGTTTAACTTATGCATGTATTTTTTTTAAAGCAAAATTAAAATTAAGATTTTGTAAGAGATAATAGGCGGGCGTCGAAAATGACGAGTCCACTATTTTATTACCCATGTGTTTCTATGGAGTTTACTTTGGGATGTTAAAGTCTTCTAGTTGGGGACTTGGTGGATGTAACACTATTGAACTACTGACCTCTAAACATATAATGCTTAAAATTTATGTGATTCAAATAAATAGTTAAAGTTTTTTGAAAATTAAACGGGCATACAAACTGTATATATATTGTAGAGGATAGATAAACTAAAAGTCTAAAACATGACAAGAAATGGGTGAGAAAGTTGTCTTGACTTTCAATTACGCGGGTAACAATTGAAATATTATAAACATGTCTGAAATCAAACAAATTTTAAATAAGTATAACTTTAAATTCAACATAAGTTACAAGGCATGTGGGCAACACATAAAAAAATCTTGATTAAAGGTTTGCCTCAATCATCACCTTATTCAATGATCTAAAAACTAGATTGAATCAGCTAATCACATCGATTTAATCACATCGGTTGGACTGAAAACTATCTACATAGTTATTTAAATTGAGTACTCTTGAAACCTTCATTTTAGATTGGCTTGTGATAACGATGATGTGTTGATTGAGCCTACAAATGAGACCATACCTTATTGACTTATTCATTGTTTTAAGAATATGTTCGAATAGATTAATCAGATCGATTATACCGAGAACTGTCTACATGACCATTTTAGATGAGTACTTTTGAAACCTTCATTTTAGGTTGGCTGGTTATGATGACGGTGTACCAGTTGAGCCTGCAGACAAGATCTATGACGGGAACAACTTTTCAATTAATTTAACTTCTTTTTCTTTCAATATCTTATTTACCGACCAACCTACTACTTCTGTCTCTATGTATTCTTTTAACATTGATAAAAAAGATAAACTAATTTCTTATTTTAAATAATCAGTTGTAATAACTTCTAGTTTTTAAACTCAATCGTATAAGTCAGAAAACTAATGGCAATGAAAATATTAGTCTTATTCTTTCACTACTTCATATTCATTTTATTAAGAGCAAATACCATAAAAAAATAAATATACTTTCTACCCTTTTCCTATAAAAAGTCTAAATAACTTGGTATACTTTAAAGTCTTTATACATATTAAATTTGAAAACAATCGTGAATACTAACCACTAATTTTACATAAATCTAAAAACATCATAAGAAATTACAAATGATAGAATGTTAGTAACTTTTAGAAAATTGTAGATTATCGTGACAAATTGTAAACATGCCAAATGAGGAAACCAAAGCATCGTATGCTCATGAACTATAATGTTCCTTTATAACCATTTGATTAATTGGCACATTCACTTTGAACTAGTGGGTGGCTCGTGCTTTGTATCAGGTTCGCAAGAGTTAAATCTAACTCCACTTGTTTTAAACATGATTATATTTGAGGATTATTATTATTATTATTATTATTATTATTATTATTATTATCTAAATAATAATGACAATTAAATATGCGTTATTATATCTAATTGATGTGGTGTCGATTCAAATTTCGGGCCTGGTTGAGGAAATAAAGACATTGAGTTTTTCTTTGAATTAAGAATAGGAGGAAAGAAAGAAAAGGGGCCTGACTTGGGAAAAGTGTTGTTTTGAAGTGTAGAATACGTTCTGATTTGCTTGTTTTGATTTTGTATTTGGTTTGGTGTTCATTTTGGTGGTTGGTGTTTGTCATCCTCTTCACATCTTGCTAGTATTAGTTTTTTTTGTTGGTCGTTAAAAAAAAATGTGGTGAATTGAATTTGTATAAATAATATATATTGATTACTAGTGGTTCTAAAAGACAATTTTACTCTTCAAAAAAATTATTATTACTTAAAGTGAATACATCAAGGGTTATAAAGATACATGAAAACTTGTAAATACTCCTATTATAAACAACTTTTTAACATTCGCTCCCTACCGTTTTATAATATAACTAGTTTTAGAACCCGTGTAACACACGAGATGATCCAAATACTAAGTTATAAATAAAGCAAATAAGTATATACTGTATATGAAAAAATAATTACATCTATGCTTATGTATATACTACGTGTACATAAATTGATTTTATTTATATCAGAAAATAATTTTTTTCAAAAAAAAGGAGCTTAATAAAAAATAATTAGAATAATAACGCAAGTGCAAAAACATACCTAAGAATGGTCCATCTATTGGAAATTTGATTCTCAGTATCATATGCATATAATTGAAAAAATTTTGGTTATTAATCAATTTAAAAAAAAAACTTTTCATACAATAATAATTCTGAGCTACACCATGAAAATGATTTTTATAATTTTGAGGAGCTTCTCGACTTTGCTATAATGACAGCACATAAAAATAACACGTTAACCTGTTCAATTTTATGAATGTTTTGCTTCACTTGAGCATACTTTTGTAAGACATGTTTCACACACTACATTTTAATCACCATTAAAGAAAAATCCAATGCTGACACAAATGTTTTAAATTTGATAAAAGTTAAAAGCATTGATAGGCCTAGAGGTAGCATGTTGAAAGTGTTCGCCGTATTTTTTTTAAATTTTAATAGTTGTGGGAAAAATAGTAAATTAGCCAATCCCGAATGTTTTCATTATTTCCAAAAATGCCATTGAAAATAAATTCGAAACCTAAATCATGTTTAAAATTCTAACTTTTATTTGTTTGACATTTTAAGTCAAAACTTTGAACCCGTAACAAATTTGATGATAAATCTACTTACATTCTCCAACTTTTAAAAATACTCATATTACCAATTTTTGACACGTAACAAATTTTGAGCCAAATGTAGTTAATTTGTACCACACACTCTATTTACCAACTTATGACCCGTAACAATCAAATTTAAGTTACACAAAAAACCTGAAACAATCATTGATAAAAAAACTGAGAAACTGACTATGATAAACTTTATTATATATGAAAGTAAATGATATATATTATTACATTTTAACATATATATAGTTTAGTAAATTAACTGAAAAAATAAATGGATAGATTTAAAGCATATATTTGTAATTTATAAGAATATTTATTTTTATAAAAATGTATAGTATATATATAATAATACAGAGTTCAAAAAAGAAAGTGAATAATTTAATCATGCTATATATATAATATAAATGAAGTGTAAAAGGAAAGTGAATAATTATTGATCTATGACATAGTTATTAGTTTAGAAGGAAAAAGTTATTAAATTTAACCACAAACTGACACGTGCCCATAATTATTTTACTTTATTAGAATAGGTAGATTATTATTATTATTATTATTACACTTCTTATTATTATGCATGAAATTATTATATATAATAAATTAAAATTAAAATTGATTAAATATTTTAATTCCATTTTTAGTTTTATATTTTCTCATCTAAATTGTAATAAACATTATTTGTTTTATTAGAAATTATCTAATTTTAGAATGTATAATCTTTATTTATATGGAAAGTTCCTAAGTTGCCTACAAAAGAATATTAAGAATTTGAGTTGGAAAAATTAGCAAAGAATTAATATAGGACTGCCATATCATCTTTATTATTTTCTTTTATTAGTATATACCGGTAGATATAGATAACTTAAGAACCAGAAGCTTTTTCAATTTGACACAAACAAAACAAAAAACAAATATGATGCACACAATTGTGATATAAAGATTAATATATACAAAACAAGTAACAAATATGATGCACACAATTGTGATATAAAGATTAATATATACATGGACTTAATTGTCACAAAATTTATTGAGACTTTATTAAGAAAAAACGAAAAGTGTGTTGTTTTTTTTATGGTATTTGTCTTTTCATTAATGATAATCCATGTTACATTTACTTAGTGTTGCAAAGTAGTTGGTTTAGAAGGACGAGTAATCTCTATAAGATATGGTGCTAATGTGACTTTCTTTAACTCTATTTGATTACTTGGAATCGATCAAAGGTGGTCAACCTCAACCAGAATCTAATCTAGCCGGTCAAATATGTTAGGCTCTATTTTGTAAACGTAGTCTTTTGTATTATCAGCTTGTTTGTTTACGTTGTTATGAAATTGTCTTTCATCTTTTTTGTATGTTTGGGCCATAGGCCATTGTAAACAAAAGCCCATTGGGCCGAAATAATGAAAGAAGAGTACATGGAACTTGCACCACAAATAGTGCAAGCTTTCATGCACAACACATCCTTTTGACATATTCACTATCTTATTCATTCACCAACTCTCTCCACTTACTTCTTTCCTTCCCTTAATCGGAAATAACCAAAACATAACAAGATCTGAGATCTCGATTACTTGTAAGTGATTTCCGCTAGCTTACATGGAGATTGATCCAAGAACATTGTTGTTTGATCCCGTATCTAGGACCTACAATTGGTATCAGAGCTTTTGGTTCTACTAGTAGGTTCTTGGGTCATTGGGTTTTGGTTTGTTAGAGTGATTGTATGTTGTTTCAAAGTGTTACAAGTACTTTTCGGGTTAGTGAGTTGATCTACAAGTTAGGACTGATTGTAAACTGTTTTGAAAGTGATATTCACGTTCTTAAAGTGTTAAAAGGTGTTCAAGTCCGTACTAAACAGCTTCCTACGCAATCTGTTTTTCAAACGCATTGCATTCAGTTTTCAAATCGCATCGCATTTGGTCTTCTAATCGCACCGCATTTGGTATTCAAATCGCATCAAATTTGGATTTTGAAACGCATCGCATTAAGATTTCAAAATCTCATCGCATTTGAAATCTCATTCGCATCGCATCTTAAAATCCAATCGCTTTGGAAACTAATCGCATCGCATATAGAAACCAATCTCGTCGCATTTGGTAAACCAATCGCATCGCATCTGTTGTGCGATTCAATTTTTATAGAAATCCAATTGCATCGCATAAGACATTCCCTGTGCGATTCAACTGTACTTAATGATTTTAACGCAATCTGCTACAAATTCAAGACTGTTTGATCTTCTGACTTTATAATCAAAAAGGCACAAGACCATGAAGTAAAGACCTATATCATGTTTGAGAATAAAGCTGGTACAACAAACAAACCACCCAAGCTTCTGAACTAGGACAACAACTTTGAGGAATTTAAATGGAGATTTAAGAACTACATAAGAATAAATGACTTTGCTCTTTTACGATCCATTGAAAATGGCCCTCATAGACCTACCATAGCTTCACCCGCTGGACCTGTTCCTGTTCCTGTTGCTAGTTATACTGAAGATGATAAAAAGATGATTGATGCTAAACTGTCTCTATCTAGTCAAAAACTATTAAATCAGTGTCCTAATCACCTAAGCAAGCTAGGGTAAGTAGGGTATCAAACCACGAGGAGTATGTGGTCAGTGTGCGGTGAAATTGATTCCTAACATTATGAAGTAGTTCAATTAACAGTGATGATCACACTAGCAAAAGATTTGGGTTTAATATTAATCAACAAGTAAACAAAGATTCAATCAATAAAACAAGCAAATCACACCCAGGAATTCAAATAAGCAAACTAGCAGCGATCTCATGTAACTTAACAGATTAACTTTCTTGTGTCAACTACAGACTGACTAACCGGTTAAACCTTAGGCATCCACGATCGCTAACACACGGCACTGGTTATCAAACGGTCCCTGCCAGTGTGACACAACTAAGGGCAAACGTATGCTTTCTCACAATTAACTGGTCAAAACAATCCTACGAGCAATTATTATAGCAACCGATAAACTAATCGTTCTGATTGACAAAAACCTAAACTGACTGAATGCACAGACATACTAAACATCAATACTCATAGATTAGCATCAAGATAATTACAATTACTTGTTCTAGTACATGATAAATAAACTGAAAGATTACAAACTATACATCCCGAGTATGACTCTAAGGGCCTAGCCGCGTCTCGGCATCTCTCAATCTTTGATTATGATGTTATGGAACATGTATAAGGCCTTGATATGATTGGAAGTGATGGTAGGCTGTTCTCCTTCTCTAAAACTGCTCTGGAAACTGAATAATGACGAGTTAGGTCGTCAAAACATGTTTTAAACAAAAACCCTAACTTTCCCGTCGAGGGGACCATCACGTAGCGCGATGGTCATATGCCCATCCTGTCGCGTAGCACAATGGAAAATAACCTCATTTTTGGATTCCTCTAGTTGAGAAACCCAAAATTCATATATTATGAGTTCCGTAACTCATTTTCTAGCCCAAGATATGCTCGTTTTACTTCTTGTTCGCTTTTTGTCAACCCATCCTGTTCAGTTTTTGCATCGGCTTTAGGTTTCTCATCCAAAATCCTCCCGAACCCTTCTAACACTTCCTAAAACTTTAAGTTATGCTCCGGTCGTCCCGAGATATCATTCCATGCTCGTACAAGTCTCTAATTTAGCATCTTTAACGATCAATGACCTGAAATACAAAAACACGTATGAAGTACCAAACTTCTAACAATCTACTAAACAAAAATACATAATTAACACACTAATATATATATACACAATACCCGACCATCACATCCCCACACTTATCTTTTACTTGACCTCAAGCAAACTCTAAAGCAAACATTAGCCGCCATCATAGGTCAATCAATCATCACCATTAATACTAGCAAGGTTTAAGGTCATACCCAATTTCCCAGACTAACACTTTCTAGATTGACAACCCACAAATAAAGTTAATGCTACAATAAAACTCTAGAATCTCCCAGACAAGTGTACTTTGTTTCCAGTTAAGGCATACATGTTCATACCCCTCACACTATCAACACTCTCCTCGGTTTAATATCTGGACTAGCAAAAGATGTGCCAGTATATGTCTCTGCCCTCAAAATACCTAATATGAGTTACAACTTAATATGCTTGCAAGTTAGTCTTATCTCCACCCATTACCCACCGGTTGCATAAAGACTCGGACTAAAGGTTTTGCTGAGGCTTGGGGTTGGGTGCGGATTAGGCATATTTAGTGACTCAGGTGGATGAAACCCAGTTAAACAACCCAATATACAGACTCTAGAATACAAACAAACTATTTACACAATCGATTGCTATTTACAACTGAACATAATAAACTAATAACTTCTTTTTGTCTTTTTTCTGAATTTTTTTACTAAACATCAAATACTGATAATTACAACTCTGATATTCACAACTTATAACTCGACATGTATACAACTCGATAACGAACTGGATTTCATCACATGGGTAAAGATATATCAGTAAAGGCCAACGCTGGATCGGTATGTAATGTAGTGTTAGTAAACGAAAAGGTAAAAGGTCCAAGGCTCTTAAGGGATAATGTCAGTTAAGGAATTTATTTAGTAGGGAATTATGTACGAAACAGGTTTCTAAAGTCCTAATCTCCATACAGGTGGTGGTATTAAGATCTCGATAAGCGTGTAACAAGCAAGTTCTAATTATGTAAAACATGCCGGTTTCCCTCAAATAATGACAAGACATATTTTATATCTATTATATAATGTGTATTAAGTATAGGGACTAATCTCACAATATTCCTGGAAATAAGGATTGCCGATATGAAATATGTATACATGTCCCCTTGACTCGTTATCCCTACCTAAACGATTCCATTTTCAACTTCTCATTTTAAAAACATTTGTCGGGAAAACTATCGAGAAGCTGAAAAACCAACCATGACCAAATACCTCTAACTTGGGATTAATAGAAATAACTAATAGTAAATAACTTAGGTTTCTGAATACTCTTTGAGGTACTATCGGGCTAAAAATTTTCAATTTCCCCCATCCCCACACTTGAGGTTAACATTGTCCTTAATGTTAAAATTTTAAACAATTAACGAATATTTGAGGGACGGGGTTGAAACTGACTGTTTAACAATTCAAAAACTCGGGGCACTAATGTGATGGGCCTAAAACTAGAATTATACAATTACCCTTCTAACATTTAAACTAAGAATAACAAAATAAATTATGAAACTGAAATCACCTGATATGATAGATAATGCAATGCTAATCGTGGCCCGTAAACTCTTAGCAACACTCGTGACACTCGTCTCCGCCAAATACCAAAACCTACTAACCGAATCTGCAAAATCTCGAGATGTGTAGAAGCAAGCTTCTACCAGTGTAAGACATAGGTCTTTTAAGAGTTATAAAAATGAATTTTTATTAAGTTTATAAAAGCAATTACCGAGCCGAATTAGTTAATTCCATAATAGATTTTGTTAAACAAGTTAAAAATGTAAAAAAAAAATCACTTTCATAGGAATCACGGTTGCATTTAGCGTATGGAACAAGCCCTTTAAACCCCCCGGTAGCCCGGGTGGACGAGTGAGGTCTCGTGAAGGTTTATAGTGAACTACACCCACACAGTTCCAATACAACAAAATATACATGTACCTGGATTAACCAAAGTAAAAAGAAAAAAAAAACACGAAAGCACTCTGGGTAGCTTAACTAAAACCTCGTTTTCTGACATAAACTTTACCGAACACATCAAAATCTCAACTTTTCCCATGTGGTATCCCCACGAACACTTAGCTTTTTCTATGATGGCACGCTTGAAATACAATTACTAATATAAAAACTAAAAGAAATTGCAAACTAAAAATATACAAAATGTACAACTACCGCCCTTTTGAAAATTTCATGATATTCAAGGTGGGCAGCTGGCCCGCTCCCGTGCGACCTTCTCATTACTTAAACTGTCCTCCTCAAGAGGTTGCTTCCAACCTTTTGGGACACCATAATCCGGCCAAACATTTCCAACCTCCATTTTGCATCACATTCAGGTGATTTCTTTACCTCTTTCTTTTTCTTCTTCTTTCCCTTTCTTGTTGTTGTTGCTTCCTTACCGCCTCTAACCTTATTCACTCTCTCATTCCATCCTTTTACCTTCATGCTACTATTTAGCTCATTCCTGTCATTCACAAAACATTTCTCTTTTGTGTGATCCTTGCTCAAGGATTCACATTTGTCAATAAAAGGGTTAGTAGCATTTTCAAACAATGATAACCGTTTATCATGGTTCCCACACTTAATTCCCAAAACTCCCTTAGCACAATCAATTACCGTATGTGCTGTGGCAAGGAATGGTCTACCCAGTATGACTGCAGATTGTGTATTATTTCCTTTAGCATAATCAAGTACAAGAAAGTCAACTGAGTAGCAAAATTCATCTACCTGAACCATTACATTAGTAACAATGCCCCGAGGAAGTGTATGGGTTTGATCCGCCAACACCACGATGGTGTTCACCCTTTCTAGCTGGCCAAATTCATACTAATCATATAAACTCCCGGGCATGATACTAACACATGCTTCAAGATCTAGAAGTACCTGATCAGTTTTAAATTCCCTAATTTGAATTGATAACAATGGCATTCCCGGGTCTTGGAGTTTACTTGAGGTGGTATTATCCTTCAAATCCTCATATCTGCTGTTAGTCAATTTACTATTTAAACATTTTACACAAGTGCAATTTTCACAAAAAGACATTTCATTCGTTTATAGTTTCGATTCATTTTGGAAAATTGTTTTATTTTGACCAACATTATTATTCTCATCACTAAACTCTTCCACCACCCCCTCAACAAACTGTAGTGGTGAATCAACTTCCACACTAGTAATTTCAAAATAAGGTAAAAGACTTACCGCATTGATGTGCACATTGTTTCCCTTCTTTGAACTTAAACTGAAGTGCTGTGGGTTTACTGTAGTATCGCTCGGTTACTGACCCGCGTTTTTCTAAAATCTCGCCACATCTGCTACTATTTGACCAAATTGCTTCGACATCGCCTCTGAAGACTTATCCCTCAAACTGTTTATGCGTCCTTTTCTGATTATCTGTCACCAACTTCAACAATGTATCTAACTTTGAATGCACCGACTCATCTGAATTACCTGAATTACCTTTCTGCTGGTCCTGATTCTGATTAACCGATGAACTATTACCCTGGTAATCGTCTCTGTTATAATCCCAACTGCTATTCTGATTGTATGAACCCTGCTGATAACCGCCCTGGTGGTAGCTGTTCTGCTGTCGGTTCTGACTGGACCTCTGAAAGTTCGGGTTCGACTGACTCGACACATTACCGTATTTGAAATTCGGGTGATTCCTTAGGCCCGGGTGATAAGTGTTTGAATTGAACCATTGGCCCTTAGACTCCCCGTACGTGTAACTGACTTCCTCCTCGTCGGTATACTCGTCATCATCAAACCCGGGGCAATTCTCAACCTTATGCCCCAACTCGCCATAATCTGAACAAACTGGGAATTTCACCCCGACCTTACCAACCTCTTTCTTCTTTTCTCGTCTATAACCAACAAGTTCCTTTACCAAGTCTGCAATTCTTTCTGACTCACTCAAGGCTGATTTAGCTAATCTGGTGACCCCGTGTTTTCGTTTTCGTTTTCGTTCTGCAGCTACCTCTGACTTGGAATCTTCACAGATAAACTCCAAAAAATCCTAGTCATCCTCCTCGGGCTGATTCAACAACTGCCCGTTACACGAAGCCTTCAAATGCTTTCTATCCTCATCAGTCAACCCATCAACGAAACACTTAACCAATTCCTACAACTCGATCTGATGGTCCGGTCACTTCCTAATCATTTCCTTATAACGAGTAAAGACTCACCCGGTAACTATGAAAGATGTCGAATCTCAATCCGGGCTTCGCTGGTCTTCGACTGTGAATAGTACTTGTTAAGGAAAACCTGCTGCATCTCACCCCCAGTTCTCAGTACTGTGCATCGGTAGCTAGTTGATGTAACACTGTGAAAATACCCCGATTTATTTTGGGTTAAAAATGACAAAACTGAAAGTTAAAGAACTGAAAATGGAAATTCTGGTTTTCATGCATCTTCGCGCAACGCGAAAATGACACTGAACAACTTCGCGCTACACGAAGTTGCTAGCACACAATTCAAGAATAGTGAAACTTCGCGCGACGTGAAACTCAATTAAGTAACCGGATCCACGTGGCCTACCACGTGGTGACACGTGTTAGCCTGAGATTGACATGCAAAATTGCGGCGCCCAAAGGCGGTTCGCGCGACATGAAGATGCTCAAATCTCAACTATAAATAGGCAGCTACGAGTTCAAGGCCAATTCATCCCAAAACACTTCCATTCTCACATAGTTAACCTAGGGAAGCGTGCCAAGGTGTTCCGAGGTTCTGAGGGCTAATTTTTGCGAAGAAACGAGGTTCCGAGACGCTGTCGATGTTCTTCTGAGCTGTTAAACGAAGCACGAGCTAATACGCTGCTGATTTTCTTAGTTCTTATTCTCGACTAGCCGATTAAGGTAGGATTATACTTTAGTTATTCTATTTACATAGCTACTTAGAACTTAGTCATGATTATAGTCGTTAAACTCTAAAATGTTTTTCAAGTAATGTTTTACAAAGCAAAGATACTGCTTCCATGTGAAGTAATGTTATCAAAACTATATTTTGAAGGGCACGTAGTAACTGGAAGGGGGATATCATTAGTAGACTTTCTTGCCTAAGGTAAGTAATTCGTAGAAATCCCAATCAACCGCGGGACCCGTTTACTTACCTGGAGAAGTTTGTCAACGTGATAGACTCTATTAGGCCAAAGCGTGCCATACCAAACATCATAAGTAAATATAAAGTATTTTCATAAACGACTATAACTATACCAAGGTTAGGTCAGGTCTAAGAGTCTGCTGATCAGACTTCGAGTCTTCTGACCTGAATCAGACTTCAAGTCTGCTGATTAGACCTCGAGTCCACTGAACTGAAACAGGCTTAAATTCTGCTGAATACTTAAGATATACCATCCAGGTACTTATGCATACCTATTACAAATATAGGTTAATAAGCATACCGAGGAAAAAAGTTCTGATGTCACCGAACTGACAACACAAGGTGAACAAGTTAACCTTTTATGGTCTGAACTGATTTTTACTCTTATAATAGACAGGTTGTTTATTGCAAAGAGTTTGATAAATGTTTACGTGAGATTATTTCTCTAAAATCATTATAATACAAAATAGATTATAAAAAGCAACTCAGACCGAATACACATGTGTCTGGATCTAAACATAACTGATAATTGGCATACAAAACCAAGTCAGTCATAATCAGTTCTCCAACAGGGCCACATAATTTAAGGGAAAATTGTCTCCGAATAGGGGCTATGTACTCAGGGAACCTTGGAATTGTGTGTGTAGGTCAGTGGTACAAATCCTGGGAATGACAGGCATTCCTGCTGAGATTGTGAAACAGAAAACTCTGATTGTATTTAACGACTGTTATAAACTGTTTTATCGAGTCAACGTTTCACCAGCATATAGCTGACGTGTTTTTCCAACCCATGCAGGTAACTAGATGCTAATAGTGATATACAAGGATTTGGAGTCATGATGATTAGAAGATCGCTCGAAATGGCTCTATTTTTTAATATAAAATCCTTGTAATAATAATATAACACTGTTTTGTAAACTAAAAACTTGGGTTGTTAATTCCCAAGAGTTTTGCAATGTAAATTAATATTTTAATCTATAAGACTTCCGCTAAAATAAACCCGCTCCTCTGATATATTTACAAAACAGGTACCAATCCGGGTAGTCGCACCCAGGCCATGAACCGGGGTGTGACAGGTTGGTATCAGAGCCATCGGTTTCAGCGAATTAGGTATTAACATTATTAGTACCTAAGCTTTAACCATTTATCTGATAAATAGGAATAAGTTATGATTGGTAGTCTACCTATCCCTAAGTATATATCTGTGTAGATGTCGTATACGAGTTACTACGGTAAAAAGCGTTGGGTGGCAAGATGATCGAATCCTGCACCTGAGCCTAAGCCGTCTGATAAAGCTAGTACTAATTTTGATCCTAAGAAACCAACTTATTCGGTATATCCAACTGATCCGGTATATTTAACTCTGGCTGATCTGAATAACCCAATGAATCTGAATAATCCGACAATTCCGACGAATTCAACAATTCCGACGAATCCGATGAACCTGATGCATCTGAACGATCAAATAGATCCATACTTGTCTTACAGAAGACAATTGATGTATGCTCCTGGTAGTCCGTAGATGCCTATAGAAATATCAAGTGATACCTCTGAGAGCATCCCACAATATTATCCGTCTGACATACCGACCTACCATCCGTCTGACGAGGTGGAGGTTCAAAGTAAGATTAAACATGAAACTAGTATAGAATCATCCAGTTGGATGAACTGTCACTCTGACCAAAGCATGTGGCACTTTGGGTTGCCACCACCGGGATATCAAAACCCACACACTATAGCTGGACCGAGCCACGGACCGATTCATTACTCTGAAGATCCGCACTTTCCTCCATATCATGGTCCCATACCTACGATATCTGAACAAGCAAATAAAATATGGGAAGAAGCCCGTCTGGTTGAGGAATTTTATACTACAAACATTTCTAACGAGGAAATGCAAGCCTACGTGGAAAATCCTCACCTATACTCGAAGGAAACTGCTTATCTTTTTCCATCTGCATCCGCACCGGTAGGGTATCCAAATCAACCCAACGCGGTGATGGATGAGCTAAGAAATGAAAGGATCAAGAAGAAAAAGATGGGCGACAAGATTATCAAGAAATGCGATGAGATGAAGAATCTTGTCAAGAAATGGTATAGGGAATAGAAATATCTATGATGTTTAAACGCATGTTTGTTTTATTCCTCTGTAATACGCGTGTACTATGTTTTGAATCTGTGCATTTTATTGAATTACAAAATGTATGAACAAGCAAATAATTAGCATCAGGGGAGTCAAGCTAACAAAGAAAAGACTCCTGAAAATAATAATAAATCAATACTGGAAGAGTACGTTGGGGGTATCCGCGAGATGATAAAAGAAGCGGTTACGCCACTAATTAAAGATGCTGTAACTCCTTTAATCAAGATGGTTCAAGACCATACTGCAAACTATAAAAGTATAGCAAAGTCAAAGTCAATGAAACAGCCAAGTAATAGTGTATCTGTTCATTCTAAAAGAAAAGAATCAAAGATGACAAAAGATGATAAAATAAAGAAAGATGAGGGCTATGAGAGCACCACTGCTGATCATATACTGAGCAAGATAAAGAAAAGAAAGGTCACTAGTTGTATGTTTAAAGACTTTCAAGTGTACAAACCAAAGGAATTCTATGGCGACAAAGGAGCAATAGTTACACTCCATTGGCCCGAAGAAATGGAGTCTATCGTGATCATTAGTAAATGTACCGAGGAAGAGAGTATTCAATATACTTCTCAGCTATTCAAAGGGGAAGCGTTGGAATGGTGGAATAATCTGATTGAGGTGAAAGGTAGGAAGAATTTATATAATCTCAAGTGGAGGACGTTTAAAGAGTTGATTAAACAAAAATTCTGCCCTGTTCATGAAATTGATCAGATCCAGACGAAGCTCTGGAATCACAAAGTAGTTGGCATGAATCTCAAGGAATACAATACCAAGTTTCTTGAATACTGTAGACTTGTTCCACATTTGGTCACTCCTGAGTACAATAAAGTGACCAGATACATTTATGGTTTGCCCAAGGAGATTCGTGATCACGTGCGATCACACATGCCCGCAACAACTGAATCTACCATTGAACTGGCCGGGTATTTGATGAAAGCATGATAAGGAACAGGGATGAAGAGAAGAAGAATGTGAGTGATAGAAAACGGTAAGGTGATGAAAAGAAGAAATTTGAAAAGGGAAAGGAAAGGTCGGCTGTGCTTAATCAACCTCTGTGTAAGAATCATGGAAGGAGGCACGAGGGTAGATGTTTGAAGCCTACGCCTAAAGTTGATATTCGCAAGTTCGACCCGTTTTCGACTTGCAATTTCTGTAAGAGGCCAGGACACAAAGAGGATGATTGTAGAAAGAAGTTGGTTGTTTGTTTTGACTGTGGAGAGAAGGGGCACTTCAGTGCTGAATGCACGAAAAAGAACCGGTAGTAGGTGGCGCCAGTGGAAGTTGTGCCAGGAATGATGGGAAGAAGGGAAATGCCCGCGCGTTTATGCTGAACACTCAAAAGGCAGGAGAATTGCTAGATGTGATTACTGGTACATTTCCTATTAATTATGTTTATGCTAGAGTATTGTTTGATTCTGGAGCCAATCAAAGTTTCATAGATTATAAGTTTTGTAGTCTATTGAATGAACCTCTAGCTAAGTTAAATAATTATTATGAAGTAGAAACTGCTAATGGGAATTTAATCCAAATATCCAAAGTTTTAAGTAGTTATATTTCCTTAGCTGGATATGATATACCAGTACAATTGTTACCTATGGAGTTAGCAGGATTTGATGTAATATTAGGAATGGATTGGCTAGCTGCCAACCAAGCCCGAATTCTATGTAATGAAAAATCTATAGACATACTAACTCCAAATAAGAAAATCGTTTGAATAGCTGGTGATAAAGAGGCCGTTAGAATTGGAATCATATAAAAAATAAAGGCGAGTCAAAGGTTGCCTAGCATTCATGGCTTACGTGACCAAGGAACCTGAACCTAAGAAGATGGAAGAAGTCCCGATTGTTTCTGAATTCAAGGACGTATTCCTGATGAACTACCTAGAATTCCACCTGATTGAGAAGTTGAGTTCAGAATAGACTTAATTCCAGGTACAGCTCTGATTGCTAAGTCTCGTTACCAACTGGCACTGACCGAAATGAAAGAACTAAAGAAGCAATTGGATGAATTACTGGAGAAAGGATTCATAAGACCGACTTCTTCACCGTGGGGAGCTCCAATTGTGACATCCAACTTTTGTTAAATAATAAATAACAGAAAGTTTTGTTGTTAACTGCGTGTTGTTAAATTAGTCGTGTGTTAAGTGTTTGGATAAGGATTGGGTTTGGTAAAGGAAGTGGGTAGTGGGGTCCATAGCCCTCTATATAAGGCCATCCCCCCATCCTTTCACCATTTTCTTCCCACAACACACACACACACACTCCCTAGAACACACACATACTCTCTCTCAAGACCCGAATCCGAACCCGGGCTAAAGTAAGGAAGATCTAGGCGTTCAAGTGTCTTCAAAAAACAAGAAGACGTCCAGATCCTCGAGTTGCTCAGATCCGAACCGAACCCGAAGCCAAAGGTGAGTTTTGGCCAACAAGGTTATGTTTTGTGGGTGATTTCGACATGCAAGTTGATATCTCAGTAGATCGGGGTGTAAGATGTAAGAAAAACATAAACTTGGTGAGTTATAACCTCACGGGTATGTTATGGGACAAAAATGTAACGCCCGTAAATATTCGTTGAAAAGATTTAGGCCTTGTAAAGTTTGTATTTTTACCGAGACTTGATCTGGCCTTCCCCGAGGAACTCTTTGTCTTTCTTGTAAGCCTATTTGTTTAACCTTTGATCCAAGACATCGCAATTTATAAGTTGGAGGACCTAGATGTAAAATGTTTATAACCTAAAACCCTAACCCGCCCCCCCCCCATGTCTTTTGCGATCGGCAGCTAGGAGGGGCTGCCTCCTTGTTTTTTGTGCCACTCCAACTCCATTGCAGCCATCCCACGTCTAATTCGAGGTAGGTCCTAGCGTATTACAACTCTTTTTAACCATGGAACCCTTTATTGAACACGTTAGGGTTGAGTTTTGATGATAACAGTTTGCTGATAGATTCGTATTCGTTTATTTTAGGGTCTGTAACGCGATGATAATCCATTGTTTTCTTGTTTCCATGATGTTCTACTTTGAGTCTAGTTTCCAGAAAGGTATAATATGTAATTTTTGAACGAGATTTGAATGGTTTTTATGAATTTATAAGATCGAGTGTCAAAGCTGATGCGGGATGACAGATTCTGGTCTGTCTTCCGACATCATAACTCTTTTTCAACAACTCCAACATAGTTGGTTCCACTTCTGGAACTTAATATTTTGAGTTAAGAATCAAACCCAATTGGAATCGTTTAATTTGGTTCGGTAATGAATTTTATAAAAATAAAACCATTTTGTTGCGCACAGAAATAGCTGCACGTACCTTGCTGTGTTGGAGGAATTTTTATAATTTTTATGTCCACTAGAAAAATATAATAAAAATATTTTTATAAACCTAACACATTTAATAAAGTCTGGTAAAAATTTACTAATTTATTTCAAAGTTTATCCTATGTAATTAAATGCATATTCGCATGCTAAAATCTGCACGTTTTACTTGTTATTGATCGATAAGTTCGTTTTAAGCCTAACCGGTGGATGTTCAATGGTGTTCTTGTCGGGGCTGTTTGAAGTGAGTTTTTGCTCCGTCATCTTCCTAGGTACGTCATATGTGTTATACTTTAGTATCGTGAGCTATGAAGCCCGCTTGATTGATCAATTGTCAATAAATTGAAAACTAGGATTTCGGTTGTCTAGTTTGTTGATTGTGGTGTCTAGCACGTTGTTTGAGGGAATTAACAACCAATTCAGATTGTGTAGCCTCGGTATGAATTAAGGGCTGTAAAAAACTATTTTCTTAAGTTAATGGAGCTGAATTGGTTGTCGGTTACTCAAACGGGTCGGTACAACGCGCATTTGCGTTTATTGAATTGTTAGTGCGTTGTACTTGCGAGTTACCGACCCATTTGACTCGTGTAGCGTCGTGTGGACTTGTTGGCTGTGAAATTATCATATTAGGTCCACACGGGGCTGAGTTGGATGTTAAGTGCTTAAACAACTCTTAAACGCGCTTGTTAGTATCACCTAGTGCTTCCGGGGGTAATTTGGTTCCCGGGAGTACCTAAGGGTCGTTCTGGTGAATGTGAGGCCTCGGGGGCTGTTGTGATTTAGTTTGATGAGGTCGAGGGTTTAAGTAACTCGAACCATGTTAGAACGTCTCGTAGGATAAACGAGTTCTTTCGATGTCGTTAGTAATGTTTGAATGTAAACCGACAGGTGTTTGAGTTTGGGATTTCTTAGAGACTCTTTAGCTCGTGGTGAATTCGTGCCTTGTGTCAGGTGAGTTCATGATGCCCCTTTTTACTCTTTTAAGTTTTGGGCTAGCATGCACACCTAAACGATTTTTCCTGATGAAACGTTTAAACTATTTTATATAGGCTTGCTAGTATATAGTTGGCCTTGGAATGTTATAGTATGTATATATATATGTATTATTGTATGGCCTATATTTGGCGATGTTGTAGTCGTTTCGACTACTGATGTTGCGTATGCCTACTTCGTGTTTGCATACGGATGGATGGTGATCTTGGCCGGGCCACACTATACGACTCAGTTTCGTAAATCCTGTGGCGGGCCCTGAAAAGCCGTGAGGGGGGAGGCTCGTGTGGCATGATCATCATCGGATGTTACGTGTTTGGGTTGTACGTGTGCTCGACCCTGATGTTATTATTTGGATAGTATTTATAGGGATATAAATATATGAATGTATATAGATGTCTAAGTACGAACACTTAGTGTTGATGATGGCCTAACTGTTCGTATCCCGTATTATATTTTAGACTCTTGGAATGTTTTATAATCCCGTTTTTATATTGAAACCCTTGGAATGATTTATTTAAATGTCTATTATTAAAACTTGAACTCACTCAGCTCAAGCTGAGTTTGTGTGTATGTTAGTGTGAGTTTCAGGTTTAGAGGAGGATGCTTACCGCTTGGACGTGCTCGAGACTACTTGGACGGTTGAAGGCATAACTAGTCGGAGATTAATACACAAACTGTTTTCTTTTCATTTATTACTTTAAACATTTAAATTATGGTTTTGGGAACTTGGTTTTAGTACTTATGATTTTCCGCTGTTTATTTCTCTGAAACGATTTTAATAAGATGAAATTGTTTGACTTTAAATTTTTGAGAATTTTTGGATATGATTACCAACTGTAGGATTCCCGGGATTCGGGGTCTTACAAAAAGGTGACGTCTGGACTATGAGAAACACAGGTATACAAAGTTGGTACAACCCAAAACCCATAAAAAGGGTAAAATCAGGTCCTAAGGAAGAGTCACGAAGTAAAATAGCTTTAAAATGGTAAAAAAACGAAGAAAGACAAGTATTTCGCTTCTCCCAGCCATGAGAAGCGAAACAGGTATTTCGCTTCGTCCAACCATGAGAAGGGAAACAGGTATTTCGCTTCACCTAGCCATGAGAAGCGAAACAGGTATTTCGCTTCGCTCAGCCATGAGAAGCGAAGCAGGTATTTCGCTTCGCTTAGCAATGCGAAGCGAAATTCTTCCATGCGAAATTTCATGAAATTCATTTTCTGTTGCATTTTTGTTAAAGCACTGTTAGTGAATACGCTTACTTGATTGGTGAGTGTATGGTTGTGGCCGACAGCTCGACCCCAGCCAGGGGCTCTGCCCCTTGGACCCTGCTAGGGGCTACCGTCCCTAGACCCCGCTACCAGGGGCGCTGCCCCCGGACCCCCGTAAGTTGAGGGTTTCATTAACTTAGATGTAGGAAGTAGTAGCAATGGATAATTGACACGCGTAATGTATTGTACAGTTAGCCGTGCACAACTAAGGCAGGGCATTACCATCAACGGCGAGAGAAACCAACTCCAGGTGAGTTCTAGCCCCTTTACCTGTTATGTTTCTAGGGTTGTGTGCATACTCCTATGTGGTAGATAATACGCTTACTTTATTGGTGAGTGTATGATACGTGTATGATTGTGTATTGAGTGTATCGTTACATAATGATTGTATGAACGATTATGTATATATATTTATAACTAGAAGATATGTAAAGTATGCACGTATGATAAAGGCAAAGTTATTCGAGACAGAAGGGACCAGACCCTTATAATATCCGTGATGATAGGGACCAGACCCTCATAATATCTGTGATGTTAGGGACCAGACCTTTATAATATCTGTGGTGTTAGGGACCGGACCTTTATAATATCTGTGATGTTTAAGATAGAATAGCTTATGGTATACCATAGGGTTATATGAAAGAAAGCATGTAAGTATGCACGCATGTATGTAAAGTATGTATGAAAGAAGAAATAACAGGTAAGGTATGACTACGTATCTTCGGACACGTATGAGTGAGGAAATGAATTTAATGTACGTTGATTGATTAACTAGAACTCACTCATCATAGCTGACTTTTAGTATGCACGCAGGCAAATAGGTTGAGGCAGCTAGCTTGAGGAGGGGGACACATGGCATGAACGGAAGAGACTGGCATCAACGAAGAAGTGTCATGACTGTTTTAATTGATGTTTATGGAAAGATAATTTGTAGTTAAGACAAAAATGAATGTTTTGTAATGTGTTGTTTGAAGTTTTAAGTTATTCCGCAAAAGTTTTAATTAACTCTGATTTTAGGATTGTCTTTATGAGTAAATCCAACACCAAAGTAGGGTTACCGGGAACGGGGCCTTACACCAATTCTGTTTGTAAAGAAGAAGGATGGGTCAATGAGAATGTGCATTGACAACCGAGAACTGAATAAGTCATGATCAAGAATAGATATCCACTCCCGAGGACAGATGATTTATTCGATCAGCTCCAAGGAGCGAGTTGTTTTTCCAATATTGATCTTAGATATGGGTATCATCAACTGAAGGTGCAAGAAGACGATATATCAAAGACTGCATTCCGAACCCGATACGGACATTATGAGTTCACTGTTATGCCGTTCAGACTCACTAATGCTCCGGCAGCTTTTATGGATATGATTAATCGAATCTGTAATCCCTATTTAGATAAGTTTGTTATCGTCTTCATTGATGACATACTTATCAACTAAAAGACAAAAGAAGATCATCAAGTTCATTTAAGAATCATATTTGAAACGTTGAGAAAGGAGAAACTCTATGTAAAATTCTCAAAATGCGAGTTTTGGCTGTCATAAGTGCAATTCCTTGGACACATAATAAACGAGAAAGGTATCCAAGTAGATCCGGAAAAGATTGAAGCTATAACAAAATGGGAAAAGCCAAAGACCCCGACACAAGTTAGAAGTTTTCTGGGGTTAGCTTGTTATTATCGGAGAATTATACAGAATTTTTCAAGAATAGCGATTCCATTAACTTCACTTAACCGAAAGTCTGTTAAATTTGAATGGGGAACAAAACAAGAAGAGGCATTTGAAACCCTTAAGCAGAAACTGATAAATGCACTTATCTTAGCCTTACCCGAAGGGCAAGATAACTTTACCGTATACTGTGATGCCTCACACACAGGTATGGGGTGCGTATTAATGCAAGGAAAGAAAATCATTGCTTATGCTTGAAGACAGTTAAAAGTTCATGAAAAGAATTACACCACGCATGATCTGGAGTTGGGAGCTATAATTTTTGCATTGAAGTTATGGCGACACTATTTTTATGGTGTACAGTTTACTGTTTATACTGATCATAAGAGCTTGAAGCACATATTTGATTAAAAAGAATTAAACATGAGACAAAGACGATGGATGGAAACACTTAACGATTATCATTGTGAATTCGTCTACCATGAAGGAAAAGCCAATGTAGTGGCTGACGCTTTGAGTAGAAAAGAACATGAAAAGCAGAAAAGAGTTCGAGCTCTGAGATTAGAACTTAAGATTGATCTGTTAACCGAAATCAAAGAAGCTCAGAAATTGGCACTAGAACAGGAAAATATAAAGGCTGAAAAAGAAAACGGTACAATAGATCAATTGGTTAAAGGTGACGATGAAATACTCCGGTTAGGAAAAAGAATCTGGGTACCAATGGTTGGGATTTTACGAGAAAAGATATTGGAAGAAGCTCACAAGTCTAAGTATATGATGCATCCTGTTAGTGACAAAATGCATCATAATTTTAAGGATGATTATTGGTGGATCGGGATGAAGAAGGAAATTGCTTGTATGTGGAAAAATGTCTAACATGTTCAAAATCAAGGCGGAACATCAAAATCCACTAGGATTATTTTAGCAACCTGAAATCCTTATCTGGAAATGGGATACGATAACTATGGATTTCATCATGAAGTTACCAAAGACTTCTCGTCAAAATGATGCAATCTGGGTTATTGTAGACAGATTGACCAAATCTGCTCATTTCATTCCAATCCAAGAAACGTTTAGCATGGATAAGTTAGCACAATTATATGCCGAGAATATTGTATATTTGCATGGTGTATCATTATCCATCATTTCTGATAGAGACAGTCGTTTCACTTGCAACTCTTGGAAAAGCTTTCAAAAGGCGACGCGTACGCGCTTGAATTTGAGTACTACATACCATCCGCAAATTGACAGACAAAGTGAAAGAACGATTCAAACACTAGAGGACATGCTTCGTGCTTGTGTTATAGATTTAGGTGGTATTTGGGATACTCACCTATCTCTAATGGAAAGTTATCACATAAGTATACAAATGGCACCATATGAAGCATTATACGGACTGAAGTGTAGACCGCCCGTATGTTGGTATGAGATTGGGGATAATCAACTGTCAGGTCCTGAAATAGTCCAAAGAACGACTGATCAAGTTATAAATATTCGAGAACGACTGAAAGCAGCACGAGATAGACAAAAGAGTTTTGCTGATATATGCCGAAAACGTTAGAGTTTAAAGAATGAGATAAAGTGTTGCTGAAAGTTTCACCTTGGAAAGGTGTTGTTCGTTTTGGAAAGAAAGGGAAGTTAAGTCCACGATTTGTAGGGCCATTCAAAATAATTGAAAGAATAGGTCCGGTAGCCTATCATCATGAGCTACCCGAAGAAATGCTAAGAATTCACGATGTGTTTCATGTATCGAGTGTGCGTAAATGTTTAGCTGACGAAACACTCGCAATGCTTTTGAAAGATGTGCAAGTAAATAAAAAGCTTAAGTTCGTGGAGGAACCAATACAAATCGAGGATGGTCAAACCAAGTTCTCTAAACGTAAAAGATTGAAGTTGGTAAAGTTTAGATGGAATTCCCGACATGGTCCAGAATTCACTTGGGAACTTGAATATGAGATGAAAAGAAACTATCCACATTCTTCACATAAATCTCGAGGACGAGATTTTTCTAAAGGTGGGGAGGATGTAACACCATGAAAACACCCCGATTTATTTTGGGTTAAAAATGACAAAACTAAAAGTTAAAGGACAGAAAATGGACATTCTAGTTTTCATGCATCTTCGCGCGACGCGAAGATGACACTGAACAACTTCGCGCTACGCGAAGTTGCTGGCTCACAATTCAAGAATAGTGAAACTTCGCGCGACGCGAAATACTTCTTCGCGCGACACGAAACTCGATTAAGTAACCGGATCCACGTGGCCTACCACATGGTGACACGTGTTAGCCTGAGATTGACATGCAAAATTGCGGCGCCCAAAGGCGGTTCGCGCGATGCGAAGATGCTCAAATCTCAACTATAAATAGGTAGCTACGGGTTCAAGGCTAATTCATCCTAAAACACTTCCATTCTTGAAAGGCCCCGAACCCCGGGAACCCCACAGTTGGTAATCATTCAAAACACTATTAAACTTAAAAACAATTCTTTTCATTAAAATAAGCATCATAGAGTATAATTCGGCGGAAAACGTAAACAATGAAATAAGTCCCCAAAACCCGGGAATTTTGCCCAAAACCAACATAATTATCTTTAAATAATTTTTTTTTTAAAATAAATGTTTAATAATAAATTCTTCAATTCCCGTATGCCCTTCGCCGTCCAAGTAGCTTCGTGCACATCCAAGCGATAAGGCATCCTCTTCTTAACCTGAAACTCACACTAACATGCACACAAAGTCAGCTCAAGCTGAGTGAGTTCAAGTTTTAAATAAGTAACACGAGTTTTAATAATCATTCCAACGGTTTTTAAAACTGTAAACGGAAATACATCGGTTAGGTCACCACAAATTCAATAAATAATCATCCTTACGTATGAGAATCTCTATACGTGCATTCCTATATATATATATATATATATATATATATATATAACATTCAATGATAACATTCAAGGCCGAGAAAACGTACAACCCAAACACATAACATTCAGCGCATGCAAACACAAAGTAGGCATACGCAACATTCAGTAGTCGAGACGACTACAACATTCGCAAAATATTTGCCATTCTAATATATATATATATACATACACACATTCTTTAACATTCCAAGGCCTACCAATACTAGCAAGCCTATGTAAAATCGTTTAAAACATTTCATCAAGCCAAATCGCTTAGGTGTGCATGCTAGCCCAAAACTTAAAAAGAGTTAAACGGGGCATCAAGAACTCACTTGAAATCGATCGAACACCTGCAACGAGCTAGGAAATCCCTATGTGCACACTCATAAGTAAGGGCCTGCAAATAGTACACAACACGTTACTAAACTAGACCGTAAGAACACTCTTGCCTAATGGGCCGTTCAAGCCCAACACGTTGGACCAAGGCCCAACACTTTGGCCCATGGCCAACACGTTGGCCCAAGGCCCAACACTTTGGGCCAAGGCCCAACAACTTGGGCCGAGGCCCAACCCAAACCCAATTACTTTACCTCAGCCTCTAAAACCTTTCAGTTAACCAAATCCATCCTTTGATCATGGCCGGGGCTAACCATGATGCACAACTCACCCGCTGATAATCGAATCGAGTCGAATACGCGCGAAATAAAATTTTAAAATCATTTGTCAAACAAATCAGCCCCAAATGGACCAAATTCCCAACTTAACCATTTCATACTTCATAATTATGTCACCCGAGTTGATAGGCTTGACGGTTTCTTTTTACAACTCCCAATTAAACTTTTAAACGACAATTCACGCACCGCCGACTCGATTGACCAATCACCAACCAAAACAGCCCCGTATATCAAAAAATTAATTTTCCCACAGCCCTTTAACCACTCTAGAGCCATGCAAACTGATTCGGTTGGTCATTCGATTGATTAACGCATCAAACTCAACAATGGACAATTCTACACCCGATAAACCCTAGCTTTCAAACTAAAATCAATTGACCGACCTAAACACCTCCAATGGCCATGAATTTTTAATAGATGTACATGCCATACCTAGTAGGATTTTGATGCAAAAACCCCACACAAAATAGTCCCGGAAAAGCTCAATTGGGCAGCCACCCAAGACGTTTTTCGATCAATATGCGCAATATAAGGATCAATTAACGTGTAAAAGGCATGGGGAATCATATAACCAACCTGGAATTGGAGTTTTTACGGTCAAAACGCTGCTGTACAGAAGAAAAAAAAGCAGGGGGCTCTATTCCGATCGGCGCCGCTAGAATGAGAGGGTTAGGGTTTTTCATTTTTTTGTTTTATGATATAAAACAATATTACGCATTGACCCTCGGAGTTTAAGGGATGTGGTAACTTGGGAAAAAGGTTATATAAATTAACGTACCGGGAGGATGGTCGGGTCAATGAAAGATGCCGGACAATTCCCAAGAAAACATACACACTCTACACGGAGGAAATCTTTAAATCGATTAACTAGCGGGCGTTACAAGTCCACCCCCTTACAATGGGATTCGTCCCCGAATCCCGATGCGACAGGAACAACTGCGGATAGTACTTCCTCATCTCTTCTTCGGATTCCTAAGTAGCCTCGGAACCCCTACGGTGTCTCCACTGCACCTTCACCTGCCTAACCACCTTATTCTTCAGACGCCTCTTCTGACGGTCAAGGATAGCAATCGTTTGCTCGACGTAGTTCAGCTTACCATCGAGCTCAATATCATCAAGAGGCACATGAGCCTCTTAATCTGCTAAGCATTTCCTCAGATGGGACACGTGAAAAGTTGGATGAATCCCCGCGAGATCCTCGGGCAATTCCAGCCTATATGCTACCTCACCAACTCGGGCCAAAATACGGAACGGGCCAATAAACCTCGGACTGAGCTTCCCCCTCTTATGAAAACGAATAATGCCCTTCCAAGGAGAAACTTTCAACATAACCCGATCTCCGGCCTCGAACACAATAGGTCTTCATCTTTTATCCGCGTAAGACTTTTGTCGGTCCTGGGTGTCCTTCATAAATGCCTTAATTTTATCAAGCTTTTTAGTCGTAGCCTCAACTACCTCCAAACTACCCAAATATTTCTGACCAATGGAACCCCAACAAACTGGAGTCCTGCACCTCCTACCATTCAACATCTCAAACGGTGGCATCCCAATCGCGGTGTGATAACTGTTATTATATGAGAACTCAACCAATGGTAAGTGACGATCCCAACTACCACCAAAATCGATTACTCAGGACCGCAACACATCCTCAAGAGTCTGAATGGTCCTCTCGGACTGACCATCCGTCTGCGGGTGATAGGCAGTACTGATAAGGAGTTTGGTACCCATCTCCTCGTGAAACTTTTTCCAAAATCTGGAAGTAAAACGCGTATCCCTATCCGAAACAATAGATACCGGCACCCCATGCCTAGAAATGATCTCACGAATAAACACATGGGCCAACTGTTCGGAATTAAAAGTCTCTCGGATCGGCAAGAAATGTGCGCTCTTGGTCAACCTATCAACAATTACCCAAATGGTGTCATAACTACCCTTAGGAGTACGAGGCAATTTAGTCACAAAATCCATAGTAAGATGCTCCCACTTCCACTCAGGTATTTCTAAAGGTTGAAGCTTCCCGAACGGCTTTTGATGCTCGTCCTTAACTTGTAGACACGTCAAACACTTACTCACGTACTGAGCCACCTCAAATTTCATCGCAAGCCACCAACAATTTTTCTTCAAGTCTTAGTACATCTTGGTCGCGCCCGGGTGAATAGAATAGCGCGACTTGTGTACCTCATCCAAAATTTTATCTCTGAATCCCCCATACTTCGGTACCCATAAACGACCACCCTTATACTTCACCCTGTCAACGACGTCTTCCAACAATTTCTCCTGACCCCAAACACGTTCTGACATAATCCATTCCACCTGCAAAGCCTCATTTTGAACGCTGGCTATTTGCTTCAAAATATCGGGTTTAAGGATGAGCTGGTAAGATTTTACACGAATCAGCTTCGGTCTCTCCTTTCGGCTCAATGCGTCAGCCACCACGTTAGCCTTACCTGGGTGGTAAATAATCTCTAAATCATAATCCTTAATCAACTCCAACCATCGACGCTGGTGCATATTCAGTTCCTTTTGTTCAAAGAAATACTTCAAACTCTTATAATCGGTATAGATAACACAGGGAATCCTTTTGTTCAAAGAAATACTTCAAACTCTTATAATCGGTATAGATAACACAGGGAACACCGTACAAATAATGCCGCCACAACTTAAGCGCAAACACAACGGCCGCAAGCTCCAAATCGTGAGTAGGATAATTCGCCTCGTGAGGCTTGAACTGCCGAGAGGCATAAGCAATGACTCGACCTCGCTGCATCAAAACACACCCAAGTCCCTGATAAGAGGCATCAGAATACACTACCAAATCATCGGTGCCATCAGGTAAAGCTAAAATCGGTGCATGCGTCAACCTATTCTTCAACTCGAGAAAAGCCTCCTCCTGCTCAGTACACCAAACGAACTTAACACTCTTCTTAGTCAACCTTGTCAGCGAAGAAGCAATTTTCGAAAAGTCAAGAATAAAGCGGCGGTAATACCATGCCAAACCTAGAAAGCTACAGATTTCAGATGGAGACTTAGGAGACTCCCATTCATTCACGGCTTCCACCTTTGCAGGGTCAACCAGAATACCACTCGGGTTAATAACATGACCCAAGAATTGAACCTCACGCAACCAGAAGGAACACTTAGAAAATTTAGCATACAGTTTGTTCTTTCGCAGAGCCTCCAACACTTCCACGAGATGACCGGCATGATCGGATTCACTTTTAGAGTACACAAGAATGTCGTCAATGAACACAATAACCGAACGATCGAGCATCGGTCTACACACCCGGTTCATAAGATCCATGAACGCAGCCGATGCGTTGGTCAAACCGAAAGACATCACAAGAAATTCATAATGCCCATAACGAGTGCGGAAGGCATTCTTAGGAATATCTTCCTCCCGGATATTCAACTGATGATACCCGGACCTAAGGTCGATCTTCGAGAACCAACCAGCTCCTTGGAGCTGATCAAATAAATCGTCGATCCTCGGGAGCGGGTACCGATTTTTAACAGTGAGCTTATTCAACTCACGGTAGTCAATGCACATTCGCATGCTACCGTCCTTCTTCTTAACGAACAAGACCGGGGCACCCCAAGGCGAGATGCTCGGTCGAATAAAGCCCTTATCGAGCAAGTATTCTAACTGAGCCATAAGTTCCTTCATTTCATCCGGCGCTAGGCGGTAGGGAGCTCGGGCAACGGGTTTGGCGCCCGGTACAAGGTCTATCTGGAACTCGACCTCGCGATCCAGCGGCACATCTGACAAATAATCTGGAAATACATCCTGGAAATCCTGAACAATAGGAACATCACCGACGGTAGCCACCTCGGTGTTTACGTTTATGGCATACGCCAGATACGCCCCGCACCCCTGCTGCATCAACTTTCCCGCCTTAAGCATGGATATAATATGTGGCGCCGCAACATTCCGATCATCGAAGACCGTAATTTGAGTCCCATCTGTGGCCCTTAGACGAACAAGTTTCTGACCACAAATGATCTGAGCATCAACATTCGCGAGCCAATCCATCCCGAGCACCACATCGAAACAACCAAGCGGCATCAAATACAATCGCACCGGAAATCTATACCCAGAAAACTCGACGGAACAACCCTAAATAGCCCTAGACACGGACATGGATTTTCCTACGGCGACCTCAACCTCAAACACATCGACTACGCGCTCGGGTGATTTTTTCTACGAGGGACAGAAAGCGGTAAACACAAAACTTCTACTGGCGCCCGAATCAAATAAAACTGACGCCTGTGATTCATCAAGTAGAAAAGTACCTGGACGATATTATACTACTGCTTAGCTACACGGTCATCACATACGATTTCAAAGGAACAAGAAATTATACGGTGGAATGAAAGCTAAATAAGGGAAAGTACCTGAAACGACATCTGCATCCTCTTTTGCTTCCTTCTTGGAGATGTTGAAGGCCCTTGCCCTGGCCTTCGGCTTCTCTTCCATCTTCCCTCTTGAGGAAGTCCCCTAACCGAACCCCCCCACCTTACTGGTAGGACAGTTTGATGACAAGTGACCAGAACCCCTGCAGCAGAAACAAGTCAGAGTCGGGCACTCGTAATGGGGGTACCCAACCTTATCACAACGAAAACAGGTGCCGGACCCACTCTTATACTCCCCCTTGTGTATTTTGCCGCACTTCTTGCAATTACCGAACGCCGCATCCCTCCTAAACTCAGAAGTTTTAGTCTTCACCCTCTTGCCAGACGAACTAAAATTGTTTCCCCCAGGCCGTTTACCATACGAATTAGTGTTCCAAGTCTTCCTAGCCTCGTTCGGCGGTAACTTCTCCCTCTGCTCATACAATGTACCTGCCAAGGTAACCACCGAGTGAAAGGAGTTCATGTCGGTGGTCACCACACCCCTACGAACATCCACCGGGAGGCCCTTCACATACTTCTTAATCCTTTTTGCCTCAGGGGTAACCAGATCGTACATAAGCGAGCCATTTTGTTGAACTTGGTGGTGTATTCCTGATGTGTCATACTGCCCGCCTCCAAGGTCAAGAATTCCTGTTCAATTTTATCCAATTCATGCGGAGGACAGAACTGATCGAGAACCAACTTCTTCAATCCATCCCATGTCATCCTCCTAATCGATCGATCACCCATTGCCTGCACCAGATTATCCCACCAACATAATGCCTCGGAACGAAACGAGGCGATACATACACCTCTTCCTCTTCCTCGACCAGTGTCTCCTTACCCTTCTTCCCTTTATCCGAACCTTTACCAACCAATGACTCTTCCATGCCCTAACGGCCTCAGCAACGATCTCGGGAATGGCGCTACGGAACACCTGGTAAACCTCGTCGGCGATAGCCGCACACATAGCAGGATCTAAGGCGGGGTTATCCCACTCCTCAAGAATCGGGGTCTCCTCCCGCTGGGGAGTAGGAATCTCTCTCTCGGCTTCGGCACATGGCTTACGACCACGGCCGCGAACACTAAGACCACCTCTCTTAGTAGCTCGAGTATTAACCATGACTTATCCCTACAAAGACATAATTTTAACACGGTCAAGTACAAGTGGTTATTAGAACATGTAAAGTAAGGGTAAACTGCTAATGACGTTGATCAAGTGTAATTAGTCGTTTACTTTACCAGCCCGTCCTAACCACCCCCTGCCCCTAACCACGTTAGCCTTCTATCTAACACTTAAATAGTTAATCACATACCGGGAACTTTTAAATTTAAAGGAATGACTAAATAATTAAAAGTTACCTCTTGGCGTGCAGCTACTCGCGGTGGGCATACTGGTCTCTTTTCTTATAGTTCGAGTCCAAGCATTCGGGGATGCTCGGATCCCTCGAACCATGGCTCTGATACCAACTTGTAAGGCCCCGAACCCCGGGAACCCCACAGTTGGTAATCATTCAAAACACTCGTAAAAATAATTAAACTTAAAAAGAATTCTTTTCATTAAAATAAGCATCACAGAGTATAATTCGGCGGAAAACGTAAATAATGAAATAAGTTCCCAAAACCCGGGAATTTTGCACAAAACCAACTTAATTATCTTTAAATAATTTTTTTTTAAAATAAATGTTTAATAATAAATTCTTCAATTCCCGTATGCCCTTTGCCATCCAAGTAGCTTCGTGCACGTCCAAGCGATAAGGCATCCTCTTCCTAACCTAAAATTCACACTAACATGCACACAAAGTCAACTTAAGCTGAGTGAGTTTAAGTTTTAAATAAGTAACAAGAGTTTTAATAATCATTCCAACGGTTTTTAAAACTGTAAATGGAAATACATCGGTTAGGTCACCACAAATTCAATAAATAATCATCCTTACGTATGAGCATCTCTATACGTGCATTCCTATATAAATATATATATATATATATATATATATAACATTCAGGACCGAGAAAACGTACAACCCAAACACGTAACATTCAGCGCATGCAAACACAAAGTAGGCATACGCAACATTCACTACAACATTCACCAAATATTGGCTATTCTAAAATATATATATATATACATACACACATTCTTTAACATTCCAAGGCCTACCAATACTAGCAAGCCTATGTAAAATCGTTTAAAACATTTCATCAAGTAAAATCGCTTAGGTGTGCATGCTAGCCCAAAACTTAAAAAGAGTTAAACGGGACATCAAGAACTCACCTGAAATCGATCGAACACCTGCAACGAGCTAGGAAATCCCTATGTGCACACTCACAAGTAAGGGCCTGTAAATAGTACACAACACGTTACTAAACTAGACTATAAGAACACTCTTGCCTAATGGGCTGTTCAAGCCAATCACTTTGGCCCAAGGCCCAACACGTTATCCGAAGCCCAACAACTTGGCCCAAGGCCCAACACTTTGGCCCAAGGCCCAACCCAAACCCAATTACTTTACGTCAGCCCCTAAAACCTTTCAGTTAACCAAATCCACCCTTCGATCATGGTCGGGGCTAACCATGATGCACAACTCACCCGCCGGTAATCGAATCGCGTCGAATATGCGCGAAATAAATTTTTAAAATCAATTGTCAAACAAATCTGCCCCAAATGGACCAAATTCCCAACTTAACCATTTCATACTTCATAATTATGTCACCCGAGTTGATAGGCTTGACGGTTTCTTTTTACAACTCCCAATTAAACTTTTAAACGACAATTCGCGCACCGCCGACTCGATTGACCAATCACCAACCAAAACAGCCCCGTATATCAAAAAATTAATTTTCCCACAGCCCTTTAACCACCCTAGAGCCATGCAAACTGATTCGGTTGGTCATTCGATCGTTAACGCATCAAACTCAACAATGGACAATTCTACACCCGATAAACCCTAGCTTTCAAACTAAAATCAATTGACCGACCTAAACACCTCCAATGGCCATGAAATTTTAATATGATGTACATGCCATACCTAGTAGGATTTTGATGCAAAAACCCCACACAAAACAGTCCCGGAAAAGCTCAATTGGGCAGCCACCCGGTTAGCCTACAACAAGACGTTTTTCGATCAATACGCGCAATATAAGGATCAATTAACGTGTAAAAGGCATGGGGAATCATATAACCGACCTGGAATTGGAGTTTTTATGGTTAAAATGCTGCTGCACAGAAGAAAAACAAGCAGGGGGGCTCTCTTCCGATCGGCGCCGCTAGAATGTGTAAAATCCTAAAATTTTAATTATAAATAAAGAAAGTTATGTTTAGTGTTTTCACGTTGTTAATTATTTAATGTCGAGTAAGGAGGGAGTTGGGCTTAGATTGCGTAAGATGGGTTAAATGAGAATGGGCCTCGGGTCCGTGGGCTTTGAGGGATATAAATATCCCATCCCAAACCCAATCTTTCATTTCCACCTTCTTTCTTCACACACTCAAAACACACACATTCTAACCGATCAAGATTCGAAGCCGAGACCCGAGATTTTGTTGATAGATCTGAGTTGGTAAGGTAAGAACAAATCCTCCAAAGCTAATATTACTGAAAATGGTTAGGATTGGATGGGTTAACCGGACCCGAAACCCAAACTGCCCAAATCGGACCCCTAAAACGTCGATTTTAGGCCGATTTGATGGTTGGGATTTGTAGGCGCCGATCATACGATTCCGTGGGTACCAAAATCGAGTTATTTGGCTAAGAAACGAAGGATTTATGGGCAAACAGATCTGCAGCGCGATAACTTCGCCTGCAAGATGAACTTCGCCTGATGAACTTCGCCTTCAAGCGTAACTTCGCCTTCAAGCGTAACTTTGCCTAAGGTTTAACTTCGCCTGAAGCCAAGTTCGCCTAAGGATAACTTCGCCTACGGCCAAGTTCGCCTAAGGTTTAACTTCGCCTGAAGCCAAGTTCGCCTAAGGTTTAACTTCGCCTGAAGCCAAGTTCGCCTAAGGTTTAACTTCGCCTGAAGCCAAGTTCGCCTAAGGTTTAACTTCACCTGAAGCCAAGTTCGCCTAAGGTTTAACTTCGCCTGAAGCCAAGTTCGCCTAAGGTTTAACTTCGCCTGAAGCCAAGTTCGCCTAAGGTTTAACTTCGCCTGAAGCCAAGTTCGCCCGAGGTTTAACTTCGCCTGAAGTGAAGTTCGTTTAGAAAATAAATTAAAAACCTAATGGAAAATGTGTTAAGGCAGTTATCGAAAATAAAATTTTTCCAAGCTGACCTGGCAGCTTAACCTCAGCCAGGGGCTCTGCCCCTTGGACCCCGCTAGGGGCTGCCGCCCCTAGAACCCCGCTGCCAGGGGCGCTGCCCCCGGACCCCCGTTCGTTGTGGGTCATATATAGATAGAAATACAAAACGAGTAGTAGTAGTTAATTGATATGTGTAAATATTATACAGTTAGCCGAGCCCAGTTAAAGAAAGGAATTACGATCAACGGCGAGCGTAACAGGATCCAGGTGAGTTTCTAGCCCCATTCCTTGTTATGTTTTCGGGGCTGTGTGCATACTTGATGTGTTGTTAATACATTTATCCTAAGTGATAAGTGTATGCCATATGTGATATATGTGATATGTATGAATGATTGCTTGATGGTACGTGAACGATCTTCGGATATTGCACGTACTGTCAGGTTGTAACGTTATAAATATGGTAAGTATGATATGTATGTTTATGTGTATGAACGTAATAAAGTTAATAAAAGAAGGAAATGACGGTTGTATGGTTGTATGGTTACGAAAGGGGTACCGAGCCCTAATAATACTCGAGGTATGATGTATGGTTGTATGGTAACGAAGAGGGAATCGAACCCTACTAATATTCGAAAACAAGGGACCAGACCCTTATAATATCTGTGATGTTAGGGACCAGACCCTTATAATATCTGTGATGTTAGGGACCAGACCCTTACAATATCTGTGAGGATAGGGACCAGACCCTCATAATATCTGTGATGTTATGGACCAGACCCTTATAATATCTGTGATGTTAGGGACCAGACCCTTATAATATCTGTGAGGTTATAGGGCGAAAGGCTCTTTAAAACGTATGATTATGAATGTAAAGAAAGTATGTAAGTAAGAAAGAAAGTATGTAAGTAAGAATGAAGGTATGAGTACTTATGTGTGTATGAAAGAAAGTTATGAGGTTAAGTACGTATGTATGTAATAAGGCATTGTATGGTATTGTATGATTAACTAGAACTCACTCAGCGTAGCTGACTTTTAGTATGCACGCAGGTGAGTAGGATGAGACAGCTGGCTTGAGTGGAGGACACATGGCAGAAGACTAAAGCCTGGCATCTGAAGATCTGATATGTTCTATAAGTTATGTTTTGATTTTGAAAGACAAGAGGAATGTTTTAAGACATGATTATGAATTGATATGTAATGTTTTATGAAAGTTTTATATTCCGCGTAAAGTTTTTAATTAACTCTGATATTTAGAACTGTGTTTATGAGTAAATCCAACACGAAAGTAGGGTTACCGGTGACTGGGCCTTACAGAATGAGAGGGTTAAGGTTTTTCATTTTTTTTGTTTTATGATTACGCATTGACCCTCGGAGTTTAAGGGATGTGGCAACTTGGGAAAAATGTTAGATAAATTAACGTACCGGGAGGATGGTCGGGTCAACGAAAGATTCCGGACAATTCCCAAGAAAACATACACACTCTACACGGAGGAAATCTTTAAACCGATAAATTAGCGGGCGTTACAATTCTCACGTAGTTAGCCTAGGGAAGCGTGCCAAGGTGTTCCAAGGTTCTGAGGGCTGGTTTTTGCGATGAAACGAGATGTCGAGACGCTGTCGACGTTCCGCTTAGCTGTTAAACGAAGCACGAGCTAATACGCTGTTAAACGAAGCACGAGCTAATACGCTGCTAGTAGCTGTTAAACGAAGCACGAGCTAATACGCTGCTGATTTTCTTAGTTCTTATTCTGTACTAGCCGATTAAGGTAGGATTATACTTTAGTTATTCTATTTACATAGCTACTTAGAAATTAGTCATGATTATAGTCGTTAAACTCTAAAATGGTTTTCAAGTAATGTTTTACAAAGCAAAGTGTAAGGACAGTAGAGTAACATGGAGGCAGCTCATTGAGATATAGAAGGATCTGTGGGCTCATTTTGTTAAACTCTTTGTAAAACATGATTAAGTAAAATTAAGTATTTTATATTATCAAGGGTATTTAAATCACTGTTTATATAAAGAAAAATTTTAAAGAAAAGAAATTTCTGCTGTAACAAAATAAACTCATATATATTTTAAAAACCGATACCAACTATTGATCATACGTTCGGGCCCCTATGGCCGGGTGTGACAGATTGGTATCAGAGCCACAAGTTTTAGCGAATTAGATATTTGAAAAATATCTAGGCGTTAACCAAAATTATTACGGATAAGATAGGTATGCGCATAGTAAAGGTTTTGACATAGTGATTAACACCTACCTCTTTTATCATCTATAGACGAAGAAACGGAACTCGAATATCGAAGTTAACAACGGACTCTAGAGGAATACGAGGGGGAGATTAAGGAAAATGATTGTGTAAGGCCCCGAACCCCGGGATCCCCACAGTTGGTATTCATACAAAATACTCATTAAAATAATTAAACTTGAAAACGGTTTCTTCCATTAAAATAAACATCTCAAAGTGTAAATTCAGCGGAAAACATAAATAGTAAAGTAAGTTCCCTAAAACCCGGGAATGTTGCCCAAAACCAAATTTTAAATATAATTCATGAAACTATTTAAAATAAAATTGTCCAAAAGTTTAAAAATAAAAAGAGTGCATCCATTAAGTCATCATTACAGAAGACTAAACATTCTCATACATACATATACAAAATATATATATAAACATCCTTTCAAGTACATCCCTATATATATAGCAATATATACATATATATAACATCCACGTATAACATCAGGGTCGAGCACACGTACAACCCAAACACGTAACATCCGATGATGATCATGCCACATGAGCCTCCCCCTCACGGGCTTTTTAGGACCCGCCACAGGATTTAAGAACCTGAGTAGTATAGTTTGGCCCGGCCAAGATCACCATCCATCCGTATGCAAACACAAAGTAGGTATACACAACATCAGTAGTCGAAATGACTACAACATCACCAAATATAGGCCAAACAATAATGTATATATATATATATATATATATATATTTTAACATCCCAAGGCCTACTATATACTAGCAAGCCTATATAAAATCGTTTAAAACATTTCATCAAGTAAGAAAAACACTTAGGTGTGCATGCTAGCCCAAAATTTAAAAGAGTAAAAAGGGCATCATGAACTCACCTGACACAAGACACGAATTCACCACGAGCTAGATGATCCCTATGAAATCCCAAAACTCAAACATCTGCTGGTTTACATTCAAACATTACTAATGACATTGAAATGACTCGTTTATCATACGAGACGTTCTAACATGGTTCGAGTTACCTAAAGCCTCAACCTCATCAAACTAAGTCACAAAAGCCCCCGAGGCCTCACATTCACCAAAACGACCCTTAGGTACCCCCGGGGATAAGAAATTCCCAATTTGCCCCCGGAAGCACAAGGTGACACTAACACGCGCGCTTAAGAGTCGTTTAGGCCATTAACATCCAACTCAGCCCTGTGTGGACCCGTTATGATAAAATCGCAGCCAACAAGTCCACACGACGCTACACGAGTCAAATGGGTCGGTAACCCGCAAGTGCAATGCGCCAACTATTCAATAAACGCAATTGCGCGTTGTACCGACCCGTTGGAGTAACCGACAACCAATTCAGCCCCAAAACTAACAAAAATGATTTTTTAACAGCCCGTAACCCGAACCAAGGTCACCCGAAATGAATTGGTCGTTAATTACTCCAATACTCGCGCTAAACGCAACAATTTGCTATTCTAGACAACCGGATATCCACTTTCAAACTACAACTAGTTGACCAATCAAACTAACACCAATGGACATGATTTAAAGTATGTTATGCTAGAAATACCTAGGAAGATGTTGGTGCAAAAACCTTAGCCAAAACAGTCCCGGAACTACTCAATTGGACAGCCCTCCGACAAGCCTAAAAACAACCGAATTTCGACGAATAAACGCGCCATATGGATGAATTATGGTGAAAAAGAGTTGTAGGACTTTAGTACCGACCTGGAATTGAACTTTGGACGGCCGGAGATGGGCTGGCTTGCACGAAAATCGAGAAGGGAGGGTCAAGAGGGGCGCCAATCGGACATATGGTTAGGGTTAGGATTTAATTTTTTTTATATAAAATATAATAACAAAGTAACATTCTGGCCCCTCCACTTTACTAAGAGTTGAATTCGTAAGAAAATTTAAGTATGATAAGCTTACGAGGGTGGCAAGGAGCTCCCGGGAGAATGTTGGGTCAAGCCCTAAAGGAGCACACAACACTACAAGGTCAAACCTTTATCGGAAATCAACGGACGTTACAGATTGCTAATCAAGAAACCGATGTTACCCCTCCAAAAACAGGATCAATTTTTTCGAAAGGAGGATACGTAACATCTAATTACTAAAGGAATTGCTGAAGCCTTACCGGCCATGCTCAAAGCTATAAGAGAACAAGAATCTTTGGGCAAGGAAATGTCCAATAGGTTAGAAAGAGAAGTAGAAGAGCATGCCAGCTCCAATGCTGATAGTGACTCTAAAGAGGAAAATTCAAAGAAAATGAAGGCTAAACATCAAGGATGTACATACCTTGCATTCCAAGGATGTAAACCGATCGAATTTGGTGGTAATGAAGGTGCGGTAGCGACACTGCATTTGATAGAAAAGATTTAGAAAGTGTTAGCCATTAGTAAATGCGCTAACGAGGATAAAGTGTTGTATGCTTCCAACTTATTTAAAGATGAAGTATTAGAATGGTGGGACTCTGTCATTCAAGCCAAAGGAAGAACTGATGCTTACGCCATGAATGGAAAGAATTTGGTGGCATGATTACCCAAAAATTTTGCCTTAAATATGAATAGGAGCAGATGAAGGAAAAATTCTAAATCTGAAAATGGAAGGTTCTGATCTAAAAGACTACAACTCCAAGTTCTTTGCATACTCACGGTTAGTACCTCACTTGGTAACACTCGAGTACGAGAAAATTAATCATTACATTTGGGGTTTAAATAGTAAGATCACGGATGTGGTTAAGGCGACAATGCCAACCACAATCGATATAGCGATTGAGCTAGCTGGAGTCCTAACCGAAGGAATGATGAGAACACTGAAGGAAAAAGAAAAAAAGAAGGTAACTAAAAAGATGGAATAGAGTTTAAAAATGAAGAGTGAATCAAAGAAATCTGATAAGAGATAGGGTAAGAAAGTGTTTCAACCTTCAATCCCTGAATGCAAGACTTGCAAATGAAGGCATTTGGGAAAATGCCGATTTGAGAAATTTTGCAAATATTGCAACATTTTTGGTTATTCGACCGAGGAAAGTTACACCCAGAATAAAGGCATTACATGTTTTGGCTATGGAGAAAAGGGGCATGTCAAAACAACATGTCCAAATTTGAATCAAGTAAGCGACACCAAACACTGACGGTGGTGCAAGGAAAGGAAACACACGAGCTTTCGTTCTTAACACTCGTGAAGTAGCAGAGATACCGGATGTTATTACCGATATGTTTCTTATAAATAATACTTATACGAGGGTTTCATTTGATTCTGGCACAAATCAAAGTTTTATAGATTATAAATTTAGTATTCTATTAAATAAACCCTTAGGTGCTGTTTGTTTTTGAAGAAAAAAACTGTCTGTAATCTGATTTCATTTGATTTTATGTCTGCAACTGAAGATGTGATCTGAAGGTTTGCAATCTGAAAATATAATACTGTTTGTTTTATAAACTGGGTATCATCTACATAAGCTGAAAATTAGTTACCTATCATACATATCATAGTAGATAGAAGTCATTTAATGTCTGTAGACTAGTAAAATAGTTGGTGGTGGGCGGTGGTGGTGGCGGACGGTGAATGGTGGTGGTGGAGGACAGTGATGGTGATGGGTGGTGGACGTTGTTGGTGGCGGATGGTAGGTGGTGGTGGTGGTGGTGGTGGCGGACGGTGGGTGGTGGTAGTGGACGATGGTTGTGGCCGACGGGTGGGTGGTGGTGGTGATGGACGGTGGTGGTGGGTGGTGGACGGTGTTGGTGGAGGATGGTAGGTGGTGGTGGTGGGTGGTGGTGGCGGACGGTGGGTGGTGGTAGTGGACGATGGTTGTGGCCGACGGGTGGGTGGTGGTGGTGATGGAGGGTGGTGGTGGTGGTGTTGATGGACGGTGGTGGTGGTAGTAGACGGTGGTTGTGGCGGACGGTGATGGACGGTAGGGGTGGCGGCGGTGGGTGGTGGCGGTGATGGACGGTGGTGATGGACGGTGGTGGTGGCGGATGGTGGGTGGTGGTGGTGGGTGGTGGTAGTGGCGGACGGTGGGTGGTGGCGGCGCACGATGGGTGGTGGTGGTGGTGTTGGACATTGGGTGTTGGTAGGATGTTAAGAAGTGTGAAGATGTGTGAAGAAGTTAAACAATAGCCTCTTTTTAAGACTATAAAAGCAGTTTGCATATCTTATTTAAAAAAAAATAAACAGTCTTCAGAAGCTTATGTCTGTGCGCCCGCAGACATAAGCCTCCTGCAGATGTTTTAAGCAAAAACAAACACCACCTTAGTAAAGTTAGACCAAACCTACGAAGTCGAAACAGCAAACGAAGAACTAGTTAAGATATCCGAAGCATTAGAAGTTGGTGAAATTACCTTGGCATGGCATATCACTCCTGTACGCTTATTGCCCATGGCACTGCAGGATTTGATGTAGTGCTTGGTATAGATTGGTTAGTTAATAATCAAGCTCGTATCATTTGCCACAAAAAGATTATAGAAATTCATACACCGAAAGGAGATAGGATTTAAATTGAAGCAGACAAATGTGCTAGTCATGGTAGTATAATATCGATGATTAAAGCTAACAAATTCCTAAGAAAAGGATGTCTAACATTCATGGAATGTGTGATCGAAGAGCCAAAGAAGAAAAATATCGAGGATGTGCCAGTGGTTAAGGAATACGTAGACATATTTCCTGAGGAACTACCAGGAATCCCTCTAGATAGAGAAGTGGAGTTTAGAGTTGATCTGTTACCGGGTACGGCTCCAATTGCTAAATCCCCATATAGGTTGGCACCAACGGAAATGCAAGAACTAAAGAAACAGTTGGATGAACTTTTGGAGAAAGGATTCATTCGACCAAGTTCTTCACCATGGGAAGCTCCAATATTGTTTGTGAAGAAGAAAGATGGATCTATGAGAATATGCGTCGATTACCGGGCCTTGAACACGGTAACTATTAAAACACAATACCCGCTAGCAAGAATAGACGATCTCTTTGATCAACTACAAGGAGCGAATTTCTTTTCGAATATTGATTTACGTTCAGCGTATCATCAACTAAAGGTACAAGAAGAAGATATACCCAAAACATCTTTCAGAACAAGGTATGGACATTATGAGCTCATGGTTATGCCGTTTGGACTTACTAATGCTCCAGCCGCATTCAAGGATACGCGAATAGAATTTGTAAACCCTATTTAGATAAATTTGTTATCGTATTCATCGACGATATACTTATTTATTCTAAATCAGAGGAGGATCACAAAGTTCATCTCAGGATTTTATTTGAACAACTCAGAAATGAAAAATCGTATGCTAAATTCTCCAAATGTGAATTTTGGCTCCATGAAGTACAAAATTCTTGGACATGTGGTCATTGCAAAGGGCATACAAGTAGATCCTGCAAAGATAGAAGCTATAACTAATTGGGGGTTTCCAAAAACGCCAACTGAAGTTAGAAGTTTCTTAGGTTTGGCATGTTATTATAGAAGATTCATAGAGTATTTCTCTCGGATAATTGTACCATTAACCTCATTAACTCGTAAAAATTTCAAATACGAGTGGGGACCCAAGCAACAAGAGGCATTCGATATGCTAAGGTAAAAGCTTACAAATGCACCTATACTGGATTTCCCAGAGGGTACAAAAAACTTGGTGGTATATAGTGACGCATCTCACACAAGATTGAAATCTGTACTTATACAAGGAAATAAGGTTATAGCTTATGCATCAGGACAACTAAAAGTGCACGAAAAGAGTTATACAACTCACGATCTAGAATTAGGTGCCATAATATTCGCACTGAAATTATAGAGGAACTCTCTCTATGGAGTTAAATTCATCATGTACACTGATCATAAAAGCTTAAAGCATATCATTGATCAGAAAGAACCTAATATGCGTCGAAGAAGATGGGTGGAAACCCTAAACGATTATGACTGCGAAATATTCTATCATGAGGGTAAAGCTAATGTAGTAGCAGACGCGTTAAGTAGAAAAGAACATGAAAAATCCAAGAGGGTTAGAGCATTAAGATTAGAGTTACAAATAGATCTAATTGAGCAAATACAGAATGCTCAAAAGAAAGCAATGGAAGAAAATCATATTGTTGAAGAAAAACGAAATGGTACCATTGACTCATTAGTTAATGGTGAAGATAATATTCTCAAATAAGGCAATAGAGTCTGGGTATCAATCATAGGAAACTTACGAGAAAAGATTTTCGAAGAAGCCAGTAAATCGAAATACATGATGCATCCTGGAAGTGACAAGATGTATCACAATCTTAAAAATGATTATTGGTGGATAGGCATCAAGAAAGATATTGTCATCTATGTTGCTAAATGTTTAACTTGCTCTAGAGTTAAAGAAGAACATCAAAAGCCGGCAGGTTTACTACAGCAACCAGAAATACCAATTTGGAAATGGGATATGATAACCATGGATTTTATCATGAAGTTACCTAAAACCTCACGACAAAATGATGCAATCTGGGTTATCATAGATAGAATTACCAAGTCTGCTCATTTCATACCAATTCAGGAATCATTTAGCATGGATAGATTAGCACAATTATATGTGGATAACATAGTATCTTTACATGGAGTGCCACTAACCATTAATTCTGACAGAGATAGTCGTTTCATGTCCCATTTTTGGAAAAGTTTCCAGAAAGCGACGGGTACGCGCTAAACTTAAGCACGGGTTATCATCCACAGACTGATAGACAAAGTGAACAAGCAATTCAAACATTGGAAGGCATGCTCCGAGCTTGTGTGATAGATTTTGGAGGTAATTGGGTTACCCATTTACCCATAATGGAATTTTCCTACAACAATAATTATCACACAAGTATTCAAGCCGCACCATTCGATATATTATATGGGCGTATATGTAGAACATCGGTGTGTTGGTCAGAAATTGGAGAAAATCAAATGTCAAGTCCTGAAATAGTTCAAAATACGATTGACAGAGTAATACATATCCGATAACGTTTAAACGCAACCAGAGATAGACAAAAAAGTTATGCTGATGTTCGTCGGAGACCATTAGAATTTCAGAAAGGTGACAAGGTCTTGCTAAAGGTATCACCTTGGAAAGGCGTAGTTCGATTGGCAAGAAAGGAAAATTGAGCCCTCATTTCGTTGGACCATTCAAGGTTCTCGAAAACATCGAACCAGTCGCCTATAGATTAGAATTACCAGAAGAGATGAAAGGAGTACACAACATATTTCACGAGTCAAACCTACGCAAGTGTTTGGCCGACGAATCTCTTAAAGTGCCTTTAAAAGATGTGCAGATAAACGAAAAGCTTAAGTTTGTAGAACAACCAACCCAAATTGAGGACAGCCAAATCAAATTCCTCAAGCGGAAAAGATTGAAGCTTGTTAAAGTTCGATGGAACTCTAGGCGTGGTCCAGTGTATACTTGGGAACTTGAGTCAGAAATACGGAAGAAGTACCCACACTTATTCGATCAATCTCGAGGACGAGATTAATTCAAAGGTGGGGAGGATGTAACATCCCGAAAATTCCCTTACCAATTTTATCAATTTAAGAAGTTGAGGGACCGGTTAGTCATTTAGCTAAAGATATAAGGAATCGACACGTGTTCTATGACTCATCACCATGAAAAGACACATGTCACGTGGTGGCAACATGAAAGGAAACATGTCAACACGTAACTACACGTCTCCTCACAAAGTGACATGTGGCTAGTGACTAATCAATTATAATGCCACATGCCAACACCAGATAGCATGACTCATCATCGAAAAACACATATGTCGCATGGTGGTGAGTGATGGTCCGAACGAGGATGCTTATAAATAGTGAACATGGGCTCCTCATTTGGCATCCAAAACACAAATCCACACTCTTACTTTCTCGTAGTTCATGCCATCGAGTTAGAGTCCCGACGCCATTCTGAAGTTCCGATGTTTCACACCCCGACACACAACGTATAGTTGAAGTACTTCTCGTTCGTCCTTAAGGGTTATACCCATTTTAAGGTAAGAGTTATGTTTAAGATATTTTACTTCATAGCTTAAATCCTAGTCGAGGGTATAGCCTAAACCTTGGAAAGTTTATAGATATATATTTAAGTTTTTTATATATAAAGGTTTAGAAAAATAAATGTTTCTTTATTATTAAGATACATAAAGTTTTATATATAAAGGTTATTCTCAATTGACTTTCTTCTAAAGGAAGAAACACTATATATATATATATATATATATATATATATATATATATATATATATATATATATATATTTAATTAACAAGAAAAGCATGACGGGCATGTAGTAACTAGAAGGGTAACAAAACCGGTATTACAGTTTCTTGTCTAAGGAAAGTAATTCGTATAAATCCCAATCAACCACAGGACCTATTTACTTTCCTGGAGAGCTTGATGACAGTGTTCGAACCTATTAGGCCAAAGCATGCCACACCATACGTTATACGAACTAAAGTAAGCATTTTGAATAAAAATGGCTTGTATATCAAAATAAATGTTGTATCAAGGTTTAAAGCTACAAACTAGACTAAAGGTCTAAAGCTAGATCAGTTGATCTAGATATTCATACAAAGATATTCTTGTAACTACAAGTTCGAGATAACATGCACAACATAAATCAGCAAAGACATACTGATCATAACAAAGGTGAGTACATTGACTCTAAAACTAACGCAAAGGTGTTAATCATTTTACATATGATTTACTAATCAAATACATGGCTTGAATGGTTTTCAAAATGTTTGATGCGTAAAGGTAATCTGCTATAAAAGCATTCAGGCCATAAGTGCATATATAGTTGGATCAAGTTTATACACGTGATACGGATGAAAGGCTGTAACATGGCTAGTAAAGAGACTCAGTTGTAGGCATACGTAAAACTACGGTCAATCCTAAAAAGACTAGTGTGCTCCGTGGTTATACGCTCGGGTGAAACAGTCCCGCTGAGTGTGCAGATATACTAACACACATTACGATTGCACGGGTTTTAAATTCTTGCCAACTTAAAATACTTTGTGTCTGTTAATGTTATTCACCAGCTTTTAGCTGACGTATTATTTTTAAACATTTTCAGGTAATTAGTAGTAAGTGTAAGTCCAGTAGAGTAACATGGAGGCAGCTCACTAGAGATATAGAAGGATCTGTGGGCTCATTTTGTTAAACTCCCTGTAAAACATGATTAAGTAAAAATAAGTATTCTATATTATCAAGGGTATTTAAATCCCTATTTATATAAAGAAATTAAATTTTCGCTTTAACAAAATAAACTCTGATATATTTTAAAAACCGATACCAACTATTGGTCATACGTCCAGGCCCCTATGGCCGAGTGTGACAAGTAAAATGGATGTGAGATCCATCAAAAACCAAAAAAAAAAAAAAAAAAAAAACCTTTTTGGATAACCAACACAGAAAGAACCAAAAAGGATTTTAAGATTGAAAAGGTCCAAAAGCCCACCAAAAACAAATGGGAAAAGGGATCCTAAGGTCGAAATACCTGAGGAATCCATTTTGAAAAAAAAAGAGATGTTCCAAAAGATCTTCTTAAAATAGGAAACATGCTTCTAAGGACTGTTCCTCTGATTTTGATTTATCACATTACTTCATTATTTCAGGAAAAAACATAAAATTTGATGATTTTCTCATTAACCTTCCCGATATAACTAAGTCTCAGGAAACCATGTCTAACTAATTACTCATTTGAATAGGGTCAGTCAAGAAGGCCTATCAACAGTATTTGGTACTTAGATAGTGGCTGCACTCGACTCATGACAGGAGACGAGTCCTTGCTATTTGACGTTCAACCGTTCAATGGTGGACATGTTTCCTTTGCTTGAGATACATGAGGAAATATAACCAAAATAGGGAAGGTTTCAAATGGCACCCTAACCTTTGATGATGTCAATCTTGTGGAGCAGCTCAATCACAACTTGCTCAGTGTGTCCTAGATTTGTGACAAGAAGTTCTTTACTATGTTCACAGAAAATAAATGTTTGATCTTGAAACTAGGTTTCAAAGTCCCTGAAGAATGGATATTGATGCGTACTCCAAGGCTTAATGATGAATATATATTAGATATGACGGGTTCATATTCACATAGAACTGCTTCATGTCTAATATCAAAATCCTCGGAGAAAGATTCATCACTTTGGCATCGACATCTGGGTCGTGTCAACTTCAAGAATTTAAACAAATTGGTAAAATGTGAGCATGTGAGGGGCTTGCCTATTAAAGATTTCTCTTGCATAGAAAAATGTCTTTCATGCTCAAAATGCAAGCAACACAAGCTCCCTCACAGGCCCAAAACTGTCAATTATGTTTATTTCATTCTTCAGATGTTACACATGGATTTGTTTGGTCCTATTCAACCTCAGGCACTAGGCTGAAAAGCCTACTATCTTGTTGTTATTGATGATTTTTCCTGTTTCAGCTGGACTTTCCTTTTAGGGCACAAGGATGAAACTGCTTAGTTATTATCAGATTCATGACGCTTGTTGAGAATCAAACTGACAAGCGAGTCAAGTGTATTATAAGTGACAATGGAACTGAATTTTGCAAAAAAGTTGTTGATGACTTTTGTCACTCAAATGGTATTGATCGCCAGTTCAGCGCTCCATACATTCCGCAACAGAATGGAGTTGCTGAACGATGTAATTGAATACTGATCGAAGTTGCAAGAACAATGCTCTCATACTAAAAGCTTCCATTGTTTTTCTTGGGAGAAGCAATTAATGCAGCTTGCTTCATTCAGAACCGTATGCTACTGAACAAACGTCTAAACAAGACTCCTTATGAAGTCTATTATAAGACTAAGCCACAAGTCAACTACTTCAAGACATTTGGATTTCCATGCACTTTGCTTCACACAAATGCCAACTCGGCTTCAAAGTTTGCAGAGAAGGCTGATGAGTGTTATTTTGCTGGATATGGTGCCAAAAAGTGTGCTTATCACGTTTATAACAAGAAAGTAAAAGTGATTGTGGAATCATTCAAAGTTGACTGCAAGAGCTTAACTCGACAGATGCACACATGGACCCAACTGGTTATTTGATTATGATGGATTGCCAGTAAGTTTCGGTGCATCTCTACCCCTCCTGTTGCCATTACTCCAGCCCATGCTTCAATGTCTTAGTCAGTTTTAATGCATTATGTGTTAAACAGTTTGGATGATGTTCATCTATCTGCTGGTCCTTCAAATAGAAATATGTTGCCTTTAGCACTTCAACATGCTGCAGTTGATTCATTACTTCAACCAGCAGATACAACTGATATGGTAATTGAAGATGCTTCTGATTCATGTTTAGATGGTTCATTCATGTCGGCTGACAACGTTGATTCGAATCAAAATGAACCTGTAGTGAATCTTCAGGCAGAACCTAGTGTGGTCGAGTCTATTCCCACATCTCCCTCATCAAATAATTTCTAGGTTGTTGCTGAAGGGACTGGTGCAAATGAAGTTCCTTCTGGTTTTTCTGAAAACACTAACTCTATGTCAGTTCCTGCAATCGTTGTTCTGTTCATGGAGAATCTATGGGATGGTCCCATTGCCCAAGCCATGTGGTTGATCAGCCAGACACCGTTCAACTAGTCGCTGATGTTCTGATGAGTGCTCCTAGCATATTCCATCCCATAGAGAGCCTAACCTTGGAAATTCAGGAAGAGCCTATTGAACAAATTGATCCAACTCCTCAATTGACGATTCACCGATCTCATCCAACATAAAACATCATTGGATCTCCCTCAGCCATCATCCAAACACGAAGCCAATTTGGTACTATTAACAAATGTATTTTTGCATGTTTTATATCGCAGGTTGAACCAAAGGATTACAAAATGGCTCTCAAAAAGAATTCATGGGTTGAAGCCATGCAAGAGGAACTGCTGTAGTTTAGGAAGCTGAATGCTAGGAAGCTGGTTAAGAAGCCGGAGAACAAGAAACCTATCAGGACAAGATGGGTGTTCAGAAATAAAAAGGATTATAAAGGGGTGATCACAAGAAATAAAGCTAGATTCGTTGTACAAGGCTTCTCTCAATGTGAAGGTCTTGATTACGATGAAGTTTATGCTCCCGTTGCTAGACTTGAGACCATTCGTCTCTTTTTGGCCAATGCGTCGAACTTCAAAGTCTATCAAATGGATGTTAAGACTGCCTTCATGTACGAGAAAGTTAAAGAAGAAATCTATGTCAAGAAACCGCTAGGTTTTGAGGATTCTGATCGTCCTAACTATGTCTACCATCTTGACAAAGCTCTCTGTGGCCTTCAGCAAGCACCTTGTGCTTGGTATGCTACCCTAGCAGAACATCTTTTAGAGCATGGCTATAGAAGAGGTGTTATTGATCAAACACTCTTTGTCAAGAAAGCTGGACACGATCTGATTCTAGTCCAAGTGTACGTTGATGATATTATCTTTGGGTCTACGAATGATAAGCTGTGTAGAGAGTTCTCGGAGGTTATGTAGCATCGATTTGAGATGAGTTCCTTGGAAGAAATGACATTCTTTCTAGGCTTACGAGTTAAACAAAAGACATATGGGATTTTGATTCACCAGGAGAACTACGTCCACGAAATTGTTCAGAGATTCGGGTTTAAGGATGCATCTCCATTTGTCACTTCGATTGCTACAAGACCGATGTTAGCTCCAGATCCATCAGGAAAGCCAGTTGATCAACACATGTACAGGTCCATGATTGGCTCCTTGATGTATCTCACTGCAAGCAGGCCAGACATCATGTTCCCTATTTGTCAGTGTGCCAGATATCAGTGATTCAAAAGAATCTCACTTAGTTGTTGTCAAGCTTATCTTTCAGTATCTCAAGGAAAAACCATGTTTGGGTCTTTTGCATCCAAAAGACTCTCCTTTGAAGCTACTTGCTTACACCGACAGTGATTATGGGGGATGCAATTTAGACAAAAATCAACTACCGGCGGATGTTAGTTCCTGGTGACTGGTTAATTTCTTGGTAATGCAAAAAGCAAGTCACTGCGTCTACCTCCACGGTTGAAGCAGAATAGATCTCCGCATCTAGTTGCTGCTCACAAGTGATATGGATCCAGCATCAACTGCTGGATTACGGTTTGAATTTCTTTATCACCCCTATCAAGTGTGCCAATGAAGCAGCTGTTTATATTGTGTTAACCCGGTCCAACACTCCAACACAAAACACAATAAAATCCGAATGCATTTCATTCATGATTGTTTTGATCGTAAACTTATCATTATTTAAAGGGGCGATTACAACTTTGCAGATCTTTTCACAAAAGCCTTTGATCTTGCCCGATTTCTATATCTTATAGAGTCGATTGGCATGATCTGTTTTGATTAAACTATCTTTTTGATTTTTTAAACGAGTTAAGTTCAACTCACCAAAAAGATTTTCAGTTTGCTTTTAAGAAAAAAAAAATTGAGTCACTTGACTTATCAAAAAGATTTTATTTTTTTTATGATAGTCAGAAAATGTTTCAAAAGATATTTTCCCGCTTAGAGGGAGCTCCTGTTTAGAGGGAGTCAGATAATTTTAAAATTTATAAAATTTTCAGAAATCGATCCGACCTTTGAAAAATGATAAGAAATTGTCTTTAATGATCCTAACACATGAAAATAATAAATCAAAAGCCAACAAGATCATTGCTTGATGTGTAGATAAGCTTGACAAATGAGTAAGTGTCAGAGTGATATAAACTAAATTATTCGCCTATACTAGTGGTTTTACTTTTATAAAGCGGATACATGACTCCACTTAAAGTCATATCAATGAAGGCAAATTGTTATTTGTTTTATTTTGTGTTTTTAACTTAAAAAACCACTGCTTTAAGTAATTTTGATTTTATTTTTACTTTTATTTTATTTTATTTTTAATTTTATTTTATTATTTCGTTTCATTTTAATTTTATTTTTTAAATTTTAATTATTTCATTTCAGTCTTAGATACCGCTCTTTTTTGTAGTGAGATCCCTTATACAAATGTTGTCAAGTGTGTAGATTGACAAAAATATATCTTTATATATTTGAATGTTTGGATTCGGTGTATAAATATTTTTCGGGTTTGAACCTGTAAATATTTTTGAAGTTGGGGGGTTGAGAGTGTAAAATCACTTAAACTCGAGATGTTTTGACCCTACTAAAAAGGCCAACCCAAAATATCTTTCAATTTTCGCATAACTTTTCAAGCAAAAACCTCCCATCTCTCTCTCCTCAAACTCTTTACAAACACAAAACCTCATGATCTTTCATTCTTCACACTGGATGTTGATCATCATGATCTTTCACCCGTGGTGTCACGCCACAACCTAAGGCAGAAATGCCGGGATGTGAGTCGATTGTTCACAGCTTAAGGTACTATCATATATAAAAATGACAATAACTATTAAGTTAATTATTTCATTTAAAAAAAAGTGAACACAATATTCAAGTATGGCAAAATAATTTAAATAAGTAAATGTAATCCAACAAAAGTTCAAATAATGATTGTCTTCTTTTAATCCTAAGGTCTTGTCTAGGTGTCCAATTTCAATCTTCAATTTACATGATAATCTGCATATGTGTAGAAAATACAATAGAGTTTGTCAACATAAAATTGAGTGAGGTTTATCACCAATTTTGCAATGATATCATTATGATAAATAAGCATAACGTAGTAAATTGTGGTAATGAATCAAACCATAAGCTAGTAGTTAGACCATTGCCAAGCTAATCGGGCGTTGGTCAATAATATGAGCATCCTATACAAGGGAATACATTGGACCCCTCTGAAATATACGAATGAATGAATATTAGCACAAGCAAGCATGTAACAAGTATATACGATTAATCACACACAATTACACATTTGTTATCTTGATATATATATATATATATATATAATATGAAACATGAATAATACGCATATGTCCCCAAAATGTTTAGAAAACTTAGCAAAATAGGGGAATGATAAAACTCACCTTAGAATAAAGGCAAGTTAATACAAATATGAATAAACGAGTTAATGATTAAGCGAGTCGTCCACTAACGCGTTGAGTGAAATAAACTATCAGAACTTGAAACTTTGAGATATGATAATATAAGTAAAAACGAACTCGTCGTCGCTGGAATCAATCCAAACAGATGTTTAGAACTCCGGTTACGTTAAATTTAAGATTTAAACGAGTCGGTACTGACCAGAATCCGAACAGCGAGTCGGAAGTCGGGTTTTGGTCAGTAGCCTTAAATTTCGTTATGAGAATTAAAGTCTTCTGGATCGAACGTTGAATCCGACAAGAAGTATGAGAAAACGTAAAGTCAAACTTGTTGACTGTTTTGCCCTTTAACGGGTTTTAATTAAATTGACCAGTCAACACCCTTCAACCACCAAAATTGATTGAAGTTTATTGACTAGGGAATATGTATGAATGATTTCACAGAAGAAAACTTACCCGGATAATGCTTGAATCGATGGGAAACGGAAGTCAAAGGTTGATGTATAAGCAAAGTCAAACGTCCAAAGCTTGTTTAATTGAGGATTATGGCAAAAACAAAGAGAATGATGAAGGACAGAAGCATGTGACGGCTAAGAATGATAGATTAGGGTTTAGGGAAGTTTGCGGCGGAAGATTTAAGCTTTGTTTATATAGAAAACACTAAAACGAACTAATTATAGTGATTTCACTCGTTTAGGTAACCGAATATGTTTTTAATGACCGAATCAATTTAAAGATCAGTAAAATTTGAATTTGATCAAGGGGTTATGATAATGGACATGTATTTTGGTTACATTCCTTTTCTTGGACCTTAATTCACTCGATTCATGCAAAAAAAAGCGATTTACATGCTAAAAACGAACTAGGAAGCAAATAACGAAACACAAATTGATCAGATGGCTCCAGTGCCGCGTGACCACAACATGGTGGTCTCGTCGCGCGGCACACCGGCCCTAGGGGTGAGAAGTTTCATTTTTTTGACAAGTTAGGCCCTTGTAGTTTGAAAATTGGCTAAATATTGAACATTTTATGATTAAAACAAGGAATGAACAACATGGAAAGTATAAGGGATATAAAATTAATATGTAAATCTTTAATACTTATAAATATTTGATTTTTGGTTAATAACAAAGATCTAAAAATATTCCCGGGTCGGATTAAACGTAAACGAATACGGGTTTGAAAAATCCGATATGTTACACGTGGTATAGCATCATCCTTATTGTTTCAATTGATCAATGTTCTTGTTCACTGCTTGCCGACAGTTAATCCAACCATCAATTGAATCCATGAACTCCTATATGTTATTTCTATTAAAATCAATCAAAGATTGTTGGCACCAACATCTCAATAGACCCATGAATAGATCTAATTAGATTTCTGTTTGAGTTTGTATAACTTTTTGTACATTAGGAACTATCGGACTGTTTAGAGTCCAATTGATTAAGATTAAGTGAGAGTTTGTATGAAAAATGAGACAGAAAGACGATTTGATTCTAGGCGACCCTAGATCTAAGTGAAATTGATATTTTTGGACAAAAGGAATTTGAATCTGATCGCCTAAATATTCAAATAAGATCGCATGAAATTCAAATCAGATAAGCTACGAACATTGAATTGGATCACATAATTTTCAATCAAATCGCACAAATATTTAGATCGCGTCGCATACTCATGCGATGCTATTAAAACCTCCATGCGATTCGAATTACCTTATGTGATGCGAATCAAACTCTTATGCGATGCAATTTGTTTTTCCATGCGCTGCGATTTGTTTGGACTTAGCAATGTTTCAAAAAAAAATTTAGTTTTATTATTTTTCCATTTTGTAAATACATTAACTTTATGCTACTTTATTCTTACTTTATGTGGTTAAATGTTTGTTCTAATGGTATATTGATGATTATTTTGCAGCAACATAACATGTATTGTCCTCTTAATCTTCCCAAAAAGAGGAAACACAAGGTGTTCACCTCTATGATCAAATGCCTAAGGGAGACACCACTGATGCACGCAATCACAGCAAATCCCAAGATACATACTTGCTGGATTGAAGAGTTTGGGACAAACGCCAAAGGTTCCAAAGACTCCAACTCCCTAACTACAAAAGTGGCCGGGAAGAACTTGTCTATCACTAAGCTGATGTCAGAAGGGCTCTGAATATTAAAGATGAAGAAGACCACTTCTTCCATAAAGCGAAAAGATCTGAGCTACAGTAGTATGTGAAAGACATTGGGTATGATACCCAGTGGAAAACATTGGAGAAAAGACATCTCCCACATTATTGAAGATATCTGTTCCACATCGTTGTGCACTGCTTATTAGACTTGAAGGGTGAATTCGATAGTTTGAAAACGGACTGGGTCAGTGTTATGGCCGTGTTGACAAATCATGTGAAGTTCAACTGTTCGAGACTAATCTTCCTTTGCATGCTTGCTAATGCATCCACTAATAGCACTTGGATGACGTATCCAAGGTTCGTGCAAATGCTATTGGATGATCTCATACCGAACGTACCAAAGCCAGTGTATAAAGCTAAAGTAGATGCAAAGGGCGTTGAGCTACCCTCATTGGAGCCACATCATGCCAAGATGGTGAAACAGACAGTATTTGATAGGGATGAGATCGGTACCGTACCGATACCAGTACCAAAAATCCCAGTCCAGAAAATCATAAATTCCCGGTACCGGTACCGGTATTGAAAGTAAAAAATTCGGGAAATACCAGTACCGTCCCGTACCCTACCAGTCCCGAAACTCAAAACTTTGGTATCGATTTAGTATCGACGGTACCAAATCAGACCAATTTCGGTACCAGTACCGAATTTGCTCATCGCTATTATTTGAAGCTATGTTGAGCACATCGAGCAGTAGCTATTAGTACAGATGGGGAAACTCCTGGGAGAAACTTTGGGTTGTTTAGTGAGACAGAGCAGAGTGGTCATGTTTCTGGTGATGTCGAAATTGTCGAGGAGTTGGAGTCTGCTGAAGAAGATACCAAGACAGATGTTGAGGCTAGTAAGGTGGAAATTAAGAGAAAGGAGAAGAAAAGGAAGGCCACTGGTAAGCCTTCTACTGGTGGTTCTTCCCAACAAGCCGAGGAAGAGAAGGAAGCAGAACAACCGCTCAAGCATTTGAGAAAGGTCGGGGACTCCAAGAAGGCTCCGTCCTTAATCATCAAGGGTTCCACAACTGGGGCCCAAACCACCATACCATCTCCACATTCCACTCAACCTGACCCCACAATGCCTCACCCACCACCTTATTCCGCATATTGGTTTAACTAAAAAGCAAACAAGTCAAGGTTCATCATCACAACTAAAACCCTACTTCATGACTCACCCGTAACATCCCCTAATATTTCTCCATCAAAACAATACAAGCCTATACAAACCTCATTTTTGGAAAACCTACCAACCTCCCTAGACCAACCCATACAAACCTTAACCTTCCACCAATCATTCTCCCCACCACTCACCACCACAACCATAGACCAACCTATCTCTCCTAACCAACCTTTTACCTCTCCATTCAAATCACCCGACATTTTCACCTCACCATTAAGAACCACAACCTTTTGGTCCTCAACTTTCACATCTTCACCAACTACCCAAGCTACTTACATTTCCATTTCAACCCAACCCGAAACCACAACCAAAGACCAACCCCATACACTACCTTTGACCTTAGCCACTCCCTTCCCTACCCAAACCATAACCTTACCCTTACAAACCACTACTCAACCTACCCAATCCGATACTCCTCCCACAACCTAAAAATCCATATTCCTTGCCCCACACCACTGTCTAGTGGAAAGTATAATAAATCTCCAGTGTAAGCTGATCCGATCCTCGATAGGATTATTGAACTAGAAGAATCAAACGCTAAACGGGCTGACAAAGAAAGAGTATTGTTTAAGTATGTGAAGAGTCAGAAGAAGAAGAAGGAGGTGGAGGATGCTAAAGAGAAAGCCACATTGATTGAGAGCATTGCTAAACTTGAAGAGGAGAAAGAATTTGACAGAGCTCTCATTGAGAGTCAAAAGTTATGAATCGAAACCCTCCAAAAGAGAGCGGACAATCAACAGAAGCTACTGACAGATCAATCTCTATCGCTCATTCAACAACATGAGGAAAGGTTAAGGATGGAATCTAGAATTTCATATCTGGAAAGTGACATGCCGTCGTCCTCTCATCTTGAAGCAAAATTAAAAGACGATTTGGAGAAGGAGACAGATAGGATGTTGCAGGAGACTGAACGCCAGGAGGCCAGGATTGGTTTGTTAGAAGGTGATCAAGGAGCCTCAAGAAATGTAGGAATCGCCAATGCTGAGAATATCGAATTCCGGTCTGTTATTGACAGATTAAAGAGAAGATTGGTCGAGCAAGATCTTCTGAATGAATCTCAGTTGAAGATGAATGAAGATATGGCCAATAAGTATCTTGTAGCCTCTAAAATCATGAACTTGACAGATAAAGACATTGAAAATGTTAACGATCGGCTAGATGCTGTATTTGGGAGTTAGGTGAATCCCGGTGGAGGAAACGGAAATAAACGAAAGAAAGGATAACATTCAACGGTAGGAATAATCGTACCTGGTGGTAGCGGTGGTGAAGGAGGTGTCACTAGAAATCTGGTTGTCGGAGGTTCCGAAGCTAGAAATAAGGAAGAGACTGAGGAGGAAGGTGATGATGATGAGGAAGATATGAGGGATAGCTTTGACGAAGAATCAGACTAAGATGATGATGGTGGTGGTGGAAGTAATGGTGGAAGAGATGGTGGTGCTGGTATTTTTAGTCGCAGTGGAGTGGATACACAAACTGCTCAGCCACATAATGACCCCTCTGTCAGCGAGGCGGCTAATGGAGTCAGGGATCGGGATGCTGCACTAGAGAAGCAATTTAACTCAATTTTTATGTTGATGAAATTGCAGGTACCCAATCTCCAGCCAAGGAAGCAACGAGGGTCTCTGACATTGATGATGATATCAACTATTCGCCACACCCTGACACGCCAGATCAAGAGGTCAGAGATCCAGTTCCTGAAGCCGAATCCGTGATTGCTCTTGCTGCTGATACCTCTCACGTACCAAAACCGAAAAAGAGGAACTGGCACTGTGTCAGCAATCATGGGAGTGCTCATTTCCAAAACTACCCCTATCATGATGACTCGCTGATTCTTTATGCCAAATTTCATGATAAGAGCAAGTCCTGGCTATCAAAAGAGGAAACGGTGACATCACCTACATGCATCACACTGAGATGTATACTCTGTCTAAGCTAGAAATGAATTACTTCAGAAGGGCTGTAGGTGATGGAGCAGGAGAGAAGAGGCCGGAAGGATGGTTCAAATGACACATTCATAGAGAATAAAAGGCTGCCTACTCCAACTTTCAGCTGAATAAGGAAGAACCTTCAAGCATCCGACTAAGATCGATCCAGCAACAGGCAAACAAAGAAAGGATTGGAGATTCAAGATGCCTAAAGAAGGTAGGGAAATCTATCATGGAGAACCGTTCGAGCCTAATGTACTCCATGATTTCTTATGCTGGGAGTTCAATAAGAACAAGGCGAAACAGTGATTCAGCGCCTAACCATGCATCCTCTTCGTGTGTTCGATGAGCACGAACTAATGGGCTTTGCAAAGAGGACAATTTAAGCTATACCAGTCTCCTATGCGTACACTTGACAATCATGGCAAAGAAAACACAGATCAGATAGTTGAAAAGTTCAACAAGTTTGTTCAACGACTTGTTGAGGATCAACTAAAAAGACGACGAATGCTTGGTGTCGAGACCGACTGACGATGAAGACTGAAGACAAAACTAAAGACTAGATGGAGATTGTTAGGCCCTATTTTGTAAACGTAGTCTTTTGTATTATCTTGTTTATTTACTTTGTAATGAATTTGTCTTTCATCTTCTTGTATGTTTGGGCCATAGGTCATTGTAAACAAAAGTCCATTTGACTAAAATAATGAAAGAAGAGTGCATGGAACTTGCACTATAAATAGTGCAAGCTTCCATGCATGACACATTTTTTTGACATATTCACTATCTTATACATTCACCAACTCTCTCCACTTACTTCTTTCCTTTCCTTAATCGGAAATAGCCGAACCATAACAAGATCTGTGATCTCGGTTACTTGTAAGTGATTTCTGCTTGCTTACAGGGAGATTGATCCAAGAACATTGTTGTTTGATTCTGTATCTAAGACCTACAAAACTCAAGCCAATTTTAAATAAAAATAAATAAAACATAATTTCTATGTCTATAATATTAAAACATGAATATCACTTTATTAATTTTATTGATTATCAATTTTTAGAATACTTTAGTATTTAAAAATTTGTATCTCTTTTTTATTTATATTGATATTCACGTATTTTGTTATAGATATTAGTACCTATATGATATTTGGTATATATATAAAAGTGTATAATATATAATTGTCTGAAAATTAAGTTCTTTATAATTTACCATGTCTAAGTATTTATAACTCTCCAACCAACTGACCTGGAAGTAAACTAAAAATCATGCTTTTACAATTTTACTTTTATATAACAAGAATTCTCCTTCTATACATTTATTAATTCAATTTTTAAACGACTTTTAACTATGTTACTTTATTGTTATTTTATTAGTAAATTATATTTGATTAATAGGATCTATAAAGGCCCATCATCTACTTTGAATATAAGTATTATTATTAGGACAACTCAAATGGTGGGAATATTGAGACACATAAGTGTTTGTACGGACAAGGTTCCCCTGTTGTTAAGAAAATGAAATTAAAGAAAAAGTAAATACGATACTGTTAGCCGTCTAAACTTACACAAAAAACCAATCAAAATTACGTAGTTTTGATTAAAAACCTATCATTTTAACTAAACTACCTTCCCTTTTTAACAAAAATCTTTATTTACGAATCTCAAATTTCACCACAAAACACATAAGTTAGCTTTCAAACTCTTGGATCTTGCTCGTACTCATGGAGTAGTTAATTTTTTTTCTTTAAAAATTTTAAGTTATGTATTAATTACAATGAGGTTATATATAATTTAAATAACAGAAGAATGAAAAATAAAATTTAACAAATAAAAACACAACAACCTCATTTAAAATCTGCAAACTTTTCTTATCACATCGGTGGCTTTTGATTTCTTGGATTACTTAAGTTTTGTTTTTATTTTCTTTCCAACTTTAGGTTATGTATTAATGTATTATTCTCAATGATGATGTCATATAGAGTACTTCAATTATAAACAATGACAAACAAATTTCAAAAAGAAAACACGCTTCATCTTCAAAACCTGCAAAACTTGTGTTTTTAGATCATAATAGCCGATTTAATTCCTCTTGAACAAACCTTGAGATACTTGATTTTTGGGATGGAAATCCCTGCAAACAAACCTTATAAAGTTATAATCAAAAGAGTTGACATTTTGTAACCTTCATTTATAGAATTATTGTAAATATGGAAGGGATTTTAGTTAAAATGATAGGCTTTTAATCAAAACTACGTAGTTTTGATTGCTTTTTCGTATAAGCTTACATGGCTAACAGCACCGTATTCACTTTCCTCTTATTATAAATACCCTAAACATATTAAAAAAATAATGATAATAACTATAATATTAGTAGTAGTAATAATAATAATAATCATAAAATACATGTTCCAATTAAATCACTCAACTTTTATATTTTATTAAATTAAAGGTTTTAACATGTTCTTTTAGCCTTTTTTTTTGTTTCACATAAGAAATATTTTTATCTTTTTTTTAAGTTGACGCTGAGTGACGACGTGAATTTTATTTTTTAGTATTAAACTTTAATATAATTAACGTTTTAAAATTTAACTACATATATTGCAAATTCTGACCCTCACATCTTATCCTTCATTTTTTTCTTGACGCACAAAAAAGTCGGTGAGACTCGATTTGAAGATTTAGTGACCCGATTTAGAAAAATTATGCATGAATGACCTAATTAAAACACTTTTGAAAATTAGTCACTATTCTATAAGATATAGGTGTCTTTTTTTAGTAACATGTGATGTATGTTTAAATAGCCCCGAATGATAGTCCAATGTTAAAAGTTTAACAACGGTTAAAAAATCAACGAGTTTTTTTTATTGTGGCTAACCTTAAGTTTTCCATTCGCTAATATTGAAATAGCTAATGCCGTGAAAACTGGCTAACACCACGACCTATAATGTCATAGACCTATGTACAAGCGAGACACATACATCATGTACATCGATATTAATCATTAAAGATAGTGATACAAAAAGCAATGGGACGTATAGTGTATATCATGGTTACATATAATTATTCGTCTATAAAATTAGCAAGAACTATTATTCTCGTTAATTTTCTCCGAAAAAGAACCAAAAATAACAAGACAACTTGACCGCTCTACAGGAATGACCAAAAAGGTGAAGAATTCGCTACAAAGAAATCGTGAACCATTTAACATATATAAATCTCGATAAAATTGTCCAATATTCTATTTTCACATACATGCATACACATACATATATACATACATACATACTCATAAATGGCATCATAAGAGTATGACTGTCAATCACTATCAATTTTTATTAGATTAATTATCATATTTTGAAGGTTTGTAGTGTAATCATAGGGACGAGACAACTATATTATGACTCTAATCTTTACGTTTTAGTTAGTTCTCTTTTAGTCTAATAACATTTTATGTGTTTGAACCACTGAGATCAATTTATCATCTTTCACTTCTAATTCTTAACCCCACCTACATATAATCAAACCACAAGTCCACAACTAACCTTCTACTTTCCAACCCGACCCGACTGGACCACTAATACACCTTATGCCTAGGTTAATTTAAAACACAAATATTAATACAAATGAAAATAAAAAAATAATACAATCACATGGAAAAAAGATGTTAATCCTACCTTTTCACCTTTCTTTCTCAGTGATAAACATTGCAGGCTTTGCTTTCTGAGGAAAAATAAGCTTTAATCGGTGCTTCCCATCTGACATATTCCGGCCAGTAGTATCCATACATACATTCACACAGTTGTTGTATCTATCTGCGTGTGTCTGTCTGTATAATTGACTACAAAAGCCAAACTAGCCATCAATACTAAGGACAAGGACAGTAAGTTGACACCCACCACTCCTTAGTCCTCACACACACCAATATAAATAATATCATTACTTTCTCTCTCTAAAACCATAAACCACACTTTGTTATTCTCTCTCTAGATAAGATATTTGGGGTAGAGAGTTAGTGTTTGTGTTCAATTTGATTTTCTTCTAGTTTCCAAACAAGGTATGTAATTGGCTGGATATGGAAGTAGATGAGATTCAAAGGCAAGTCTGTAAGTTTCAAAGGGTTTCTTCTAATGGTAGTACAACCACTACTGACAACTCTTCAAACCCTCAAAAGATAGCCACAAGTAGAGGTAATTTGGAGCTTCAGAATCATGTCGATGATGGCGGCGGCGGTGCTGGAGGAAGTGTAGGGGCTATTGATGTGGTAGGCGGCGGCGTTGCACGCCTTTGCGGATGGCCATCTTCAAGAATCGTTAGGGTTTCTCGGGCTTCAGGAGGGAAGGATAGGCATAGTAAGGTTTTGACCTCGAAAGGTCTACGGGACCGTCGTGTACGACTGTCAGTTGGCACGGCGATCCAGTTTTACGATCTGCAAGATCGGTTAGGGTATGACCAGCCTAGCAAGGCGGTCGAGTGGTTGCTCAAAGCGGCGGCTAGCTCAATTGACGAGCTACCGTCGCTGGATCTTCCGATTGTGTCAGCAATCGGGGGAGACCAACGTTACCACCACCAGGTGAGTAACGACAAAAAAAAATCTACTATTAATAATAATAATAACGTCTCGCAGGCGATTGCAAAATCGCCTGCGTGCAGTAGCACTTCGGAAACCAGTAAGGGTTCCGGGCTCTCGTTATCTCGATCCGAGAATCGAATTAAAGCATGGGAAAGAGCTCGAGTGATGGCGTCGAAAAAGGATAAAGAGAAGGAAATCGATTCGTCTAGGGTTTCGGCTTCGGTTATGAATCCGGTGAACAACAACTTACCGGAAAATTCATCTTTTACAGATCTTTTAACCGGCGGGATTAACACGAACACCGTTCGATCTCCAATGGAGTATTTCTTCAACCGTCCACCGCAAACTCCTTCACAATTGTTTCAATTACCAGCACCATTCAACTTCAGTATGGGAGATAACAACCACCCTAACAGCCTTAACAACCACAACCACCAGCAACATCAATTCTCATTTCTTCAAGACAGTTATTTACAACCGGGAGTTGGCGGTGAACAACAACAGCAACAACAACAACAGCGTTACAACTTGAACTTCTCAATGACGTCACCATCTTCATCATCCGGTGCTCCAGGTGGTAATTTCACTAGGGGGACCCTTCAGTCCAATTTACCTTCATCATTTTTACCTCACCAAAATCACCACCTCCAGAGGTTCCAAACATCTTCCATTGACGGATCCAATTTTCCGTTTTATATCGTTCCGAATAGCTCCATCGATCATTTTCAGGCTACTGGTGGCTACCATCTTGGCTACAGTCCCGGAGGAGATGGTAACAAAGACAACTAAAAAATTGATCAATCGCCTCTTTCCCATCTCTTCTTTCTCGGGTAATTCTCTTTCAATCATTTCCATTTTGCGCGCACACGCTGGGATGAGATCGGTACAGTAATGAAAATACTGTTTTTTTACCGAAACCGAAGACTACTGATATTAAAATATGAAAAATGAATACCGGTACTGGTTTTGGTAAAAAATCTCATCCCATTCAGACACATACATATATATTTATAATTATTTATGCATATATTCTGCATATGAAATTATTAATGGAAATAAAACAAGCAAACAATAAAATGTCCTTTTGGGGTAAAATCTACTTCATTTCCGAAAACTGAAAAAATAACTGTCTTTTCTGACCTGATCAGATGAGTCAAATCTAGTCAGTTTGGTTCATTCAAGCTGTTGGGATTTATATATTTAGAATGACTCATCATGACTAGGATCTTTTCTTTTTTTAAGATCTTTATCAGGTAAAGGCTATATTTTTGGATGATAACAAATTTATATTTAGATCCAAGATTCTTGATATTTGAAACAACTATTTCAATTTGACAAATATGATCTTTATTTATTATGTTATTGTTTTTTAATGTATGTTGAAAATATGAATAGGGTTTATGGTTTCAAAATCTGGTTTCCTAATAATGTAGCATGTTTGATAGGGAAGACAGGTGTTAAATGTTTAGTGTTAAAACCATCCACTTTATTCTTCACAAACCCACTAACATTAAAACACTGACAGATTCCTTAGGTTTTAAGTACTTTTTTATTAATTTAATTGGCTAATGGCTATGCTTCACTGAACCCGAAATTCATTTGTGTTTCTGGGCTGGGCCGCCCGAGTCTTATCAGATTATTTCGAGCACCACACCATACTGCTTTAGGGTTTTGCTTTCTATGGGACCCACTTAAGGGATTGGCTTGTTATAGGTTAAGTCTATGCACGTACGGATGGATACCTTGTGATTGGTGGATTTATAGGCTGAAAATGAAAGAAAAGTCATAGTTATGTAAATAATTTATTAATAACACTTAATCAACTAATGACATGTAGTTATGACTTATGTATAGGTATTTAGTGTCAAATATGAGATTTAAACAGTTAAAAAGATGTAGTATTTATGTAACTATAACATTAAATCACTTAAGCACACGTAAACATAGTTTTTTTTTTTTTTAATTACAAGTCTGTTGAAGCCGAACAGATTATTTTATGGTTTACTAAGTTTAACGGGCGGGATGGTCATGGTTTCTTCAAAATATGTTAATGTTTTGACTAGATATTGACATGCGATGTTATCCGGTGGTATAGGTGATGATGGTAATTGGATTTTAAAAAGCGCTCTTAGGCGGAAGGCGATAGGATGATGTACATCTAGCTTTTTAGTTTATACGTATATGTTATTTGTATATTAAATCATATATACAACTTATTTATAACTAAATTTTTGGTAAGTGATGCTAACAACCTATGAGAAATATAAAATGATAGAGAAACACCTTGCGTCTAGAGTAAAAAAGCGGTGCACGGATTTCACTTTGGACCGCTACCATATCATCTTGGTGGGTCTCACGCTTTTTAAATCCAAGGATCAATGGTAATGGTTATGGTCGTGTGTGGTGATGACGATGGTGGATCCAAAAATTTTGAGGAGGGCACCTATCGAGCAAAAATATTATATAGTATTGTTTGTCGGTTAAGCCTTTACCATCTTTGTAAATTTCCATGATGTGATTCCTTTTTGTTTCCTTATCAATGATTCATTGAGTCTTTCCAATCCAAAGAACCCCTTTGCTTCTTCTCTACTCTCAAAATCATGTCGTAGATCAGGATTCCTATTGTTTCCCTCGATTAGAACCTTACTAGCGGATCAAGATACTCGGTCATATGTAGTGGCAAAATATGATGGTGACCTTAAATTGGTCCACGATTATGGATTGAGTTTGTTGGAACTTGTTGGCGGAGGAGAGAGACCAATCCGGTTGACCAAGAACCGTTGACGGATTGTAGCTTGATGGGTGAATGTCGCATCATGACCAAGAGCCCGTTGCAGGAGACCACAATGAATAGTATGAGAGGATCAAGTGCGCGTAGTGTCGAGTGTAGGGGTGTGGTTTTTGCTTATTTTTTGAGTAACTTCATAAAGAGTACATTGGACTGTAAAAGGGTAAATTGGTCATTTTTATCTATTTAACAGGTTTTTAACAAAAGATAGTGTTAGATTTAGACCCCAAAGAGAATATAAAATGTCAATTACAAATCCAAAACATGAAACCTTTTAAAGTTAGACCACTATAGTATTTGTTTTTTACAAACCACATGGAATGCTTATGACTAACTTTAATAATTACTTTGATAATAGGAAAAGAAGGTTGTAAAAGGTTGAAAGTAAAGAATGAAAAGTTAATTTTATGTCTTTCTAGCAGGATATAAGTTCTTTAAGGGTTTAATCCATTAAAAATTAAATAATATTTTTTTCCATGTTTTAACTTTTAACACCTCACAGGGTTTTATTGACATTTCTTCTTACAAAACACTTGTTTTATTTGTTTTAATTATTTTTTGCTTATTTGAAAATACTCATAATGTTCATTTAGGACCATCAAACTGTTTATCTACAATCTTTTGGTCTAAGGTAATGTATTTGGAAACTGGTGATTAAAGATGACTAGGGTTTAATTTGATAATGCTGGTTGACAACAGCCAATGTTTTCAGCTTGATTTTTGATCTGGGCTTGTATAAAATTAAGTTCACTACTCTCATAATGCATCCATATGTATATATTTAGGAGCATGGGCATCTTTATTGAACCAATTTTAAGTAAAAGATTATAGATTTGCATGCACAAAAAATTCCATGTAGTATTATTGACTATAAACCATATAGTGTGAGAGAGAATTATATGTAGTTGATTATGTTGTTATATAACCATAGAATATGATTGTGTATAGAATCAGTTTTCAGATTATTGTTTAATCTAATTTTATGAGTTTATGAAAGTGCATTTGAATTTGGAAATCTGAACTTGGATTGATTCAAGAACTCTAATTATCAGGAAAGTAGAATAGAAAAAAGCAGATAAACAGACAGAAAATTGCAGGCTAATTAATTGATAGTATGCAGACACTGAATGAAGTGGCAGGCTAATTAAATGATAGTGTATGCAGTCAATGCCATTCACAAGATGAAAAAGAGTGGATATCGTGGTCCATTAATTGTCATAAAATAATTGTATAATGAATGCTAGGTGATGTCTCTTTAAATAATCATAATAAGTTTTTTTTGTTCACAGTGATAATTGTTCTGGACCTCTGATATAATCTAAGTATCATACTTGGTTATATATCTTATTTTATATAATTAGTTAGCAATCTATCGGGTTCGCAGGTATACAAAATGTATCATGTATACCCGTTTGTGATTTTATCTAGTTAAAATTCACTTGTTAAGGTGCTAATTACCCGAAACCCATTCTTAAGTTCACCTAAAAAGTCGACTTAAAATATTAAATGCTCAACAACATTGCTAACAATTTTTTAGTGGCAAGTTCTTAACGAACTTGACACTATTTATTATATACGATTATATAATATACAAATATTTGATACGGGTAAAAGGGCAGGTATCGCCCGATATCATACCCGTCCTGAATTTATGAAATGTTTTTAGACCGAAGTTGATACCCGCTCTCACACCTGAATGCACATCCTATTATTTGTCCCAAATGTTTCAAGTTTTGAGTGTTCCATCGATTCTGATTTATTTACCATTCCACTTTTGTTGTTCGAAGATTATTATTTTTACAATATTTTGCTATATCTACCAAGTTGGTTTTTCAAATAAACTTGTAGTTAACAAAATATCCAAAATGAATTTTAAATACCAAAAATGGACCACATATGATCACTCACTGTTACAAGAAACTTATTGCATGGGATTATAATATTTCTGATAGTTTAAATGTTGGTTTATCTTACAGGTATGGAAGATGGAGACATGATGGCAAAATCGCGAGAAATTGCAGGGTTTTCGAACGCGATATATCTATGTATCATGACAATTATAATATAATTATATAAGTTATTTGCAGTTGCATTGACAATGATTGATTCATCTAGAGGAAGGATAACAATATGTTCTTCCCTTCCTTTGGATTTTGTAACTTTTAACTGCCTGCACTTGTTTGCTTGTGTTTTGTTGTGATAGCTAGATAAATGTATGGTGTGAGATTCTTTTTGTTGTTGTTCATTATGTTTAAACACTATTTAGTGCAAATTTTATGTTTATGTACGGTTTCATGTCACGTGTTAGCTCGTGGGACACGTTTAATTAAGCAGTGTATTAATTAAGCATGATTTCGTACAACGCTTGTTTGCTACATGAATTAAAATCCTGTGTGTATAAATGCTTATAAACGTGTCTTGCTATATTTTCAAATCATCCTTTGTTTTTTTTTAACCGCGACACTTTTATTATTAATTAATATATATACCAACAAGAAGCAAGAACATCCAATCCTTTATAATGAAACAAAATTTTGAAAAGCATACCATTTAACTCACTCTAAGGAATCAAAATTCCTCCTATATTTTACCCAAAAGAATTGAGCTCGACTTGTTGTCTACCAAAACCTTCACTACTAACACTGAATTGTTGTTGAACACTATCATTCCTTGCGCGTCAAATCAAACCAACAGATGTAAGCCAGTGTTATGTTAATTTCGTCTCATTCCCGCAACGAACACATGTATTGGAACAGTGTTGATACCTTTCTATGATCATAGTGCTTCTTTTGATGAGAATCTGCTTTTAATTGTTCTTGAGATGAAACAATTTACTTTTAGTGTCACCCACTTTAAATTGAAAATACTCGACAATTTAGTTATAAAAGAATGGTTGATATGACCAATCCTAAGTTTCTTTTATTTATTGAATTTATGCTTTTAAATTGAAAATAATGATTTTTGTTCTAAAAGAGAATCAATGCCAACCAATATGATGTCTTTTCCCAACTTTATTTTTCTAGTTATTGAGAATATCACTTGCTTGTTTGTTGAGTAGTTTTAAGTAACTAGTTTATATTGGAGGTGTCTTGCTTTCCTTAAAAAATAATAGAAATTTAACTTGACAAACTAAAGCAAAAAGTCCAATAAAAAATTAAAAATCGTATCGCTAAAGTTTTAGACGAGTTTAGACGTGTTCAAGCCTAACTTGATACTCATTAAAAATTGGGACAGAGCGCTAGCTTGATTAGGCTATTGAGCCTATTATTTTTTAATTAATATAAAATTTATGTATTATATAATAATATTATTACTTGTAATTTCATAACAAAAATAACTAAATAATAAGTATATTTTGTTATTTGTGTAAAAATACAAGATTGGGCTTAACTTGTTTTTGGGCCTTACCTTTACGTCGTGATAACTAGAGGTAGAGGTACCAGTTTTATGCTAACCGAACCGGTTTGACAATAAAACCGGTTCTCCCGAACCGACCCAAACCGCTAGTTCTAGGACCGGTTCCCCTTAAGATCTACTAAACCGATTTTAAAACCGGTTCTAAACTGGAACAAACCAACCTAGATCAGGCTGGCCGATCTTGCTTCTAAACCGGTTTATAAACGAACCGGTTTGAGTCAAATCGGTTTTGACCAGTCATTGACCAAACCGGTTAGGTTTATAAACCGGTTTTGAACACCACTAACTAGAGGTGGGCAAAAAACCCTGGTTCCGGATCGATATGGTGTATTGGATCCATGGGTAAGAATCATGTTTTAGTTCCTCAGAAAAATCATACCCGACACGCCGGAACCGGTTCCACCTCTACCCAGTCAAAATTCGGACCAGACCTGGCCAAAACCCAATAAAAACCTGGTAAAAGAAACGACCATACTCGGAACCGATTCCTACCTGACCCGGTTCTTGAATTTTGTTGAATATACCGGAACTAGTTCCTAGCTGATTTCAGTTCCTGAAAGTACCCGATTTATGCACCTCTATACTGTTAAGTGTTAACTACCATACTAGAAACAAGTGTGTATACTTGTCTTGGGCTTTACTTTTCGTGTGACATAATTTGGATTTTGAAACGTATGGCATTGATCCATAAGAGTGTCAAGCCCATTACTGATACACTTGTTTGATTAAACGCTACTACCACATAAAGCAAGTGAAGTCATATTACTATTACGACAAAATAACAAAGGACGTCATTTATGTTTGAACGCTTTTTCAGTGAACGTCCTTTAGCGAAACAAATGACAGATTGCATACGCTATGTTTCAAATCCCTATCACGTTACGTCCTTTGACACTAACCCCGTTAACTTTTCTCGTTAAATCCGATCATGTGCAAGGCACATGAGGGTAGTTTTGTAATTTCACCTATATATTTTTTAATTAAAACTAAAAAAAATAAAAATATATATATAGCCCCCCTCTCTCTCTCTCTCTCTCTCTCTTTCTCTCTCCGTTGCACAAACCGTATCCCACCACCACGGCCGACACCGTCATTTCCGGCAACATTTAACACCACCGCCTGAAACTGCCACTTCCATCACCAAGCCTTTACCCTCTTCTTCCCCGTCATCGAAGCCTAACTCTACCCCAATCGAAACCCTAGATCTATGTTAGGACAAATCAAACTCAACCACAATCGAAATCCTATTTTGAATCGATGCTAGTTTGTTTGTTTTTGATTGTGGCGTCGTGGTTGTAGGTTAAGACGGAGCCGGTGGACACGGAGGTTGCCATGGTTGCAGAGGGAAGCGGAGCCGAAGGTGGTTGCAGGTGGAGGCGCAACTTGAAAAATTTGTAACCGAGCTTCATCCTTTAAAAACCCTAACCGAGCTTCTTGTATTTGGGGACGAAGATGAAGTGGTTGTCTGCGTGGGTTTTATCGAGAAAAGTACGGCACTAGTGGTGGGTTGCAGCGGCTATGATGGTGTTGGTGGTGGTGGCGGCGGAAGGTGGTGGGTAGTGGCAGCGGTCGGCGAAAGGCAGTGGTGATTGGTTGGTGGTGGCGGTGGATATTATAGAGAGAATTAGAAGGAGATGGGTTGGTTTAAATGATTTTATTATTTAAGTTTATTTATTTAAAGTCCAAATTGTTAAACTAATTACACAAATAACCCCTCAAGGGGTCAAAAGACCAAGTTGCCTCACATGAGGTGCATATGACTGACTTTAACCAAAAAAATTAATGAAGCTAGTGTCAAAGGACGTAACGTGATAGATATTTGAAACGTAACTTATGTAATCTACCATTTGTTTCGCTAAAGGACGTCCACTGAAAAAGCGTTCAAACTTAAAGGACGTCTTTTGCTATTTTGTCTACTATTACTATTATTAATATAGACAAAACATCAAAACTAGTCTTTTATGTTTGCACGTTTTTTCAATGGTTGTCCTTTCGCAAACTTAATGGCAAAAACATCCTTTATGCTTTAAAACTCTATCACGTTATGTCATTTGGTCCTAACCCGGTTAACTTTTCTCGTTAAATTCGGTCATGTGCCAGGCACATGAGGAAATATGAGGGTATTTTTGTAATTTGGTCATGTGCAATACCTATGAGGGTAATTTTTATAATTTAACAAATTTATCTAATAATTAAAATATATTAAAAATAGAATAAAAAAACTCTCTCTCTCTCTCTATCTCTCCCTCTCTCAGTCTCTCTTAAACTCTCTCTCTCTCTCTAACAATCTAGCCACCATCACCACCCACCCTGACCAAACAACCACAAGTCCCCACCCCCTGCTGCCGGCGCAACCACCACTTTCCGTCAGCACCACCACCACTTTCCGTCGACGCCACCACCTGACCTAACCCCCACCAACGATGAACGCAAAAGTTAACCGGATCTGACTTCGATTTCATTCAAATTGAAAGATCTGAGTTGGAAATCGAAGCTAGATCTAGATCAAAAATTGACCTAAACATTCCGGTAACACCATGGGATCACCATCATCGCATCATCAAACGACCACCGCCGCACCACCGCGGGTTCTCATGCATACAAACCTCTCTACTCTCTCCCCAACCCCACCTCCGCCCAACTCTTCAAAGAAATCCACTGTCTCCTTGTTGTCTCAAAAAACCACCGCCGGCCAAACAGGCCTCACCACCACTAACGCATATCTAACCCACCCCAAATTATAGCTTTCAAACCCCCAAAAAAAAGGGGGAATATGATGCAAACTTTAAAACCCTAAATCCCCAAATTAGGGTTTTTTGATGTCTATGCCCACCGCAACCTCCAACGGCTCCGTCGCCAACTGTAACCACCATCAGCCCCGCCTCCACCTGTAAAAACCGTCGGCTTCGCCTCCACCTTCAACCACCGTCGGATCGGGCTCAACCTGCAATCACCGTCGCTCCGCCTGCAACCACCACTGGTTCCATCTCCACTGTCAAGCTCTTTTTACAGAACAATCGTTTGGGCTTTAAAGGCAGCAGCAAGGTTGTTGATGATTTGAAGCTCCGATGGATGAAATCGGGTTCCGATGATGATATTAGAGAGAGAGAGAGAGAGGAAGGGTTTCTTATAAAGCTCTGAACTTTAATAAATATATTATAAATAAAAATGGTAAAAGACTAAATTACCCTCATGTGCCTGGCACATGACCGAATTTAACAAGAAAAGTTAACTGGGTTAGGACCAAAGGACATAACTTGATAGAGTTTTAAAGCATAAAGGATGTTTTTTGCCATTAAGTTTGCGAATGGACAACCATTGAAAAAACGTGCAAACATAAAGGACTAGTTTTGATGTTTTGTCAGTAATATAATAGTATGTATTATTATTAGTCTTACTATTACTATTATTATTATTTTATTTATTTTTTTCTCTAAATTTACGAGTTTAGTCTCTCATTATAAATATTATAAACTAGGTTACTTACCCAGGGTGTTGCCCTAGGTTAGTGATGCTTGGCTATTTATATGCCAACGCAAATTCGGTCGGCATCGGGTTATATAACCGGAACTAAGCAAAATAATTAATTCGTCAACACCCAGATACATCAAATTAACATATTTAAAGCAAAAAAAAACACATGTCGAGACGGAGAACCAACGTGAATATGGTATATTAGTGGCCCTCGTATAGCTTATGATACCAAAAATAACATATTTAAAACGACGTTTATGTGATCGGTAAAACATAGATGTTGCGACAATGAATTGACGTGAATTCGATGGGTATCGAATAGGTTCGTTACGGTATCGAAAATAAACCTAAATAACAATTTTGACAAATTAAGTTATTTAAACCAAAAATAAATAAAATAATAATAAAAAAACCAAAAAGATATTCAAAGAAAGTCTCCACATGAAAAACAAAAAAATTGGTAAAAGAAACTTCTAGATGTGGGACTTGAACTTGCACAATCCTTTTCCCAATTTTCTTTCCTAAGCTTTAACAAGCATATCAACAACCAACATACTAACTATTCCCAAGTTTAATAGATAGAAGAAAGGAATGGAAATGGAATTAATAAAAGAAAAGAAAAGGATGGAATAGAAAACATAGAAGTTACTATCATGTTCCCGAGTTCAGAGGAAATGAAAAGAAATTAAAGCTTTCATGTGTTTCCGAGTTGAAAGGAAAAGAAAGAAAACTTACAATTTTACAACTATACCCTTGTTCCTTGTAAGTATTAACTTATACTATCATCTTCATGGTGGCATTTGTAATCTTGCACCTAAATTTATACAAACCTTCATAGCAAAATTATAATTCCTACTTTGCTTAGTTACATAAATATCAAGCCATAACACACATACACACAAAAAAGGTGCAAATTAAGCAATGCTCCAAACGAACCAAAAATGTATTAGAAATTCAAATCATAATTTAAATAAACCATATCCTAATTAGATAACTTCTGGCACATATTTTATAATGATGATTCTAAAGTTATCTGCTAATAATAACATTTTAATAATCATATAATAATTTGAGTTGAATCGAAAGCAGCATATATTTATCTAACTTATCAATGCAAAAAAGAAACAAAAAAGAAAAAAAGAGTTATTAAACACTAAACTGATTGCATTTGCAGATGTTGTGAGCATAATGTAGAAAGTGTAGGTAGTCAACAAGGATTATAATTAAACACCAAACATATTTCAACAGCAAAAAACATACCATTGTTTTCAACATCCATAATCAAAAAGTAATACCACCCATGAAAAGAAATAGTAATGTCATATTTGTCCAAAATTACCAAACAAAATAAAACTGCCAACTAAATAAATGCATAAGAGTAATTCTTTCACCATCTTTTAACCTGGCTTAAATACCATCCCTCATCATAGCATTCAGTATACCCATCCACATCTGAAGAGAACAACTAAATAATGCCTTAGCTTTTGCTTGATTAGTTGCCAAATAAATTAAAGCGTTCGGTATTTCATGGGGTTCCAAACCCATTAGCTCTAATTCTTTACATTTCCTCACCCGTATACTCGTGAGGATAAGCTCCATCAAATATTTTAGCCACATTGGCAAGGCAATTCACAAGCTTTGAGCTAAACGCTTCATCTTCTTGTTCAACTTTTCTTTTTTTGCTTTTATTTGCATTTGAAGACGGCTCGGCTTGAGAAGTCACAAAATCTACCACTTGAATATCATCACCATCATCATTACTGTGTTGGTTTTCCATAGTTACTTTTTCAGCAGCTAGCAAGTCATCAGATTCTGTAATTGTTTCTACTTTAATGTTGTCACTATTCCTCAATCGGGCATTTGCAGTTTCAGCATGTGTACTAGATGGCCTATCCCTTACAAACAGTTCCAGCATTCATTGTAGTTTGTGACTTTTATTTCGTCTTCAGTAATTTAGCATTGGGCAGATAAATATTATTATCAATGATTGTACAACAATTTAAGGAAATAACTGAAGCACTTACATCTATTAATTTTTCCCACACTTCATCCTCCGCTTCAATTAGTAGAGTCTCAGAATCCATGAGAAACCACTTAATGAAGTTCCTTGAAACATATCATACCATTGAGAAAACCGATCCTTTAGTGTTTTTAAACGATGCTTCAAATGATTTTTTGTAAAATTCGTTTGAAGCTTTGTAGTAAGCTCCTCAACCATATTAGTGTATGCAACTGTAGTAGCCCTTATCTTGTTGTGTTATCATCGCTTGTATGAATGGATTATCCATCATTTTTGTCCACTTAAAGTGTTCCTTCTTACCAGTATTTCCAGTAGCTTCCTTAGCTTCCTGTTTGCTCATGATAACTTTCTACATAGCAACATGAATAAAATAATGATACATTGTAATAATAATAATCACAAAATTACAAATGGTAAATGTAATAATTATGATAAATAAAAATACTAAATAACATGAATAATTTCAAACATCAATCATCAATTCAATGTCAAACTGAATATACTATAATGTACTATTCTGTAACTATTTTGACATATCTATTTCATTGTTTTAATACATCAAATAGTTGGTCCACATTTCATTTGCAATTGAGTTCCTTAGTTGGTCTACTCTGATGCTACTCTCTCGCGGGTATCTTGAATTATGATGCTCTTTCTCTTCTGGTCCATCTAGCACCTCATGTATGACCTCATATTCAAGATCTTTATCTCGATCTTCGTCTAGTAAAAAGTTGTGTAAAATACAACATGCCAAGAATATGGCAGATTGTGTTTCACAAGAGTAAAATGGTTCCGTTGTGCTTCTAATAATAGTAAACCTCTTTTTTAGGATACCAAATGCTTGTTCAATTGCATTACGTAATGATGCATGACGAAGGTTAAACAACTCCTTTGAATTTTCAGGGGCACGAGTAGAGTACTCTTTCAAATGATACCTAACACCTCTATATGGTGTCATCAGGGTACTTGTATTACTAGTTTATCTTCTCTAGTAAGTTCATTCTTTATTATTCTTGAGTCCGATGCAGTGCCCTCCCAACCAGTTAAAACATACGTAAACTTTAGATCAAATGTACAAACAGCCGGTACATTTATTGTTGGGTATCCCTTACGACCACGATATCTAGGGGCATCTTTATTAGGTACTCTGACACGAACATGTGTTCCGTCAATTGCCCCTATATAATCCTTTGAAAAAAGGAAAAAATCTCGCATTTTCTTGAATTTCTTTTGGAACAATGTCGCCTTTAGGTTGTTGAAGATAAAGACTCTCTAACGATAAAATCGCTTGCAGAACTCTATGGAAGCAACGACTGTTTGTTGATCCAGAAAGTGTCATAAAAGCTTTCTCACTCATACGGATAAGTTCACGACATTTATTTCCATTTAAAAGGTCATATAACATCTCTTCTCATACATATCGTCTTTTTTGTAAAATGTCCTCCCTAGTTGGTAAATTAGCATGTTTTCTAGTGGACGTTCTACGTTGTGTAATAAAACCACATGTAAGCAAATTATGTAAATTATTTGCAATTGTCTGGCTCGCTTATAATGAGCTATGTTTGGTATCTGATTGTCCATTGCAAATTTAGTAACTGTTGAAAAGCGTTATTTGATTAGAATAAAGGACATATAAGAATGTTTATGTGTACACTTGAAAAAAATGAGTGATTTATGATTCTATAAAGACAAACTCTAAACCAAAGAGTTGCTATCTGTTGTGGTACAAATCTCAAAGTGAAAGAATGTAGACGACTAAAAAATACAACTTGCAAAATTCTAAAAAGCTTTCCAGTACTATATCACAATTTTAATAAAGTGATTGGTTCAATTGTTGGGGGTTTCATACGTCTTCTTTGGACACAAATAAATACATGGAGTACAACAATCCTAAAAGAAAAAAGTCAAAAACTTGCAATATATTAATATAAAAGACAGAAACTAGAAGCAAGAATACCTAATGATTTCACAAGAAAGGATCTGGTGGTCGACTGTGTGCTTGAGGCTTCAGAGTAGGAGACAATTTGGTTGCAGGTAAAAATAACAACGAAGACCTAAAATAAATAGGATGAGAGTATCTTTGTAATTTGAGTTTGATTAATCTTGTTCCATTTTTCTTTCCTCCAATTCTTTTCGAATTAGATTAGGGTTAATTTTCCTTCCAAATTAATTCCTTTCTTTTTGTTTCCCTCTTCAAAAAAAAAATAACTCAGGAACACCTTTTTTTCCTAATTCTTCTCGCTTTCTTTTCCTTTCCTTCACTAAATTGGACTACGGGAACATAGTGTTATCACAATTGATAAAGTATCAAACTAATTTACATAAAAATAAAACAAAACTAATAAAATATTAAAAAAATCTTTGTGACACCAAACTTTTTAAATATACTAATTAGATAATGTTTACGGATTTGATTCTTATATAGTCCTTTGAACAGATGACACTAATTAGAAGATCTTAAGGCTTGTAAATTACATAAAAATAAAGGGTATTTAAGTTACTTTGTAATTGACCAACACCCACTAGATCCCTTTCAAGGCCTGTCACTTGTAACCGCAACCTGACCCGAAAAAATGCTAGCCCGAACCCGAAAAGACGCTATCAAAACCCGAACTGTAGTAATTCGGCTCGGTTGCTTGTTACACTTTGCTAGGTTTTGGGTTAACCCAGGCCAGCGGGGGCATAGGGCAATATGGGCGACCAGCCCGGGCACTTAATTTTCAGGGGCACAAAATTTATATATATATATATATATATATATGTATGTATATTTAATGTTTTACCCTAATTATACAATAACTAGCTTGATCTAGTGACAAAGGGGTATGACTCTTAACCGAAAGGTTGTAGCTTCTAGTCTTACTTGAAACATTTTTAATCTTATTTTTATACAAAAAGTTGTTTGCACAACCTAAATCATAACCAAGTAAGTCCATTTAAAAATTTAATTGTTTAAACCAAACAAAAAACCATTTACATAAGGTCTATTTATTTTTTTTGCTTATATTATTTCGTTATTCGTTAGGGTCTACGGGCCATTTTATTTCGGCTCGGCCAAGGCATATAAATTCTCAGAGACCGCCCTGGGCCAACCCAAGAAACCCGAACTATCAAACACCCTACCAACGATTAAACATTATGCGCACCCTTCCAACCTGATAAATCATGAACACAAATAACCCCGAACGGAAAAACGTGACAAATTAGGGTTGGATTTCGGTTTTAAACTCAAAATTATCAAACCTCAGAAGCCCGAAACCCAAATTTCAACCCAAAGAACATCCCTATTCCTTTCTATAGATCTTTGTTTTCTCTCTAGAACACCAGCACACACCCGAAGAGCATCCCTATTCCTTTACCTCACGGTGACTCGGGCTCACACGACTCCACTGCTTATTTCTATCAGGTATAATATTTATGTAAAAGTTTATTTATAAATAAAAATAATATTCTCTAGGGTTAAGACAACCAAATCAATAAGGTTTACTGGTTACTAAAGTTAAAACACCCATAAGGTGTTTAGGTTGCTTATTAAACTACTTACCTAATTTTTGTGTATACATTAAAAACATGTTTTGTAGGTGATCATGATATTCAAAACTGTCTGATTAGTTACAAGTGAAATAAACAGCTTGAACATGCTTGTTATTCCGAAAGCCAATACACAAATAAACACTCAGAACTTACTCCACTTCAACTCGTTTTCTATTATAACCTTACGACAACCAGTTGTCCAGTACAAGCTGTGACTTTGCTATTGCGTTTGTTTACCAGGGAATTGACGGTGTCCCATGAGTTTTCCAATAACATGTCGTAGTTAATAAAAAGAAAAAATAAATAAAACTTATTACAATAATGGCAGTTTCTCATAGCATTACTGAATGATTGAACATGATAGCCACATATACACACACTGCTCATGTTTCATACCTCCAAATATTCACTACAACATCCTATAGCTTTTTATATATCATACATAAAGTGAAACATACCAGATACCAAACATTACTTAAAACAACCAAGTGCACCAACCTTCTTCTCACTTCATCCAAGTAACATTTGCACCATCAAAGCTCATCTATATAAACATATAAAACAAAATTGTGTGTTTCCATTGCCTTCAAGTATCTTTCAACTCCAATATTAGTCATCAAAAGCCAACGCCTTCATGTAGCCATGAAAACTGAAAGGCAGTAAAAAACATAAAAACGAGAACAATAGCAAAAAAGTTCAAATGTCTTCGAAGATTATTGAGTTTAAATTTCTAAAACTAGTAAATATCGTAACACCCTATGAAAATCCCACATCAGCTATGGACAGAGTCACGGAACAAATGCTGAATACCACCCACAAGACCATATTATTTTTATGTTGCTAGGTGGAAAGCATACTATGCAATAGTGGGAATAAAAGCATAGTCAAGAAAATAAATTACTCAACTAACCACAATCAATTCAACACCCAACGCCCCAAATTAAGCTAAGTAGAATATTCAACCACCAACAATCATTGAAGCAGCTAATGCCCAAATTAATCTAGAGTTTAATCAAACCACTTAACTCATACTGAAATAGATAGCTACCAAGTACCAACCAAGTATATTGACATCAAACAAACTTAGCAATAACTTCTAGACAGGTAACAATGTTAGCTACAACTCAAATCAAAATATCAAAAGCTAAACAATTTCCTAATGACTGTTTTCAATAGGATTTGTGCTACTTTCCTGACGTGACGTCTCGTCTCTCTGACTCTTTTATCTGTTACCACTCCAGTTTTCTCACAATTTTGTGTTATCAGTAATTTAAAACAATTCTTTTAGCACTTCCGTCCTCACAATTTATGTCATCTGGAAACTACAATTTACACTATAAACTAACAATCATAATGACTTGGAAAACAAGATAATCACATAATAACTTCACTTCTCCATTAACATTGAGTACCTTAGAACGAATTCATCTCAAGGCAATAAGTTCTCCGTTTAACCAACATCCTAGCAGCCGTCCCATACGGCTCCTCAAACGCAGACCCAACCCACGACCCATCCGACACCTCCTTCTGACCCGCCTGCTCACTCGGCCTAATCGCCACCAACGTCGCCCCTTTAAGCACACTCCCATTAGGCAACTCCAAATACGGCGCATACCAAAGCTTCATATTCAAAGCCGGAACCAACGTCCTCTTCGAAGCTGAGGAAGCCGATAATGGCTTCACCCTCAACTCCTCCAACTGCTCCTTATTCATACACAACACCCCTTGTCTCTCCGCATCCGTTAACACCAACGAATCCAACGTTTTATGCTCAGAAATTATCGGTTGAAGCAAGTAATGCCGCGCGGATGCCGCAATCAACGAACTTATCGTCCACACCACTCGCAATTTTAACCCGCCGTTAGTGTAAAACGACTCGGGTATGCTTCCATTATCATCGTTAGCCGCTAAACAAATGTTTTCAGATGTTACAATTGGCGAATGGGTTACCGAAGACGCGCCAAGTATAACGCAATTATCGAGTGTAGACCCGAAATCCGCCTTCCATTTCAACAACACATCATCTTCGATACCTAATTCACCACTCGGTAACTCAATTTTGAGGTACCGAATCTCATTAAAGTTCTTAAGAACTTGTGTGGGGGAGTGGTGGGTCACTCCCACCCCAGACTGCTCACCTCCGTCGTCGTCTTCCTCGGCCTTACCACCCACAGATAAGGCCGAGGTGGAGGTAGAGCAGGACGACGACGGAGGTGACAGCGAGAGTCTCTTGGGACCCAGAAACTGCCCGATCGCTTGGATCGGTTTCACGATCCCGCCAAACACGAGTCTGGCGAGACTCGAGAACGGTCCGCGGGACTTGTCGGAAGTCCCGGAGACCGTACTGGCGTCGTCGTCCGAGATAACGCAGTCGACCCGGACGACGACGTTTTCTGTTTGCGGGATCAGGGTTTGAAACCGCTTGGAGACGACCGAGCAGCGGCCGAGGGTCTTGACGTCGGCGATGTTGTTGAAGATGATTAAAAGGAGGGAGTCGGGTAACAGGTCGAAATGGTCGACTGGTTCGGGGTGGATTCTGAAGACGAGATCTGAAGACATGAGATCTGATCTGAAGATATGAAGATGAAGATTGATATGCACTGAAGGCAAGCAAGCAAGAGAAATGGTGGGAGGAGATGAGGAGAGAGAAAGATGTGTACCTAGTGGATGTATTGTTGTTGAAGCAAAGCAAAATGAAATGTTGTAGTTATTTATTATATGAGGTTGTGGTATAGGTACTACTATGTCTACTATTATTGTTTTTGGTCTTTGGTAAACATGGGTGCATTTAACTATTTAAACAGTATTTAAATGTAACTACAAACACACTAGTTTACTTTTTGTTATTTAAATGTCTTATTAGACATTGCGCAAAACAATACAACCTAGCTAATTTACTGGGAAAATCCTTAAAATGGGTCATTTGAAGAGAGAAAGAGTCTCAAAATATGTCACAAATTTTAAAACTTCCATTAATAATTCACCGAAAGTCATCTCCATCGTGACATTGTGTTTCCCACTGATGATTTTTACCCCCAATGAAATACTGACACGTGTAAAGATGTTGACCCCAACCTATGAGATTTTAAAGCAAATCCGTCTGATCTATGAGATTTTAAAGAAAAATCTTTCTGACCCGTAAGATTTCAAGCCAAAGCAGTCTCATCCGTGAGTTTTTTAAAAAAAATTAAATCCACCTCATTCCACCATTGATTCACCACCACCACCGTCACTTGCCGGAAAATGGAGAAGACGATGGAACCATTGATTCACCGCCGCCGCCGCTTGCCGGAAACCGGAGAAGACGACGGAACCATTGATTCACCACCATCGTAACCTGCCGGAAACCGGAGAAGACGACGAAGAAGACGACGTGATGCAGATATGTTGATGTTGGAAAACGACGAAGACAACGGTGGCCGAATATGTTGATGTTGGATGGTGAAGGCGATGGTGGCCGGATATGGTGAATACAACGATGGGCGGAGATGGTGAATGCAACGGTAGTTGGAGATAGTGTAGCCGACTGTGGTCGGAGATGGTGATGCTGGATATTGAAGGACGGAGATGGTGACGAAGATTGATCGAGATTATTTCAAAGAAGTGAGGTGGTGGTGGTGGTGTTGAATTAATGGTGGATAGAGATGAATTCAAACTTTTTCCAAATCTCATAGAGGAGATGGTTTTCAAGGAAATAGTTTTGGTATCAAAACTCACGGGCCAAACGGATTTGGCTTGAAATCTCAGGGGCCAGATAGATTTGGCTTGAAATCTCAGGGGCCAGACAGATTTGGCTTGAAAATCTCGTGGGTCAGACGGATTTTGCTTGAAATCCCACGGATTTGGCAACCCAAATGTCACGAGTCAGATAGATTTGGCTTAAAATCTCAAGGGTTAATAAATTATTATGGGATTTTTTAAATTTTTTGGCCAAAATTAAGAATCTCTCTCCTTAATTGGCTTATTTTGAGAATTTTTCTAGTTTACCTCATGTGGCGTTTAATCAGCATTTTAAAGTTTTATAGAAAAACAGATTTAGTAAGAAAATTCTCACAACTCTCCTACAATCATTATTTATTTCTCCTCTCTCTTTATCTCTCACCCAAAGCGCCGTTCTCCACACATTATGTACACGATGCCGGCCACAAATTTGAAGACCAAAACGCGGGGAGGGTGGGGGTGGGGGTGGGGGTGGTCTGCACCGGAATTAACATACGGTTTTACAAACTAGTGTTTTTTTAGTTGGTATGCAGTTGTATGTAACCATGTAACCTTTGGAGAGTTATTGTATAGAGACCTTTTGTCCTTAACAATTCCTACTATATAGATATAGATGTATAGTAATAAGCAATAACAGATTTAGAAGAAAAGCTCCAGGTATCTTAATTTCCTTTGTTTTCCGAAACTACTAGTAATCTAAATTTGCAAATGATTTATAGTTATTGATCAATCTGGTATTTGAATGTTAAAAGTGGGTGTAAATGACTATTGACGACTAATTTTGCAAACAGTTAATAGTTAATGCATCATTTTGAAAGTTGTAGTTTGGAAAAGAATATGTGTGGACAACCTGTTTCGAACCTGTACAGGTAGAGTTTAAGCAACTTATAGTGATGTTTGATAGCCACTCTTAACACTTCCAGATAATGTTATTGGACTGCTAATCATAATAATATACATATTGTTTTTAAGAATGCTAAAAACCTTAAATATATGGGCTACTCCTAAATCCTACTTAAATCCCCCATGATTGTAAGCGTCAATCAAATATAAGACGTTTGTCAGTAAACTAAAGGCTTCTTTAGTTGTGATGAAAGGGATTTTTAAATTAACAAACTTTCGGGTTTTGACACTTTGGTTTTATTAAATAGTGATGTTTACGTTGAAATAGGAGGTACACGAATAACAAGTTTTGTTGTTAGCCTTTTTGAATGATGGTTAAAGTAAAAACCTAGTTCATTTAATAAGTATTTTACTTGTGTCTAAAAATTTAGATTACATATGATATTGAAATATGTTGATAAGTGATGATAAAACTTATAAATTAATATAATAATAGAATAGCGTATGCAGGGTTGTCACACACATCGTTATAGGAAATCTCTTAAACTCGTGTTCATAATCCTTGGTACGTTTGTCAACCCCCCCCCCCCCCCCTCCCTCCATCTTCAATAACTATTACATTGGCGTACTCAACACCTATTAGCTCTGAGTCTTTTAGTCATTCAAATTCAACACTTAATGATGGAGATGTTGCCAAACATCAAACATGAAACGACCTTTTAAACAATAAACAAAATACTGATATTATGATAATTTATTTTATTATATATAGTGTGCTTTGTGTTGGTTAATCAAAGATGCACAGCGTTATTCTTACAGTCAAGTACACAAATATCTTTGTGGTTAGGTAAGCTTACGGTTAATATCCAGATATATCCTTTGTCTACTTGACTACAGTTATTTAAAGTTAACTATTTTCGTTTGGAACTACAATTTTTTTTTCATTTATTTACATTAATAGACGTTTTAATCATTTAAACAACTAACAATGTTGTTTGGTACACTGAATCAATATGTTTCAATTAAAAGTTAAAACAATGCAAGAGGATGAAGGTTAGATTGCTTGGTAACTTGTTTCCTAGCATGTTTAATGTTTTTCATTTTCTTTAAATGACAATGCTTATAATCGAATTCATCAACCTTGTTAACATCAGCAGACCAAAAAGTTTCAGTTGTTATATGTATATAGTCTATGAAACATGCATACCCCCCCCCCCCCCCACACACCACACGCACGCACATCGGTTTTTTTTTCAGAGACAAAAATTTAAAAGACGGCTTATTTTTTATCCAAAGAAAGGTCAACGACTTGATCTTCTCCACACTTCGGTAACTGTGTAAGGCCGCGTACAAGAAAAGGTATTCTTATTTCTCCTATTCCAAATTCAACGATAGATGGTCAAAATGATTCCGTGCAAAACTTTTTTCCTCTTAACACAATGATGCGTTGATGTATGAATCAAGAGTAAATCCCGAACCAACCCCACATAGTTTTGAAAACTAGTTAGATCATTGAAACACTTGCATTACTTGTTCACTTGCTAGATAACATTATCATCCAACCTAATTTAGACAATGTCACAAATGATATTAAATATCTATAGGAGCTACTTTTTAGTTATAATGTTATAGTAGCAATCAAAATGTAATTTATAGACTGTTGAACATTTATACATGCATGTGACCTTTGTTACTTTTCTTAATAAAAAACCTAAACTTTTTGTGCATTCATGGCTCATGTAAGAAGCAAAGTAGGAAGAGGTGACCCTTATAAAAAAGGGTCTCCTACTCAAGTTCAAGAGGCAAACATTTTTTTTGCATCCCAAGTTGGCTCATGTTTGAAGAGAAGATGGGCTTTCATTATATTTTCTAGTCTATGATTCGTACTTTAACTTTCGTACGGGTCGTTGGTTTATGAGTATAGACTTTATTTATAAATTAAATAATATGTAACAATCCATAAAGAAACACTAGTTCACCCTTCGGTCTAATTACTTATTCCTTGGGTTGAGATCAAGTATTTCCCACGAGAGTTAGATGTAATCCGGCCAATCTGAGTGTAAGCACCTGCAAACAAGAACACCGTGAGCTCGTTACGAGAAGGAGATTTGGGGGAGGGGGGTCTTCTTGTAACCACCTTCCGGCGTGAGAATCAGTATGAGAGACTGAGTAAAATACAAGTTATCGCGGAGCACTAGTAAGTGTTCTCGCCAAGAAGTTCCGATCCCTTTACCGTTGAGGTTTGAGTGATTTATAGACAGATTGGAGGAGAAAAGATATGGGTCGCCTTCCATATAAGGAATTCCACCAATCAGAGAGTTCCCACGTGTGTCTAGAAGGTTGGCAAGTAAAGCACTTGACTGATTGTGATGTTTGTACTATGTAGTATTATTAACTATGTGTTGTCACTTTCTTATTGGCTGGGCATCCCTTTCAACAATATACTTCCTTTTTGCACCATACGTCGGAAGATCTTTGGCACTACGTTTCTCGAGGTGCCAGAGAATGTTTGGCACCTGATAGGATGTAATACATCGCCTAAAGGCGTGCTTTGACGCTTGGGTAGGTTTGGCACCCTACCTCTTAAAACCCCCCAGTCCATTGTTTTTCCCAAGTGATAACACTGGGAAGAATCATGGTCTGATGAGATGATGTGAGTTGTCCCTGGAGTTTCCCCCGCGGGTAGGCCCTCCTTTTGTCAAGAACATATTGTAGATGAGGTAACTGAAAAACTTTCTTTCGGGCAGAGCCTTTATGGCAGAGGGTTGTTGGAAACCCTCCATAGGCATAAGTATTTTTTGGCAGAAGGTTATTAAAAACCTTCCTTAGGCGGAGGCCTTTTTTGGCATAAGGGCGGAAGCCCTTTTGGCGAGAGGTCATTGAAAACCTTCCTTAGGCGGAAAGGTTACTGAGAACCTTCCTCTGGCAGAAGCCCTTTTCGCGGGAGGTTATTGAAAACCTTCCTCAAGCGGAAACCTTTTTGGCAAGAGGTTATTGAAAACCTTCCTTAGGCAGAAGTCTTTTTTGATAAAAGGTTATTGAAAACCTTCCTTGAGTACACTTGTGTGTTTTGTTGAATTTTCACTTGTTGAGCTGTTTTTCCACGTGAAATAGGCCGGAAAATTTGAAATTATTGATGGAAGAGATAAGGGCGCTTGAGTGAGGGGACGTGGAGTGACGGTTACTTTCTGCAGGCAATTTTTTTTGCCTGTGTCAAGCGTGTGAGCGAGAATCCCTATGATGCACGCAGCTGTAACACACTTGCTGATATGTTCCATATATGTGGCACCTTTTGGTTGGATCGCCAATTTTCCTCTCCTCGATATCCCTCTATTATATTAATTGCGATGGGTATATAAAGAAGAGTTACCCTTCATTTTTTCGCTATTCTTTCCATCTTCTTCTAACTTTATTCCCTCCGACGAGAGATTTCCGGCAAATATTCATGTAACGCCCGCTAATTTTTTTTCGGTTTAAAGATTTCTTGCATGTAGAGTATGTATATTTCTTGGGAGTTATCCGGCATCTTTCGTTGACCCGACCATCTTCCCGGTACGTTAAGTTATCTAACATTTTCTTCCAAGTTGCCATATCCCTTAAACTTTGAGGGCTAGTGTGTAACATTTTGTTATATCATAAAAAACAAAAAATCCTAACCCTAGCACCATTAGGCGCAGCCGATCGGCCAAGAGAACCACCCCCCCCCTGCGATTTTTCTTTGTTTCCGGCCAAGTCATGAGCGTAAAACTTCAATTAAAGGTTAGGCTATCGTCCATGCAAGTCTTTTTCACCATTAAACCCGTTATCGAACACGTTAGGGTTGAGTTTTGATGATAACAGTTTGCTGACAGATTCATATACGTTTATTGTAGGGTCTGTAACGCGATGATAATCCATTTTTTTTGATCGATTCTTGATTCCATGATGTTCTACTTTGAGTCTAGTTTCCAGAAAGGTATAATATGTAATTTTTGGACGAGATTTGAATAGTTTTTATGAATTTATAAAATCGAGTGTCAAAGCTGATGCGGGATGACGGACTCTGGTCTGTCTTCCCGACATCATAACTCTTTTTCAACAAGTCCAAATTAGTTGGTTCTACTTCTGGAACTTAATATTTTGAGTTAAGAATCAAACCCAATTGGAATCGTTTAATTTGGTTTGGTAATGAATTTTATAAAAATAAAACCATTTTGTTGCGCACTGAAATAGCTGCACGTATCTTGCTGTGTTGGAGAAATTTTTATAATTTTTGTGTCCACTAGAAAAATATAATAAAAATATTTTTATAAACCTAAGAAATTTATTAAAGTCTGGTAAAAATTAATAATTTATTTTAAAGGTTATCCTATGTAATTAAATGCATCTTCGCATGCTAAAATCTACACGTTCTACTTGTTATTGATCGATAGGTTCGTTTTAGGCTTAACCGGTGGATGTTCAATTGTGTTCTTGTCAAGGCTGTTTGAAGTGAGTTTTTGTACCACAATCTTCCTAGGTATTTCCCGTATATCATACCTAAAAATCATGTTCATTGGTGTTCGTTAGATTGGTCAACTAGTTGTAGTTAGATTGTTAGTGTTCGGTTGACTAGAATTGTAGTTTGATGCGTTTAACGCGAGTGTTGAAGTGATTAACGACCAATTCAGCTCTGGGACACTTGGTTTGATGTACGGGCTGTTGCAAAATCATTTTTATAAGTTATGGGGCTGAATTGGTTGTCGGTTACTCCAACGGGTCGGTACAACGCGCAATTGCGGTTATTGAGTAGTTGGTGCGTTGTACTTGCGAGTTACCGGCCCATTTGACTCGTGTAGCGTCGTGTGGACTTGTTGGCTGTGATTTTATCATAATGGGTCCACACTGGGCTGAGTTGGATGTTAACGGCCTAAACGACTCTTAAACGAGCGTATTGGTATCACCTAGTGCTTCCGGGGGTAATTTGAGAATTTTTTATTCCCGGGAGTACCTAAGGGTCGTTTTGGTGAATGTTAGACCTCGGGGGCTTTTGTGATTAAGTTTGATGAGGTCGAGGGTTTAGGTAACTCGAACCATGTTAGAACGTCTCGTAGGATAAATGAGTCATCTTGATGTCATTAGTATTGACTGAATGTAAACCGACAGGTGTTTGAGTTTTGGGATTACTTAGGGATTCTCTAGCTCATGGTGAATCCGTGTCTTGTGTCAGGTGAGTTCATGATGCCCCATTTTTACTCTTTTAAGTTTTGGGCTAGCATGCACACCCAAACGATTTTTCCTGATGAAACGTTTAAACTATTTTATATAGGCTTGCTAATATATAGTTGGCCTTGGAATGTTATAGTATGTGTGTGTGTAATATATATATATATATATATATATAAATTATTGTATGGCCTATATTTGGCGATGTTGTAGTCATATCGACTACTGATGTTACGTATGCCTACTTTGTGTTTGCATGCGTTGATGAGATGTTACGTGTTTGGGTTGTACGTTTGCTCGACCCTGATGTTATTACTTGGATGTTATATATATATTTGTATATATATAGAGAGATGTACTTATAAGATGTTTATATATATATGTATGTATGTATATATATGTATGAAAATGATTATTAATCAATGATGATGGTTTAACTAATGTATTCTTTTTTACTTTAAAACTTTTGGAATGACTATCATGATTATTATTTACTGATGTTATTTATTTAATACTTGAACTCACTCAGCTCAAGCTGACTTTGTGTGCATGTTAGTGTGAGTTTCAGGTTAGGAAGAGGATGCCTTATCGCTTGGACGTGCACGAAGCTACTTGGACGGTGAAGGGCATACGTGGATGGAATATTTTATTTTTGAACATTTTAATTTAAAAGGTTTTATAAATATAATCGAATTGGTTTTGGGCAACATTCCCGGAATTTTGGGAACTTACTTTATTATTTATGTTTTCCGCTGAATTATACTCTAAGAGAGTTATTTTAATGAAGTGAATTGTTTTTAAGTTTAATTATTTTTACGAGTGTTTTAAATGAATACCAACTGTGGGGTTCCCGGGGTTTGGGGCCTTACAATTCATCTACTCCGAAGAATATTTTCCCGAAATCCTTCAGTGTTTTCCAGGTGTTATCCTTTGTTTTACCTCATGGTTGGTCATTCTCTTCAAGAGAAGGGGCAGAAAAGGGGGGGGGGGGCAGAAAAAGCCTCTTACGATGGATTTTGTTGGTTGTCGGATATCTCATTCCGACTTCAATGAGGTGGTCAAGGATTACTGGATCGGCCCTATGTTCGAGCCGAAGCTGCCGGCGCCTGGCAAGACAGTGAAGGAACCTCCTCCCAACAAGAATGCTGCTTACAAGGAGTTCTTCAAGATGGGCAACATCTTGTTGCCAATGACGAGGTTCTTGCTGGAGGTTTTGGATGCCTTTAGGTTGCACCTGACCCAAGTTCATCCACTCGGGATGGCGCGCCTTCGCATTTTGAGTTTACTTGTCATTGTTTGGGGATAGCTCCTTCAGCTGACAAGTTGGTAGCTTTCTACCAATGGCGGAATTCCCATGGTTGGTACAATCTGTACACCCGGTCGGGAGCAAAGGCGATCACTGGGGATGCGCCCAAGAGTTTGCATGAGTGCAAGAGCCTCTTCTTCTACATTTCTGAGCGGGTAGTCCCCCATGCGATGCACTTCATGGAGGGTAAGGAGTTGCCGGATCCCAAACCAGTTCTGTATTCCAACACGAGCTAATATGATACTTTGAAGGGCAGCTTGTCTCTGATCCGCATGTATCCTGAACGAGCGCTGGTGCTCTTAGGGATGAGTTACATCTGGGATGAGGCGATGAAGGTGCCGATCATCAAGAACGGCCTGCAAGGTAGCATTCTGTCTTTTTCATTAAGGAATTTATTTCCTTGTATTCTGACTTCACGTACGTATTCGTTCTTGATTTTACAGAGGTGGAAGACTCACTGTTCTTGCTGCAGCCGGCGCCTAAGGGTATGAAGACCTTGTTTCTGGCGGACATTGGGTCCATGGGAGGAGTCGATATCGTTTAAGACGGGCGAAGAATTTTGTTTTTCTCGCCACGACGGACCAGGCATTGCCTCCGCCTCCTCCGGAACCTTCGAGTTTTGTGAACCCAAAGGAGGGTTAGTATCCTTTTTTATGACTGTAGTTCATAGTGACACTAATGTGTTCTTTTTATGCTGCAGGTAAACGGTCTCATATGCGGTAGCGGGAAAATGGTGGTCTCCTCGAATGGCTCTAAGAAGAGGTCCTTGAAGGATGACAACGATGATGAAATCGTCGTTTCTGATGTTCCATTTGGCTTGCTGTATTCTTCCTCCACCATAGTTCCTAGTAAGATTGGAACTGCTACGGATACGAAGTTACTCCCAACCACCAGGACTGAAACTGTTGTGGATACCAGGTTGTCTTCAGTATTTTAGCATGAAACTGTTGGCGACACATAGGTGTCCTTAGTTTCATCTGGCTGGTCCGCCGGGGGCGCGAAGGCGTTTACTGTTCCACACAATTTAGCTGTCACACCCCCAAAAATTCTTAATTTAACAGAGGAAGACTTAGTCAACTAATTTGGACGGTGACAGATGCCGTTTAGTCATCAGTATTTAAGCACAACATATTAAATATACAAGTTGGATTTCATTCATTTCAAAATGTCATAAATACACGTGTTATTGTACACGTTTTGTTTAAAATAGAAGTCCAACGCTCAAGTATTACACACTAGTTTTTCCCACATCATCCTCACAAAGCATTCCCTTTTCATTTACCTAAAAACATGTTTAAAATAATTTTGTCAACACAAAGGTTGGTGAGTTCTCAATTTAAAAACCATGATGTAACAGCTTTCGGCTTTAACATCAATTATTTCTTCATTTTAATAAATGGGAATATCATCATTAACTTTAAATCTTGTATTTCGCTTCACATTTATTTCATTGAGACAGAGATTTTCTTTGTTTAATTATTCCCATAAATACCACTTCATCCATACGGACCGAAGTCATTTCATTACCTTGCCTTTGCTAGACCAAGGTCTACTTTCGTTTTATACACGAAAGTTATTCAAATTTTCACACCGGTCCTCGCTTTACCACAAGAGACCATATGGCCTCCCTTTCACTATAGAAGCGAAAGTGCATAAAATTCAACATTTTATTTAACAAGTGTGATAGTTATAGACTAGCTAGGAATATAACAAATGTATGACTCCCTTAAATCTAAAATCAAAGCGTACCACAATCGAAATATTTATCACTTACCCCACCGGCGCGACCGGTGATGATAGGGCATCACCCCGATAGATCTATCAATATTTTTATGTCTGTTTAACAGTTAATGATTATAAGGCTGTGGAAAATGATTTCGATTTATGCCCTCGGCAGTCCGACCATATCAGCCAAATTTAAAGTCATTCCAATACCACAGTTGTTAAAATAAAACGCATTTTAACCCAAACGTGTTTTCCCCAAAAACATTTATAAAATCATTTAAATGTGTTAAAACAGTGGGGATTTATGAGAAACTCACCTTTAGCGGTATAATGTCGGTAAACGTCCAAATACTCATGCCCTATTAATATATTACACGTTTTTAATAATCTATTCATATTTATAATATGCGTTGTTCATCCAACTTGAAGCGTTCACACAAACATTATATTATTTAAAAACGTTTATTTTCATTATTTATTATTTTTGTGTTCAAACAACCCACTGGCGACCTTTGGTTCGGTTAAGTCCAAATTGTTAATTCTCACACAAGCACACAGTTTCTAACAAATTATAAACAACTAATATCCCTAAATCTTACTATTTATTCTTATGCATATAAACATTCAATTAAACAAGTTAAGCACATAAATATTATTATTTATTTAATAATAATTATATTAACAAAAGATTATTTATTTTTATTAGACTTAAGTTTATAACTTTATTACTAACAATATACACTTTTATTCCAAGTTTTGTAATCTTTATGTTTTGAAACTATTTTCCGGTTTTGTCGGTTTCACGTTTAACGGCGAACCGGTTAACATTTTGTATAATTATTTTATGGTTTTAAGTATAAAAAAAATTTATATAGTTAAAACATATAAGTTTTATGATTTAGTTTATAAAAATACTTTCGTTCTCGGTTTAGCTAAATTTTCCATAAAAATGGCCGTCTTTAACGTTTCGCATTGTCTTTTGCGACGCGACTCGTTTATTGTCAAGTCTTATCATCTTGACCTCATTACACTTAATATATATATATATGAGTTTTTAGGTTTTAGGGGCTGTTTTATTTCAGCTCTTAAAATCCTAACCGATATTCATTTTGAACCAAGTAAAGCATCTTAAGCATATTTTATACAAAATCTAATTATTCTAACATGTAAACATATATAAATTTCCAGATTTATTATTATTTCCTAAAATTATACTTTTATTGATTATAAACATGCATTTAATTCGCATTATAAATTCATTTTGTTACACATTAATATCTAGACTTAGTAAATCATTTTCTAATGATACATAGCATTTATAATACTTGGAAAATTTCAGATTTTATTCCTTCATTTAATTATCTAAACTATGGTTTTTATTATAAGTTAAAACTTTACTTTTCCAACTTTTGTCATCAACTTTTGTCATAAGTCTAGGCTAACCATTTCATAAATCTAATATTGTGATAATATCAATCCATTTCTTTCAAAAATCATGTACATATCATCAATTCTTGAGTATGCATAACAATATTTAAACATGAATCATCAAGGTACATATATGCATGTATTCTATCAAGCTTCAAGTAACATGAATGTATTAACCATATTTTAAGTGGGTTTTCAAGAGTTCTAACTTTTAAATTTTATATTATCATACCCTTTATCATTAAACTTTCAAAATCACCATAATCAATCCTACTTTTAATAAATTCAAACCTCAACATCTAGATTCAAGTATGCATGTAACATTAAGCACTTGAACACACACATTCATAATCTTTCTCACTCACTCATGGATTTCTTTCTCTCTCTACTCTAAAACCCATCATATTTCACTCAAGAATCATCACACCCAAACATTATCAAACTTAATAATGGAAGCAAAATACATGCATGCATGTATGTATATGTGTGTACGGAACACACACACACACACCCCTCACGCTTCACACACACATCATATCCTTGTTCCATTTTTACATGTGTTTATGTGTTTGCATGTTTGTGTGAACTCTTTCAAGTTGCAAGAACAAGAGGTTTCTTAAAGAAACTAACTTTTGAGGTTTGCATTATACCTTAGGGTTTTAGAAAAAAAGATGAAAGAGAATGAGCTTAATGGGTCTTTAAGTGTGTTTATGCTTGAATCTCTCCTAGTTTGCTTCTAACTCCAAATCTCTTGAATTAATCTTAGGTTTTTTAGTGTAATATGGATGAGTTGAAAGATAAAATGGAAGAGAGGATGATGGGGATGGGGGTGGTGGCCGAGAGAGAGGGAGAAGGAGGAGTTTGTGGTGGTTTGTGTTGGGGAGAGGGAAAGAAAGAGATGGGTGAAGTGTGTAGGTGACTAATGCTGATGATAATGAGACATTTGTTATAAATGTCTTTCATGCAAGAATACTTGGACAAGTGGGTGTACTACTCTTCCACCAACACACATCACTTTTGTCGACGGCTCAAAGGAGAGGGGGGGGGGGGGGGGGGTATTTATTTTTTTTTTGTTTAATTTGTTAATATAATTTGTATATTAAAACACTTTATTATAATTTGTAATTTATAATTAGTTAGGCCTATTTATGTGCAAAACCAATTACATATTTGAATTCCTCATAAAATTAGCTTCGAAAACATATAAAGACGTAAATTTTTGGAGTTGGTTGGGTTCGGGTTCTTACGGTGTCTTATACCTGCTTCTGCTCGCTTAATTTCTAATTAATGCGAACCGAAACCTTTAAAAATAAGTGTGTGACATATTATTAATATTTTCATTAATAATATATTATTTTTGATCATTCTCAATGTTTTGGAATATTTTTTGGACTTTTAACCATACCCGGGTCGTTGTTAGTGTCAGTTTTGAGCAGTTTCGCTACGCGTCAAAACTTAACTTTTTGAACACATTAAAATATAACTCATATATTTTTGGAGTTTTTAGACTAAAATAACATTATTTCATTAATTATAATATTTTATTTATATAATCACGGATTTTATTAGTACCAAATTAGGCTTAAAAAAGCCGGGTGTCACATTAGCGCCCTCGGCGGGAGTCGATGAAGAAGAAGAGGAAGGCGTTTCTCCGTTTAAAAAACCTAGACTTGGCCGTCAAATTGCCTAGCCTAGTTACTTCGCTAGGTTTGTTTCTATTTTCCCTTCTTCTGTTTCGTTTATTTAATTTTATTTTATTTTTGAACTTTGCTAATACTTTCCTGCATAAAGGCGCGGAAGTTGCTTCTGGCGAAAAAGAAGTAAGTGGAAGAGAGTGCGCAGGAAGATGTCTCGAATACAACCATTGACGCATCAGTCTCTTCGCCAATGAAGACGTGTGTAGGCAGCTCGTCGGAGGCCTAGCCTAAAGTTACTTTGGCGAGTTCGCCTATGAAGACGGAGGGGTTAAACCGTCCAAAGCCGAGACCATTGCGATGGCGCAACCTATGACGGCAGAAGTGGTTACTCTGCCTGAGGTCAAAATCACAGTGGAAACATCGCAACCTATGATTGTGATCATGGCTAACTCACCTAAGGTTCAAGTAGATCAAACGGTGGATAAGGGGCCTGAGTCGGTCTCTTCCGCTGAGTTTTTGAAGTCATCAGAGAAGTCTCCATACAAGGTCTTTGTCCTTGACGACGATGAGATTGTCCAACCACCTCCTTTCAAGATTGGGACGGTTATGATCGGGAAGTTTTTTGAAGACCTTGGAGCGCCGATGGAAGTGGGTCGAAGGTTGTGAACCCAGGTGATTCCATCGAGGCTAACCAACTGTATCTGCCTCGATGGGACATCACTCGGAGCTTGAGTTGAAGATTTTTGAATATACCGCCTGGAAGGCTAGTCAGGAGGCGGCAGAGCACCACCATGCTCTGGTTGCTGCTAAGGAAAAGCAGAAGAAGGCAGAGGCGGACTTAACGGAGTCTGTTCGGGAGCGCGTTGAGCGCTATAAGGAATTTCAGGCCGTGTGCTACAAGTCTAATGAAGATCTTGCCGAAGCACGCGGCCGCGCTTAAGCTGCGCGAGAGGGCGCCGCCAAGTATGAGCAAGAGAATGTTGATCTGCGTAAGCGGATCGAGGAACTTGAGACCGAGGCGGCAGTCAGGAAGGCGGACGCTGGTAGGCTTGCTGACGCCACAACGGCTCGCGAGCAAACGATTAAAACCTTAACCGCTCAGAGCGTCGGCCTTGTCGGTGACCACAATTGGCTGTCGAAGCCTTCCATCTGCAAGGTTAGTTTCTCCTTCTTCCTTTATTTATTTATTTATTTATTTATTCTACCAGTTGTCTTTTGTTACTTGTATTTTATGTGCAGGTTGCCCAGCGAATCATAACTGATGATGCTATAATGAAGAGCGTTGGGCACCTTATGACGACAGCGTAGCAGGTGGGACACAAGGCGGGGTTACAGCAGGCACTTACACACTGCAAAATCATATTCCCCGAGAACTCTATACTCTTCATAATGCTGATGTCGAAGCAGAATATCAAGTTGCGGGCAGTATATGACTCCTTGTCGTTCCCTATTATGTTCGACATCGCCCAACATGTCAAAGAAGAAGATGGTGCGCAAAAGCTAAGGGAGTTGTTGCAGCCATCAAGCTCGAGCACCTCTTCTACAACTGGCGATGGTACTGCTGCGGAGCAAGATCCAGCGGAAGGATATCAAGAAGAAAAGGTCGATTATGAAGCCTCTCCCCGCCAAGAATAGATTTGTACATAAGTTATTTAGGACTTATATATTTTGTACATAATCAGCGGATGTCGGTGTCCGGTTTTGTAAATATTTTGTTATTAATGGAATGAAAGACTCAGTTTATTACTTGTACTTTTCTATTTATTTGTTTATACGTTATCAACGCCAAACTAAACTGTCAACTGCGGAGTATCGTTTTCATTAATAATACCATGGCGCGCTAGGTTCGCATTTACATAATAAAGAAATCGATTTACATGTAACAACTTCGTAACTGCGCCGCGCTCCTGGTACGCGGAGCTGACGTGCAATCGAGTTTAATTAACGCATAAGCGCCTTTGCCTAGGTCTTTGCCAACTTGACAAGGCCCTTTCCAATTTGGCAATAACTTGCCAAGCGCTTTAGCGTTAGATGCCTCGTTCTAATTACCTAGTCCTTAGGTTGAGATCAAGTATTTCCTACAGGGGTTAGATGTAATCTGGCCAATCTGAGTGTAAGCACCTGCAAAACAGAACACCGTGAGCTCGTTACGAGAAGGAGATGTGGGGGGTTCTTCTCGTAACCACCATCCGGCGTGAGAATCAGTATGGGAGACTGATAAAATACAAGTTATCGTGGAGCACTAGTAAGTGTTCTCGCCTTGAAGTTCCGATCCCTTTACTGTTGAGGTTTGAGTGATATTTATAGCCGGATTGGAGGAGAGAAAGTATGGGTCGCCTGCTATGTTAAGAATTCCACCAATCAAAGAGTTCCCACGTGCGTCTGGAAGGTTGGTGGGTAAAGGAGCTGACTTACGGTGATGTTTGTACTATGTAGTACTATTAACTATGTGTTGCCACTTTCTTATTGGATGGACGTTCCTTTCATTAAGATACTTCCTTTTTGCACCATACCTCGAAAGTTTTTTGGCGCTACGTTTCCAAGGTGTCAGAAAATGGTTGGCGTCTGATAGGATGTAATACAACGCCTAAAGGTGCTTTTTGGCGTTTGGGCAGGTTTGGCACCCTAACTCTTCAAATGTACCAACGCCTAAAGGTGCGCTTTAGCGTTTGGGTGGGTTTGACACCCTGTCTTTTCAAGCCATATCAACAGGTATTAAATATTTAAACATACATGAGTATGGATATAAATATTTTTTCAAAAGAATATATAGATACTAAAATAGTGTGTATATTAAGTTTTACATATTCTCGTAATTAATTGTCGTAGAATTGTTAAGGGATGGTTACATGTCGTGTATACAAGTTCACTCATACTTATTATAAATTAATGTTTCATAATTCTACATGTTGAGTATCAGTTAATCTTTACTACTAGAACATCTGATCATGGTAAGATTTTCTCTTTTAAAACGACATTCTTGTGGTAAGATGTTTGCTCTCTATCAAAATGTCTTTGTCAAAGTGAAGGATTCAAATCGTACAAAATATACATAAAATAGCATGTATGAATGGTTAATAAGAACATATAATGGAATTAAAAGTCATTAAAATTACTTGTTAGGATGGCATTTACCTGATATTTAACCTTATGAAAAATTCAATAAATAAATAAACTAAGTTACACATATATAGACGTAGGCTATGATTGTGTATTGGTGCTCCACGTTTGGTTTTATTTCATAGATTAAGTGTGCACGAGCTCTCACCAATTTTTATCTATTTTTATAACAATAATAATATTTTATTAAATGGGTAATTTCATAAAAAAGTAACCAACTTTCAAAAGTGTTTCAATTAGGTCACTCAACTTTAAAGAGTGTTCCAATTAAGTCACTCAACTTTCGTGTTGGATTAAATTAAAGGTTTTAACATGTTTTTTTAGCATTTTTCTTTTTTGTTTCACATAGGAAATGTTTTTATCTTTTTTTTTAAGTTGACGCTGAGTGGCGACGTGAATTTTATTTTTTATTTTAAAATTTTAATATAATTAACGTTTTTTAATTTTTTTTAAAAAATTTAACTACATATATTGCAAATTCCGACCCCCGCATCTTATCCTCCATTTCTTTCTTGACGCACAAAAAAATCGGTGAGACTTGATTTGAAGATTTAGTGACCCGATTTAAGAAAAATATGCATCAGTGACCTAATTGAAACACTTTTGAAAGTTGATTACTATTGTATGAGATTTTCCCTTTATTAAACGGGCATTCTACAGTATTATTTGAATTGGTAGTTAAAAATTATTAGAAAACTTCTAGACCGGCAGTGGAAGAACAATGTTTACATCTTGATATTATTAGTCTACAAGGCATTTGTAAAAAAGTAACAGACGGTAAAGAACAGTGTATGGTGAAGTGAAACTAACTAAAAGATTTTTATTTTATTTTCTATAAAATTAACATCAACTATAGATAGCATTTGATACATTAAATAATATATAAAGTTTTTACTTTGAAATTTTTTTATTTTTTTTTTTTGAGTTTGAAAACACCTTATTTTTTTTTTCATCACAATCGAAGTTTTATATAATTTACTATAAAACGATTACAATAAAGTGGCAGGCAAACGGGCAACAAGCTGCGCCGCAACCCCCTTTTGAACAGCAAAGCCAATCCTGCTAAAAACGAAGCTTTGGGACCTAGAAGCTGAAGAGGTTCCGTGTACGACGCGCTGAACCCTACTCTGACTTAAATGCTATTAACTGTTGTCTTAATCTGACTTAAAGTACATACGATGACAATTTAAATATAGCTAAGTCTTTAGATGTGCGTTCTTATTTTTCATGTTTCATTATTGAATCACGTGTATTAAAATTTTGTATCAAATGTCTAGAGTTATATGGTATGGTGCAAATTTATATTGAAATCGTCTAACACGAAGCAAATTAAAGTCCAATCAGTTCGGGAGTGTACATTGTGATACACGATTCACTGTTTAAATAACTCAGCTAATAGTTTATGCTATATAATCAGATGAACTTTTGGCGGTTTCTCTTTGGTCGTAAAATCGTTTTGAATATGTAGTTACGTGTATATAATTAGGAACATCATTAATATAATTAACCATATGATCAATTCACAAGAAATGCCAAAATAACACTGTTACACAATATACATATTGGCCTAAACTAGTAAACAAAATAATTGTTGGACGATTTGATTGTTAAAATTCACTTGACAAACGAAACGAACCCGTTTAGTTTACGGTTTTCAGAATAATGGTTCAACTCGGAAATTTCGACAAACCAGTTGAATGAACACCTTATCTATAATCCATTAAAACTATAGTTGTATCTCTTTGGTTAATAAGGTCTAAAGGTTTATCGATCCAAGGGATACATAATAGGCACGTAGAAATTGTTATGCGCCAAATAACATCAAAAGTGCTAGTTTCAAAGATGAAAGGTCTATTTTTTTTCGCTTAGATAACTAATTGAATTGTTGTGAATGGGACAAATGGTGCTCCCTTTGGAAAAACGATTAGTTACCAAGCCCTTTTATTTAGAATAACAAGAACATCTATGAATACTTAAAGTTTCATATCCGAAGCGAATATTCAAAATACGTGATTAAGATAAACTAAAACCAAAATATTAAAATTCATTACATCAGCAAGTCACAAATTCAAGATTATAGTGCTTCAAAAACATATATCATGGGGAAAAACAAGGGCATGGAAGGTGACTTGGCTTTAAGGTGATAATATATAATTAACCACTAAAAGTTTTAATATTATTGTGTCTCGTTCTTGTCACCTAGGATAATATAATATAACTATGGATTCCTTAGGTTGGATTTCTTGTGCCCTCTTTTGTGTTCCTTCCTAACAAAAAGTGAAAGTAAAACAAGAATATGTCTCGTATCTTTCTATAAAATAACTTATCATTGTTATAAAAGAAACTTTAAAATCGTGTTAAGTTTATTAAATTTGTTTCGATTCATATAAAATTTTCACAAAAAGTTGTTGCGTTAGCCCCTTTAATACGACTTAAGCGAATTGTGTAGACGAATCAGTGGTGAAGAGTGACCTCGATTTACACATGTTTAAAAAATGAACTCGATAAAGAAAAGATTACAAGTACACCACCGTTAAATCTATAAAAACAATCAAAATCAATATTTTAACAAGCACTTCTCATGATGCTTGGTGGAGAGTGGGTTAATGTTAACTGGACTAGACAGAGCCTGTTCAACAAGCAAAATAGATAGTGAGTGGTGACCACTAAACCACCAAGTGTATATGACACTGAGTTCCGAATACTTTATGGGAACAAGTTGGGTGATTAGTCTAGTTAGGTTGTGTTCATTACCTAACATCTTATGTATGTATAGTTGTTTAGCAACGGCACAACTATTGTGGTTACAAAAATATGCTACCAATATTATAATATATTATTTAACAAATATGGGAGGTAATAAACACATACCGACACATATAGCGTTTTAAAATGTTAGATAGCGTTTGGTATGTCATATTGAGAGAGTGAATGGTTTGAGACATTGTGAGAGAATAAAAAAAAGGTGTTCGGCTGGCAAATGAAATTGAATCAACAATTACATAAGTTATTACATTCCATCAAAACCGTTCTATCCCTCCCACTTTTTTTTTTCTATTTCACCATACTCTCTAGGCACCACCACTTAACCACCGCCACCTGACCGCCACCTGTGACATCTGCCCCGATCCGACCCGACCCAGGTACCCGTTTCTCTGACCCGATCTCTTTCTTTTATGATTTAATATTTATACTTATATTTTACTTTTAATAATATATAGTTTCCTTCCCGCCTCTTTCTCTCTCTTTCTTTCCGCCGTCCTGTCCCTCTCCTTCTCTCTTTCCGCCTTCTTTTCCCTATTGTCGCCGTCCCGCCCTTAAGCCTTGTTTCCCTCTTTCTTCCAACTCTTTCCTTGTCCTTTGTTTCTTCCCGCCTAAGGTTGTCTGCGCAGCTCCACGCGCCAGACTCCTTTCAAGGAAGCCTGCGTGAAGACCATCTGTTCCAGCGATACGCGAGACGAACTCTTCTCGCAGCGCGCTAAGAATTGTAATTCTTCTCGCAGCGCGCGAAGAACGGTAGTTCTTCCCGCGACGCGCTAAGGATTTGTAGTTCTTCTCGCAGCGCGCTAAGAATCGTAGTTCATCCCTCGACGCGCGAAGAATTATAGTTCTTCCCGCGGCGCGCTAGGAATTATAGTTCCTCCCGCGGCGCGCTAAGAAATGTGATTCTTCCCGCGGCGCGCCTTAGCCTTCTCGCGCTGAACCCTTTGAGTTTCCTTCTGTTTAATCTAGCCGTTTGCTTTTATGTTGTCTTATCTTCTGTGCTGATGACCTGACCTATCTTATGTCTGAAAAGTTACTTTCGGCGCAGTATGCGCACCAACCCCATTGGTTGGCAGAAAAAGTGACTGACATTATCTTTGGAGATCTGCTTTTTCCATGCTTGACCAGTACCTTTATCTGACCCGCCCATGCTTTTTACTGTTCCCTGTCAGCTTTATCTTGCCTCTGCGGCTGCCATATCTTTCCATATCTTTTGCTTTTGGATTCTTATGCTTTTTGATATCTTTTGCTTGATCCTGTTAAAGATCCTTTCCCCTTTTCTAGGGATTATGTCTCCTAGGGTTTTCCTATAAATAATAATAGTATTATTTTTCCTAACACTACACACACAAACACTTAATCTCTCCTGTTTTCCTTGCTCTCTGCCGCCTCCCTCTCTGCCTCCGTCTTCCTCCCTGTTCTGTCCTGCTTTTCCGGTAATATATATATATTATATATAATAATTTACTTATGCTAACTTATAATCAAGACTTAAAACAAATCATTAAAACAATAATCTTTAATTATAGGTTAACTTGTGCTTGTTTGAAGTTGGTTCTTGCTTTATCTTTCACCGCATCGTTTATCAAGTGAGTAATCTCGTACCTAATCCCTTTTTGCTTTTAATGTTTTGGGATGTTCATGTGTTCATACAAACTTAGAGTCTTAAACTTGTTTATGAGCTTTAGTCGCGCAGTATCCCATGTGTTGAGGACGTTTACTTGGCTGTTTATTTGTATGTGTGTATCATTAACCGCTTTGTTCGGCCTATTCCGCAGTTTTCATGGATCCATTAGATGAACACGGGAGACCTATCGTTTACGGTTTTCTTTGTTTACACTTGCACAGATGTTTTCTCGTTTTTGTGCTCAATTGGGAGCACGGATTGAACTATGAACTATGAGCTATGATCTATCTAGGCTTGATCACAATCTGATTGCACCCTTGTTAAACACCAGACGTACACGTGTTGCGCGCAGATTTATTGTTATCTATGTATTGTATTAAACTTGATTTCTCACCAACACGCAAGTGTTTGACGTTTATTTTAACACATGTTCAGGTTTGCAGTAGCTGTTTTGGAGCTTGTGGACACATAGGACGTTTTTACTTTTGGACCTAGATTAAAATGTATCAAGACAAGTTATTGCTGTTCGAATATTTTGATTTATAATATATTGATTTATGTTGGTTTATTTATATCTTATGTATACGTTGCGCATGCGTGAATGAATATATTTATTAAATATTGACACCCAATAGTGTCACGAGTAATGAAACAATATGTGGCGCCCCGATGTATAATCCGCCTTTGGTCGGGGTGTTACAGATTGGTATCAGAGCTCGTTGACTTTAGGATAGGTGGTTAGACGTAACGGCCTAGAATACCTAAGAGTCCCTTCTCGCGCATGAGAGAAATCTCATGTTTGCGCGCTTATTGTTAAATTACTCGTTATTTATGAATATGCTCGCGCTTGCGCAGTATATGATTTTATGTTTTATTTCGCGATATTTCGATTTTTGTTGAATTTCGATTTTTATTGATTTTACTTACATATTCGTTTGTTGGACTTGAAAATCCAAAAAGTCATGGTGATACATGAATAGTTGATTTTCAATTTCCATTTGCGATTATGTTCTGAGGTTGGAGACTTGAAAAGTCATGGTGATACATGAATTGTCAACCTCCAATACTCATTTTCTTGTATGTTTTATATTGAAGATTGAAAAGTCATGGTGATACATGAATCGTCAATCTCCAATACTCGTTTGCTCGTATATTTTAAAATTGGGAATTCGGAAAGTCATGGTGATACATGAATTGTCGATTCTTGATTCGAGTTTGTTACCTTTATTAAGTCTGCATCTAGGGTCATTTATTTTACTTTAACTTTTAACAGTAACTGGCTCCGTGAAACCAAGCCTTTCGAGGTTATACTTTGTGCTAAAACCAAGATATTAACTAAAATTAAAATTTTTATAGAATGCCTCCGCTATCTCGCCGATTTCAGAGAAGAGAAGCCTCGCGCATGCGTAGACAGCAACGTTCCCAGGAAATGGCCGCCGCAATAGCCCAAGCTTTGAGCCAAAACAATACCAACACCTCTGGTTACAACATTAAATCCTTCAACGCGGGTAACCCTCCGAAGTTCACAGGTCTTGAAGGAGCCACCGTGATGCTCCAATGGCTCGAGAAGATTGAAAACACTTTCCTCCACACCCAATGCCCCTCAGACAGACGAACCCTGTATGCTTCCAGTGTCCTGGAATCTAGAGCGCTTACATGGTGGAATGGAGTAGCTCATGCGCGTGGCGCAGAGGCTGCTTCTAGCATGACATGGGAGGAATTCAAGGAAATTCTGACGCGAGAATTCTGCCCTCCCAACGAAATTAAGCGCCTAGAGGAGGAATTCTGGAACTTGAAGCAATACAGCGGTGAAGCGCGCGAGTACGCGACGCGCTTCCACGAGCTAAGCTTACTGGTCCCTCACCTTGTTACCCCTTCCCGCCGAGCCATAGAGAAATTCCTTGGGGGTCTCCCCATGGAAATTCAAGATTCTGTATGGGCCAGAAACCCAGTAACCCTCTCTGACGCCATCGAGTTGGCCGCTGTACTCAGCGACAACCATGTCAGAGCAGGAACCCTGTTCCTGCGGGGAACAGAAAAGACCAAACTCACCAAGACTGCCCCTGAACCAACAGAAACCAAACCTGAACCCTCAAACCGTAACAACCTCAAGCGCAGGCGCAAGGCCTATGCGCTTACCAACCCGCCCATTGTCCAGCAACCCATCTACCAACCTCCAGTTTACACGCCTAACCCACTGACAGCCTACCCAACCCCTCCTGTAGTCCATAACTATGCCTTAACCAATCCCGCACTCCCTGCCCCGCCACCTAAGAAACCTTACACAGGAAATCAACCCTTTTGCCCAACCTGTAGACTTCACCACCCAACCCAAACCCCGTGTCGACAATGTAACCGATGTGGCCGCGTTGGTCACTCTGCCGAATACTGTAGAGTCCCTCTCGCCAACCCAATTGCGCAAACACCACCAGTCTACCCGCAGAATCCACAACCAACCTACCAAAACCCACGACCCAGATCGTGCTTTAACTGCGGTGATCCCAGTCATTTCCGGAACGCGTGCCCAAGACTACAAGTTCAGATTACGCAAGCGAATCCGGTGAACCAGATTTCGAATCAAGTGACGCGTGGACGAGCTTTTAACATAACCGCACCAAGCGCAAGCGAATAATGACGTAGTGAATGGTACATTTTTGCTTAACGGATTTTATGCTTCTATACTTTTTGATACTGGCGCCGATCGAAGTTTTATCTCTCGCGCCTTCGAGCAGAAGCTTGCGCGACCGCGCAGCGATTTAAAAGAAGATTTTTCAGTTGAATTGGCTAACGGTGAAATTATTTTAATAAACTCAGTGATTAAAGATTGTACGCTTAACCTTAACGAAAACGATTTCCTGATCGACCTCATCCCCATGCCTCTTGGGAGCTTTGATGTTATTATTGGTATGGACTGGCTCTCGAATAATCGCGCCGAAGTTATTTGCGCCAAGAAGTTGATTCGCATTCCTCGAGAAAATGGTGATCTTCATATCTACGGCGAAAAACCCTCCAGTGGTCTTAAGCTTATGTCCTGCGCCGAAGCCCAAAGGCATATGCGGAAAAGGTGTATTGCATTTTTAGCCCATGTGGTTAAACCTGCTGAAGAAAAGAAGCTTCGCGATATCCCTGTCGTGCGTGATTTCCCTGAAGTTTTTCCTGATGATCTTCCTGGTATCCCTCCCGCTCGTGAAGTCGAGTTCCGTATTGATCTTGTCCCTGGTGCTTCCCCCGTAGCTAAATCTCCTTACCGTCTTGCGCCCGCTGAGATGCAAGAATTGGCAAGTCAACTTCAAGAGTTGACCGCCAAAGGATTCATTCGCCCTAGCTCTTCGCCCTGGGGTGCTCCGGTGTTGTTCGTTAAAAAGAAAGATGGATCGTTTCGCATGTGTATTGATTACCGCGAGTTGAACAAACTCACCATTAAGAACTGGTATCCCTTACCGCGCATTGACGACCTCTTTGATCAACTCCAAGGTGCCTCTTGTTTCTCGAAGATTGATCTCCGCTCTGGCTATCACCAGTTGCGCATCCGCGATGAAGATGTTCCGAAGACTGCTTTTCGAACTCGTTATGGCCATTTTGAATTCTTGGTCATGTCCTTCGGTTTAACCAACGCACCCGCCGTTTTCATGGATCTAATGAATCGGGTGTGTAGGCCTTTCTTGGATAAATTCGTGATTGTGTTTATCGATGATGTTCTGGTGTATTCTAAGACCAAGGCCGAGCACGAGCAACATCTTCGGTTGGTGTTGCAAAAGCTTAGAGCTGAGCAACTCTATGCTAAGCTCTCCAAGTGTGAATTCTGGTCTGATGAAGTACAGTTTCTTGGCCATATTGTGAACAAGATGGGTATTCATGTCGACCCATCCAAAATTGAAGCAATCAAGAACTGGATTACGCCATCCTCTCCTTCTGAGATCCGCTCCTTTCTGGGCTTAGCTGGTTACTACCGGCGATTTATTTCGAACTTCTCAAAGATCGCTTTGCCTTTAACAGCTCTAACGCACAAAGGTAAACCGTATATTTGGGGCTCGAAGCAAGAAGAAGCCTTTCTGACGCTCAAGCGATTGTTGTGTGAAGCTCCTGTTCTTGCGCTACCTGAGGGTAATGAAGATTTTGTCGTGTATTGCGATGCATCCAACCAAGGTCTCGGTTGTGTTCTTATGCAACGAGGCAAGGTTATCGCTTACGCATCAAGGCAACTCAAGGTTCATGAAAAGAATTATACAACTCACGACCTCGAACTTGGTGCAGTTGTTTTTGCCTTGAAGATCTGGAGACACTACCTTTATGGTACTAAGTGTATCCTCTACACTGACCATAAAAGCCTTCAGCATATCTTTGATCAAAAGGAACTTAACATGAGACAACGCCGATGGAACGAACTCATCAGCGATTACGATTGTGAGATCCGGTATCATCCTGGTAAGGCTAATGTGGTAGCCGATGCGCTCAGCCGAAAACCCTGCCAGCTTAACTGTATTTTGCCGCGCACGCATCTTCACTTTGCGCCGATTCAAAGCAACCTTGAATCGCGTATTCGTGACGCGCAGCGCGCATCCATCAGTAATGGTAACCTTCGCGCCGAGTTAGCGTGTGGCGCGGAAGCACTCTTTGTCCCTAATCTGAGTGGAATTCTCTGCTATCTTAATCGCATCTGGATTCCCTTTGATGAGAATCTTCGCGCCGATATCCTGAGTGAAGCGCATAAATCTCGGTATTCTATTCATCCTGGCGCTGATAAGATGTACAAGGATTTGCGCATTACTTATTGGTGGCCCGGTATGAAAAAGGATATTGCTGTGTTCGTAGCTAAATGTCTGACTTGTTCTAAAGTAAAAGCTGAACACCAACGCCCATCTGGTCTGCTCGAACAACCAGAAATTCCTACGTGGAAATGGGAATGTGTAGCGATGGACTTTATTACCAAGTTACCTTTGACAACAAGCAAACATGATAGCATTTGGGTAATAGTGGATCGTTTGACTAAGTCTGCTCACTTTCTGCCCATTCGTGAAAACTACCGTGTTGAGCAACTCGCGCAGCTTTATGTCAAGGAAATTGTCTGCCGCCATGGTACTCCTTTGAGCATCATATCCGATCGCGATGGCCGTTTTATATCTCGCTTTTGGAAATCTCTCCAATCTGCGCTAGGAACTCGCTTGGACATGAGTACGGCATATCATCCTCAGACTGACGGTCAGTCTGAGCGAACTATTCAAACTCTTGAGGATATGCTCCGATCTTGTGTTCTTGATTTTGGAGGTAATTGGGATTCGCACCTGCCTCTGATCGAGTTCTCTTATAATAACAGTTATCATTCCAGTATTGGTATGGCCCCATTTGAAGCACTTTACGGTCGTAAGTGCCGCTCCCCGATTTGTTGGAGCGAAGTGGGTGAAACTCAAATCACAGGACCCGAACTTGTTCAAGAGACAACCGATAAAATCGCCAAGATCCGTGATCATCTGCTGACTGCCCGAAGCCGACAGAAGAGTTATGCAGATCGCAGGCGAAAGCCTCTCGAATTTCAAGTTGGTGATCTTGTTCTCCTCAAAGTGTCGCCTTGGAAAGGTGTTGTCCACTTTGGGAAGAAAAGTAAGCTTGCTCCTCGATATGTTGGACCATTTAAGATTCTCGCGCGTATAGGAAAAGTTGCCTACAAACTTGACCTGCCGCCCGCGCTCAGTAATGTGCATCCAACGTTCCATGTATCCAATCTCAAGAAGTGTTTAGCCGACGAGAACCTTCACATCCCACTTGATGAAGTTCAAATTGATGAAACTATGCATTTCGTTGAGAAGCCTGTTGAGATTATGGATCGCGAGGTAAAGCAAACCAAGCGCAGTCGTATCCCTATCGTGAAAGTTCGCTGGGAGTCCAAGCGCGGAGCCGAGTTTACATGGGAAAGGGAAGATCAAATGAAGATCAAGTACCCGCACCTGTTCTCTGCGCAACCTACTTCGAGATAAATTTCGGGACGAAATTTCTTAAAGTAGGGGAGACTGTGACATCTGCCCCGATCCGACCCGACCCAGGTACCCGTTTCTCTGACCCGATCTCTTTCTTTTATGATTTAATATTTATACTTATATTTTACTTTTAATAATATATAATTTCCTTCCCGCCTCTTTCTCTCTCTTTCTTTCCGCCGTCCCGTCCCTCTCCTTCTCTCTTTCCGCCTTCTTTTCCCTCCTGTCGCCGTCCCGCCCTTAAGCCTTGTTTCCCTCTTTCTTCCAACTCTTTCCTTGTCCTTTGTTTCTTCCCGCCTAAGGTTGTCTGCGCAGCTCCACGCGCCAGACTCCTTTCAAGGAAGCCTGCGTGAAGACCATCTGTTCCAGCGATACGCGAGACGAACTCTTCTCGCAGCGCGCTAAGAATTGTAATTCTTCTCGCAGCGCGCGAAGAACGGTAGTTCTTCCCGCGACGCGCTAAGGATTTGTAGTTCTTCTCGCAGCGCGCTAAGAATCGTAGTTCATCCCTCGACGCGCGAAGAATTATAGTTCTTCCCGCGGCGCGCTAGGAATTATAGTTCCTCCCGCGGCGCGCTAAGAAATGTGATTCTTCCCGCGGCGCGCCTTAGCCTTCTCGCGCTGAACCCTTTGAGTTTCCTTCTGTTTAATCTAGCCGTTTGCTTTTATGTTGTCTTATCTTCTGTGCTGATGACCTGACCTATCTTATGTCTGAAAAGTTACTTTCGGCGCAGCATGCGCACCAACCCCATTGGTTGGCAGAAAAAGTGACTGACATTATCTTTGGAGATCTGCTTTTTCCATGCTTGACCAGTACCTTTATCTGACCCGCCCATGCTTTTTACTGTTCCCTGTCAGCTTTATCTTGCCTCTGCGGCTGCCATATCTTTCCATATCTTTTGCTTTTGGATTCTTATGCTTTTTGATATCTTTTGCTTGATCCTGTTAAAGATCCTTTCCCCTTTTCTAGGGATTATGTCTCCTAGGGTTTTCCTATAAATAATAATAGTATTATTTTTCCTAACACTACACACACAAACACTTAATCTCTCCTGTTTTCCTTGCTCTCTGCCGCCTCCCTCTCTGCCTCCGTCTTCCTCCCTGTTCTGTCCTGCTTTTCCGGTAATATATATATATTATATATAATAATTTACTTATGCTAACTTATAATCAAGACTTAAAACAAATCATTAAAACAATAATCTTTAATTATAGGTTAACTTGTGCTTGTTTGAAGTTGGTTCTTGCTTTATCTTTCACCGCATCGTTTATCAAGTGAGTAATCTCGTACCTAATCCCTTTTTGCTTTTAATGTTTTGGGATGTTCATGTGTTCATACAAACTTAGAGTCTTAAACTTGTTTATGAGCTTTAGTCGCGCAGTATCCCATGTGTTGAGGACGTTTACTTGGCTGTTTATTTGTATGTGTGTATCATTAACCGCTTTGTTCGGCCTATTCCGCAGTTTTCATGGATCCATTAGATGAACACGGGAGACCTATCGTTTACGGTTTTCTTTGTTTACACTTGCACAGATGTTTTCTCGTTTTTGTGCTCAATTGGGAGCACGGATTGAACTATGAACTATGAGCTATGATCTATCTAGGCTTGATCACAATCTGATTGCACCCTTGTTAAACACCAGACATACACGTGTTGCGCGCAGATTTATTGTTATCTATGTATTGTATTAAACTTGATTTCTCACCAACACGCAAGTGTTTGACGTTTATTTTAACACATGTTCAGGTTTGCAGTAGCTGTTTTGGAGCTTGTGGACACATAGGACGTTTTTACTTTTGGACCTAGATTAAAATGTATCAAGACAAGTTATTGCTGTTCGAATATTTTGATTTATAATATATTGATTTATGTTGGTTTATTTATATCTTATGTATACGTTGCGCATGCGTGAATGAATATATTTATTAAATATTGACACCCAATAGTGTCACGAGTAATGAAACAATATGTGGCGCCCCGATGTATAATCCGCCTTTGGTCGGGGTGTTACACCACCGTCGTCGCCGCCACCACCACCACCACCACCACCTGACCACCTGACCGCCTGACCGCCCAGGGGTGGTTCCCCGGAACCACCCGAGTTTCGAAATAATAATGTATCGATATATAGAAATTATTATAGGAACCACCATATAAATTAGAAAGGAACTACTCTATCTGCACTACAAGCCCTGGAATAGCTGATAAGTTGCTTGTTTTGTAAACGGAATGTCACAGGTTCAATTCCATGTAGCAACTGATTATTTTGTAATTTTTTTTTAAGTAAGTGGCTGTCTCTCTTCCTTCCTCGTACTCACTCTTGCTACTATTTCTAGATTTCTCCTACTATAAATGTAAGTTTATATTCATTTATTAAATATTTAATTGTTCTTAATGTTCTTAATTGTTAAGTTATTTGTTAAATTTTAGTTTTAATTTGTTAGTTTTAATTTGCCCGAACCTCTACCGACTTGGAATTTTTTACACCCGATTCTATGAAATTGAAGCATATAAAAGTAGTGCACCACCTGAAATTTTTTTTTCTGGATCCGCTGTGAACGCCACCACCACCGCCTGCACTACCACCACCAACACCGATGCCGCCGACACCACCTCCACCACCCTAGGTTGACCACCGCCGCCACCACCACCGCCGTCGTAGCCACCACCACCATTGTCAATGTCGCTTCCATCACACCACCACAACCTGCCATCAACGCTACCACCCAACCACCTAACCACTGCTGCCGCCACATCGTTGTCGTAGTCGCCACCACCATTGTCAACGCTGCCACCACCACTGTCGATACCTGACCACCATCTGTGTCCCCAATGCCACCACCATCACCGTTGTTGTCGCCGCTGCCGTCGCAATTGCCATTTTTTTACTATGGTGTTTTTTTTATCTTGAGATAGGAGTATTTTTATTGTTTCCATTTCTTTCCAGCATTTTCGTTTCGTTTTTGTACGTGGATACTAAAAGGTAATAATTCATTCTATTTCAGTATTTCTATAGGTTAACCAAACAAGGCAAAAGAATTATAATGATCCATTTTATTTCATTATCCATTTCATTCATTCTTCTATTTCTTTCTCTATTCATTTCATTACCCTCAACCAAACAGACTCTTAGCTTTAGTAGTTACATGTTCTGATTTTGATACCTTGACTAATAATGTTAATGGAGGATTCAGTTGAGAACAGTTATCCTAACGAATTGTTTTTGGCGTGTCTTATATTTCAATAATCTATTCTAATGTGTTACAAGAGTTTGGAAGATGGTTCATGATTCCTAAATTTAAGCACAATCCAAAACTTATTAGACCATCTCTAATAGAATGTTTTTAGAGATTTTTAAAAGAGAGAGAAAAAATGAGTTGGAGGAGAGAGATTGTGATGTTGAGGAGAGATGGAGGTGTAAAATTCTTGTACAAGAATCTCCAAGTTTGTGAGATAGATGTGAAGAAAAGAGGGGAGAGAACATAGGAGAGAGAATGCGTTTGATAATCCATTTACCATTTAAAGTCTAAAAAACATCATCAAAAATCACCCTGGTGATGCTCTTATAGGTACATTACACAGGTAAATCACATAAATGGTTTATATGTTTTGCAAAAGGTTATGGATATAGTATGAGTATAAAAAATGCAATAATGGTCCCGGTGGTTTGAACTCTTCGTGAATTTGTCCCTAATTTAGACGACGAAAAAAAATATCTGCTAAGATAAAACCCTAGCTTAGACGAAAGAAAAAAAAATATCTGTAAGAACTTTAAGAAAAATACATTATCCATTATTAGTACATTTTTTAAGAACGACAACTTTCTTTTTGTGTTTAGGTCACACTCTCCAACTTATAGAGTCTCGTTGCCCAACTTTGACCAGACTATATTGTCTTAACCAGACCCACGCTGGCTTCAGAGTTTGGCTTGGGTGTTCCCTCGGGAAACTATACCGTCGACGGTCACTTGACAGTCGTTGTGTCGCCACAAGAGCATAACCCTCTGTCGTAACACATGATGGGAGTGGGATCGGGATCTGAACTGACAACCTCGCAAGGCCTAACTCAAATCTTTAATTGTCAGTATCCATCTAAAGTAACACAAGTGGGAATCGTACTTGGGTCTCCATTAAAGAACCCAAGTCTTCCTACTACTAGGTCAAGAGAGAGAGAGAGAGATCCATTATTAATACCTAATCACCTACCCCTTACCCAAAGCCAATAATACACTTATTTTTCTTTCTCTTCTGCATCTTTCTTCGGTTGGCGATGATTACTAGTGACGGATCTAGAAGAAAAATTAAAGGGTATGCCGAAATATTGTTTGAACACCCACCCCCTCCCCACAACCTCATTAACTAAACAAGTTGTTACGAATATGTTAAACATGCTAACAAGGGGTCGTGTTTAAGTGTGCCAAACAACCCGTAAAAAATGTCTAGTCGTGTTCAAACGGAGTGGCATTTGTTCGACTCAAATATCAATCCGAACCGAACAATAACAATCCCATAAACTATTGACCTTTTAATTAGATAGGGTATGCATATTATGTATCAAGATCATTTAGAAAATGAGTTATTAAAGAGAAAAAAACTACATGGTTAAAATAAACCTAGCATTGAGATAGTGTCATTAAACATACAACTCCCGTCCACAACGGTCACACGTATCTCGATCTTTCGGGGATGCTGGCTCAGGCTTCTCCTTCACCAGTTTGGGGAGATCGTGTTCCAAAACATCATGAAACGCTTTAGCTCCTTCCTTAATCTCGTCCAAACTATAAAATACAACATTTATGCCAACTTGTCATTAAATTATCGGATTTAATTACAACATACTTTCACAAATTTACCAGTAACAATTAACTAGAAAGTAATCATATCTACCTGATGGAAAGGGGAGGAGTTAACCGAATAGTAGCATTATGAGTCGGTTTTGCAAGAACTCCTCGTCCTTTCAGTTTGATACAAAGATCATACGCGGTTGCAGGGTATAAAGACTTGCTAATTAGCTCCACCGCGTTAAATAATTCTTTTCCTCTAATTTCCTACACAGTTTCGGGAAATTGTTGCTGAGTTTTTGTTAATAATCGCCTCAACTCCTCTCCCATTTCAGCAGATCTGAAGCAGATAACAAACACACGGGTTATTAAAAAGAATTAACAGAATCAGTGTGTTTAGATATGTGTTTTGGAAGTGATTATGCAATGTTAAATGATTCAAATCAAACAATAACTTTATTACCTCTCAGCAAGTTTCTCGTCTTGTATCACTTGCAATGATGCAATGGCAACAGCACTGGCCAATGGATTTCCTCCAAATGTACTAAAGTTTAACAAAAAAATATGCATGTTATGTGTTAGTTATTATGAAAATATATAAATCAGAAATCATTATTTTATACATATATAATACGCCTGCAACCGAACTGAACATTCAGATAACAATTTGTGAACCATAGCAGAAAGTTTGTTTATTTAATAAACGAATAAACATGAGCGCGTGTCTTGTTCGGTCATTAATGTTCGTGAACGTTCTATTTATGTTAGTTAGTTTACGTTTATTTAAGTTCGTTTGCCTTTGTTATTATATTATTATATTCATTTAAAACTTTTTGACCCACAACTTAGTCTAGTTTTAATTAGTTTTAATAAATGTTTAGGCCCAACTACTTTTATTTCATTTTAGCTCAGTTAGGCTCGTTTGCTTACATTCGTGAACCGTTCGTTTATATAGTTAACAAACGAACATAAATGAGAGCACGAACGTGCCCGTTTTTTTAATGAACAAACATGAACATGAAGACCCCTTTCATCTTCGATCAATTGTTTGGTTAAATGTAAACGAATAAACACAAACATGCTTGATTCTTGTTTGTACGGTTCGCTTACAAGCCTAAATTATATAACATACCTCCCATGCTCCCCTGGTTGTATGCAAAGCATAACATCTTTATCTGCAAGAACTGCACTTACCGGTATCACTCCACCACCCAATGCTTTCCCTAATATCTGAATCAAAATAAATACAACACAAGAATTTTAATATTATCACTTAGTATTTCATCTGATAATTAAATTGAAATTAAAAAAAAAAGAAGAAGACTTTACAATGACATCGGGGCGTACACCTTCCCAGTCACACGCCAATATTCTCCCCGATCGTGCTAATCCACTTTGTATTTCGTCTGCAATCATTAATATGTTATGTTTTGAGCAAAGCTCTCGGACCGCCTTTAGGTAACCATCTGGAGGAACTATAACCTGTAAAATAATATATTATATTTTATCGGTTTAGAATAAAAAAAAATAACAGAAAATAGTGAAATTACATACCCCGGCCTCGCCTTGTATGGGCTCAAATAGAAAACCAGCTATGTGTTCTCCGTGCTCTGCACATATCATATAATGATTGATCAACAGCATTAAGAATCATATTAACAAGAGGTGTTATATGGTAGATGAACAAAATTCGACCGATTTATAAGTGGGTCAATTTCGGTTGTGCTTTTATCTAAAACGGGCCAAATCAGCATATTCAGATTTAGGCTATTTGTGTGCATGGGTCGGTTTTGGGCTCAATCGAACCAAAAACTGAAAATTCGGTTTTTTAGTTTTTAAAAAGCGTTCGATTTCGATTTTTTTGGTTTGTGTCCATCTCTGTTAGGTCTCGTTTTTTGGGTTTTACCACTTTGGCTTGAAATTTTTGGGCCGGTTTTTTACCGAAAATAATGAATTTGTGTCTAAATCCTTTTGTTAATTAATAATTGATTATTATACAATTGGGATGAAATAAATGGGTTACACTATATACTAACTCTAATAATTACTAGCATTAAAAAATGAAAACAAAAATCCATACATTCGGTTAGGTTATTCGGTTTTAATTACATGCAAAACCGAAACCGAACCAAAATTATGGTTTTTACAAAAACATAAAACTAAAACCTTGTATTTTCGGTTACAGACCGATACTTCCGGTTTCATGCAGACCATTTATTGCTATAATCATGGCGGCTAACCAGTCATTAGGTCAAGCCAACACAGCTCATTTCAACGTGTACAAAAAAAAATTGCGTTTTAAAACCGGCCCTGTTTTGACTCACTACCAAACCCTCCCATCTTGCCACCTCTATAAATTGGAAACGCAACAACAATGAAAAACCTTCAAAAAGTTTCGTAAGAGCAGCTTCGTCTCCAAAGTCAACTTTAAGTTGACCAGGTAACAATGGCCAAAATCCACGAGTGGCATCATTATCACAGCTCATAGAAATAGCTCCCATTGTACGACCATGGAAGCATCCGCAACATGACACAATGATAGCCTGAACATATAACAAACAAGATTGTAAACAAACTGAATGGAGCATGCTCATTTTCGTTTGTTTAACTTAACCGAGCAAACAGTCGAACACGAATCATTAAACGAACTGGGTTTTCTTGTTTGTGTTCCTTCGTTAAGAAAATGAACACTTTCATTTCATTTATGTTTATTTATTAATAGAACGAACGGTTCACGAACTTAAATGAACACTTACAGCTGAACATATATGAGCGTGCATGATTGAGCCAAAACTAGTTAAAAGTAATGTGAAGAACAATGTGTTACGCCTAAAACATTAGTACTACACTAAGTTGAAATAGGCCAAAAAAATTTAAATGAATATATTAATGAATGTAAAGTAAAAAACTTAAACAAACGTAAACTAACAAACATACACGAATTTAAATGAATAACATTCATGAACATAAATGAATGAGATCGAGACGTAGCTCATGTTCATTTGTTTAACTAAATGAACAAAGTTTTTTGTTCATGTCCTATTTGTTAAATAAATAAACAAACTTCCAGCTGAATGGAAGCTGAACGGGAACTGTTGACTAAACGGTCGGTTCATTTAAAGACCAAAAAAACTAACTAAAATATAGTAATTAGTGAAAGCTTATAGAGTCCATATAGTTCTAAAAGAATATCGATGGAAATAAAATTTACATATAAATTAGTACAGACTTAATACCTTATCTTTGGGAATTCTTTTCTTCTCATAACCCCACTTTCTTGCGAGCTTTAAAGCGGTTTCTACTCCTTCTGCACCAGTGTTCATGGGAAGAACCATATCATATCCAAATAACTTGGTCAAATACTCTGCAAATACCGGAAACTTGTCATTGTAGAACGCTCTAGAGCTTAGAGTTAGTGTTTGTGCCTGATCGGTTAATGCTTTCATGATCTTTGGATGGCAATGTCCCTGCAACAAACACCAACTTAATACCCTTTTGATCCAGTAACGAAATAATAAAAAATTCATAAACAACGTGTAACGATTACGAGTGCATTTCACCTGATTAACTGCAGAGTAAGCTGCAAGGAAATCGAGATATTTATTGCCTTCGGGATCCCAAATAGCTGACCCCTTTCCATGAGAAAATACTACAGGGACCGGATGATAACTAGAAAACACCAAATTAAGTATATAAATCAACAATATCAATTTGTTTAAGAACAAATTGATATAACTCACAAAAACGAAAAACACATAAACAAGCAAAAATTGGATAACTACCCATTATATTACTCAAAAACCTCTTTTACACATAACTCGTGTTTCTCTTAATGAAACCCTAACTCGGTCCATTGGATAACAAATCTAAGCTAACAAGAAATCCTAATGACCGTCATTAAGAAACCAATTAAACCCCATAAGGGTGCAAGCGTGCCGAGCTGAGCCCAAGGTCGAATCATTTTGACTTACGAGAGCTTGAGCTCGGATAATTTCGAGCTCTTTTCCTAAAGCTCGAGCTTGTTTATTACTTAATAATTAATTTATGTATGTAAATTATATTAAAAAAAAGAACCTTAATTGAGGCTAAGTTCAGCCCGAGCTTCTATGCGGTAACTTAAATGAGCGAAAGCTAGGATTGAGCTCGAGTGGGGTACCTAAACGAACCAAAGCTCGGCTGTTCAGTGTCAAATTAATACATAACAGTCCAAAAGAGTTCAAACTTAAAAAAATACACTAGGCTCGTTAAGGCTTGCGCTCGAGCTCAATAACTAAACTAGCTTTATTTGAGACTCCGGCTCAATAAGGCTTGGCTGATTTCAAGCCTTTTATCGGTCCAATCTCCGGTAGCTCACGAGCGGGTCAACCCGTTTGCACCCCTACTTGGGCCATACAACAATTATCTAAATATTATGAAATGATGGCACCACGAATGCAATTTCTAGCAAAATCCACATAATCAACGGATAATTGGATAGAGATAAATATAGGGCGTACTTGTGGGCGCTGTAATCATGTTCTAAATCGATAAGGTGCCGAGACGACGCGGTCGAAGAGGCCGTGCGTTCGGTTATGGTTCCGAACCGTCGAAAGCTTCCAGTGTTCTTGATTCTGTTTGATAAAAGTTGCAAAGAGATTCTGCTCGCCATATGCAGCTTTTACAAAATTGGGTTGCGGATATTTGGATCGGAAAGTTTAATTAGAGGAATTGGAAGATGGGTTTTACACTGGTTTATGATTTGATTGATTGATCGATATCAATTTGGAAGATGAAGGTGGAGTGTGTTCATGAAACGCTATTATCCAAAAGGTACCATGGATGTGTGAATCCTAGTCACTGTACGATAATAATGCGTGCTTAGTTTGGTGGCTGGTGAGTATACATAATAACCAGTTTTTAAAATGATTTTCTAATTTTGTCTATCTTTTACAAAGAATTCTTTAGAAACGTCCATTAAGAATTAAGAAAAAGACGGAACGACCTTTTTAGTAATACAAGACGACTAGTTCGTAAAGCTAATAAAAAACGAACATGTGCCCGTAAAGCTGAGGTGGCAACTGATTCGTGAGACAATCTAAGTGCAAACAAAGCAGTTGGCCCGACGACTGCATTCATGTCTATGTCATGACGAGTAAATCTTGTATCACGTTGTTAAAAACACGGGCCGACTAGTAAATTTTGTTGGACGACTAGATCATATCAGATGAAGATTTTGAGCATGCCGACTAGATTATATCAAAGCTAATGGGAGTGTTGTTAATGTTATAAAAAATTAGGGACGACTAGATCACGATACAAAAAAATCGGGACGACTAGATTATCATTTTAAAATGGTTTTAGTCACAGGTGTGTAATAAAAATATCATTTTAAAAATTGAAAAAATACTAATATTTATACTATAAATAGGTAAGAATCGGGATAGATGATATGAACCACCAAAATATACCCAAAACCAATATCCTTGCAAAATATTTTTATTAAGGCTCATTTAACAAATGAGCTCGAGTTTCACATATTAAGCTCAAATTAGCTGGTAAGCCTAAACAAGCATAATGATATATAAATTATGTTTGAAATAATAAAATAACATATATTGTAATATTACATATAGAAACTATAACTATAAATAAGTACTAGATTTTATCCCCCGTATTACGGATGTTGTTTTACATTATTTGTTTTTAATATTTATATATGTATATTTGGATTTTAATTTTATTTATTGTAAGAAAGTTAAAATTTAATATACTTTAGGTTTGACGATTAAATGGTTTCACAAATAAATGATATGTTATAATTTGGTTTAAAAATTATCTGGGTTTGATGATACCCATTAGCTATTTATTTTCTTTATTATAAATTTTTTTTCTTAATTATAAATAATATGTATTTTTTAAATAAAATAGGATATTAATTTCTAGTATATCCCTATTTTATAGGATTTTTATATCAAATATTTGATTAAATTAATATTTAATATAATGAGATGTTGTAACCCGTTTAAGAGCTATCTGGGTTTGGTGAGACATTTACCCGTGAATTCGGGTTAAATGCGTGAGAAGCCTTCATTTACAAATAAAGCAGATGACTTCAGAGAATGGTTGTTTTACATTTTTCGTTTTTTTAATATTTATTTTTTGGATTTTAATTTTCTTTATTGTAAGAAAATTAATAATATACTTAGGGTTTGATAATGAAATGGTTTCATAAATAAATGATATGTTATAACCCGCTTAAAAGCTATCTGGATTTGGTGACTCATGACAAGCTTATGTTTTTTTACTATAAAATTGTTTATTAATTATAAATAATATCTTTTTCTTTTTAAATTGGATATTAAATTTTAGTATATCCTTATTTTATAGGATTTTCATATCAAATAATTGGTAAGACTAACTTTTAATTTAATAAGATATTATAACCCGTTTAAGGTCTATCTGGTTTTGGTAAGACCCATACCCATGAATTTGGGTTAAATCAATGAGAGACATCCATTTAAAAATTAAGCAATCTGGTGGCTTCCATAAAAGGGGGAGCGACCACATCACGACACGTAGGATTTTACGGGTTTTGTTTATATATATTATAGATATATATAATAACAAAAATTAATAAATAATAAACAAGTTAAGTTTAAGACAAGTTTAAATTTGAAAAACTATTTATGAAACGAGCTCAAGCTTTAAAGATAGTTCTTTAATCGAGCTGAGTTCCGAAGCAAGCTCGAGTACGTGCACAAAGCCACAAACCAATTTAAAACTCAAAACCGGTTTAGTCAAGTTTCTAAGGTTGAAGCCGATTTCCTACCTGGTTACGATAACGAAACTATACCCATCCGACCCCGCCGGAGGTTTTGCCCGTGAATAAACCAAACCAAACCAAACCAAACCCAACCTTACCTTCTTCTCTACATCTTAACACCCATCGTTGCTTTGTATGTAATGACATTAACAACACTCCCATATCCCCAATTACCTTTCTTTCGTTTCCACAATAATGCAATCACACCTTCAGATTATCCACAGTTGGGTTTTAATGTCACCAGAAGAAGAATCAGAAAGGTTGCTATAGTGAGAGCAAACGTAATTGACAAAGAATATGAGTTCAAGCCTTCATTTGACGAGTATTTGAAAGCCATGGAGACTGTCAAAACTCGTAGAGACAAGCGTAAAACCCTAACGGAAACCCCACTGCCACCACCGGCAGGTGGAATTGAAGAAGGTGAGGTTAAGAAGACATGGGTTAGAAAGAAATTGGATGTTGAAGAAGGTGAATTGGGTGTAAAGGATAGACGCCCGGAAGGTGTTCGACGAAATGCCGGGTTTCGAGAACAGTGGTTTAATGTGATAAAGGTTTCTAAAGTTGAAATACATGAAAGAAATATGCTAAATTTGAACCAAAATGAAGTTATGACGAAATTGGATGTTAAAGAAGGTGACTTTGGTGCAAAGGGTAATCGCCTGGAAGGAGTTCGACGAAATGCCGACGCAGATTTTGAGTTTCGAGAACGGGGTTTTGGTATGAAAAGGGTTTCTAAAGATGAAGGAGTTGAGAGAATTATGCCAAATGTGAACCAAGGTGAAGTTGTTATGAAGAAATGGACACGGAAGAAACCGGATTCTAAAGACGGACAAATCGATACTGAGTTTCGAGAACAGAGGTTACCGGATTCGAACTTAGATGAAGTTGTGAAGAAATGGACCCGGAAGAAACCGGATGGTGAAGAAGCTGAAATGGGATTTAGGGGTTCTGAAATAAGTAATATTTCAAGTAAAAGTTTTGTCAAGAAACCGAGTCGGAAAAGTGGGAATGGTAGTTTTGATGATGTGGAGATAGAAAGAGCGGCGTTTAAATCATTAGAGGAATTTCCAGATGTTTGTGATCAACCGAGGGTCTCACGAGTTGATATGGACGAAAGAATCCAAAAGTTAGCGAAGAGGTAGATAATAATACTGACTTATGATGATTACTAATGATTTAAAGGAACACATTTGAATTATTGTTGCATGTTTGTTTGGTTAGTATTCGTTATCGTGTTTAAACAATTTGAATGCAACTTTACAGTTTGAATGGTGCATCGATCGACACTCCCGAGTGGAATTTTTCTAAGATGATGAGAAGTGCAAAGATCAGATTTGCGGATTTTTCGATTATAAGACTTATACAGATCTTAGGAAATTATGGCAATTGGAGGCAGGTGCTTCAAGTAATTGAGTGGATGCAAGCACGAGAACGCTTTAAGTCAAACAGAATAAGGTTTGACTTTTAGTGAATGAACTTGTAACTTTAAATATTTATCCAGTGTGTTAAACATACATGCTTTGACTTTTGACGATAATTGAAAACAATATGATGGTTAATATGTGTTGTTTGTGTTTGCAATTTAGAAATATTTACACTGCTGCCCTTGATGCCCTTGGGAAGGCAAGGAGACCCGTGGAAGCACTCAACATGTTTCACACAATGCAGGTGTCACTTTGCTTTGATCGAGCTTAATGCATGTATTTGATAAAACATTAGATGAATTGATTATTCATTTTTTTATTTGTTTGTAATATTTTGCAGCAACAAATGGCTTCATATCCAGATATTGTAGCTTATCATTGTATTGCAGTCACCCTTGGTCAAGCGGGTCACATGAGGGAACTTTTCCATGTGATTGATTCCATGAGATCTCCTCCCAAAAAGAAACTAGCTATTGGTGTTCTTCAAAAATGGGACCCACGACTCGAGCCAGATATTATAGTCTACAATGCTGTGAGTATTTGCATCTCTCATATTTTCTATACAAGTTTTCACTTTTTCACATCCTAAGTATCCGTGCATCAATTGTTGAAATTCGTAGATGATTACTAGCCTCATGGTAATCAAATTTGGAGTATGTGAGAACAAAATGATTATGTGTGTAAACATGTGTTTGTAGGTGCTAAATGCGTGTGTACGACAAAAAAATCTAGAAGGTGCGTTTTGGGTATTGCAGCAGCTAAAGCAACAAGGCCTACAACCTAATAGCATAACATATGGACTTGTAATGGAGGTATTGTTTTAATCTCTTGTCCACCAGCATACATGCACATACAGGGTAGAGTTGTTGGCAGAACACAGTTTTTGCGAGAACAAAATAAATCATAAATTTTTCTACGTGTGTGCACGGTTCGGTTATTAGCCTCAACCGAATTAATCAATCGGATTTCGGTTAATTGGTTTGGTTCATTTCGCTAGTTTTGTCGGTTTTTGGTTCAGTAAATTTCGGTTAATAACCAAATTAAAACCTGGGCTAAAATTTTTGCTTAGAAATGCATGAAATGGATGCATGAATACATGAAATGAAGGTATAAATACATGAAATGGAGATATAACTACATAAAATGGAGGTATAAATACAAGAATTAGTGATATAAAACATGAAATTGAGGTATACAAGCTAGAAATATATGAAAACATGAATACTTCGGTTCGGTTAATTTCGGTTAACCGAGACTTCTAAAATTTTCCAACCTTAAGGTTTTTTAAAATACAAGAAAATAGTTAAATTGCAATGCTTATTCATCTCTCCTTAAATTCAAAATAGTATGAACAAATTTCATGTGTATATAGAACCTACAAATGTGTAAGTCATGTGCAGGTTATATTACCTACACATAACTTACATGTGTGTAAATAAATGGTTAAAATTAAAAAAAAAATATGAACAAATTAATTTGATTGTTTTTTTTTATGTAACACACACATTTGTGTATAAGAAGGACAAGAATACAAGATATAGAAAATATGAACCGTTGAGCAAAAATTAGTTAATTATGTTTGTTCTTTTTTGTTCTCACAATAATTTGGTGTTGCATAATTGTCTTATTTTTCATTATTAAATCAATAAGTACAAGTGTTTTAAGAGGTTCTCACAGTTCTCTATATAAACTGGTTATGTATTGGACGACCTCTATGCATATACTATAGACTATATGATATAAATATAATTTTTTTTCATGATAATTAACTCCTGGTCTTTGGATGTAGGTAATGCTGGCATGTGAAAAGTATAATCTGGTACACGAGTTTTTCAAAAAGATGCGGAAATCATTTATTCCAAATTCTTTAACTTATAAAGGTAAGTCACAGGAGTCTTTTCATCCTTATCGCATGTTGCATGTTTTTATAATTTTTTTAATTTCGTTTTGTAGTTCTTGTGAATACATTATGGAAAGAAGGCAAAATTGATGAGGCAATTCTAACCGTTAAAGAAATGGAAAAACGAGGAATAATCGGTTCCGCAGCCCTCTATTATGACCTCGCCAGATGCCTTTGTAGTGCAGGAAGACACGTGGAAGCTATTGTGCAAGTAAAAATCTATTTATATTTTTATTCTTAAAATAATGACAGTTTTTTGTTTTTTTTATTTAAAACAATTTCACATATATCCTTCTAAAAGTTCAAAATTTCATATGCATCCTTTCTAAACACTAAATATTTTGTATGCCATATTAAATAAAATAAAATCAATTACTTAATAGTAGTCTGTTGAGTAAATAGGCTTGTAAATGAACCGAACGTTTAGCGAACTGATCCTGAGCCATTCGGTAGGAAGTCCGTTTATTTAATAAATGAACGAACACGAACAACATTGTTTGTTCATTTTGCTGAACGAATGAACATCAACACATGTGTCGTTTGTTCATTTATATTCATGAACGTTTGTTTACACACTAGTTATTAAAAGCCCCCGCTTCTTGCGCCTAGGCTCATTTTTCAGGCAAGGCTTAATAAATGCGCTTCTAGTTTAGGCGAGCGCTTCGGCGTTGTCTATGCCAAGTGCATGAGAAGATAGAAGCCGAGCAAAAGAAATGCAAAGGTGCTATTAAAACATAGATCTAGGAGAGGTCAAACTTCAAAGGCATTATATTGATGCATTTTGTTATTCAAGTTTTGGAATTACATTTGAATCTTAGACTATTTTCGAACTTTTGGTACTAATTAGATGATATTAAATGCTATATAATACCTTTTGTTTATTTTATTTGAAGAATAGCATTATCTTTCATATACATAATATATTTTTAATTTTTTATTTAAGTGCACTTTTTTTTTTCTTCAGGCCCTCGTTTTTTTTGCGCCTTGCCCCTAGGCCTTAGGTGAGGCCTATGTGCCTTGACTGCGCCTCGCGCATTTGATAACTATGATTTACGCTCGTTTATTTGAATTTGTTTATGTTCGCTACTTTACGTTCGTTTATGTTTGTTAGTCTATGTTAATGTTTTTGGGGGAATACCTTCGTATATATATTTATTTAAATTTGTTAGGTCATTTGTTTACATTTAAGAACTATATGTTTATACTGTTAATGAATGAACATGAACAAATATGAACAGTTGAACACATTGATTTTCTTAACGAATGGACAAGAAGAAGAAATCCCTGTTCGTTTAATTGTTCGTGTTCGATCGTTTGTTCAGTTAAAGTTAAATGTGTCCCTTCGGTTCATTTACAAGCCTCTGAGTAAACGAATACATCATCTTTTGCTGAGATTATTCATAGTAACGTCGTATTGTCTTTGTTAGTTCAGTGAAGTATTTGAATTCTTATATGTTTTATTTATGGTATGATTTAATTTGATATTTCTAAACTGACTCAATAATAGTATTTATTATTAATTTATCATTTTTGCATTTTGTGATACCATAGATTGAAAAGATATGTAAAGTTGCAAATAAACCCTTGGTGGTGACATATACCGGTTTAATTCAAGCGAGCTTGGACTCCGGGAAAATCGAGAGTGTAACTTACATATTCAAACATATGCACAAGTTTTGTTCACCGAATTTAGTTACATATAATATTATGCTCAAAGGGTACCTCGATCACCATATGTTTGACGAAGCAAAACAATTGTTTTATAAGCTATTGGAGAACGGGAATCATGCTACAAGTAAAGTTGATTACAGGCATGTTGTTTTACCGGATATTCATACGTTTAATTTGATGTTAGACGCGTGTTTGGTGAATCAAAAGTGGGATGATCTTGAATTTGTTTACATGAAAATGCTGCAACATGGATATTACTTTAACGCAAAACGTCATTTGACTATGATTCTCGAAGCCTGCAAAGCTGGAAAGGTATTTTCTATTAATATTCTGTTCATTTTATTTAATTTAATCTTTTTCATAACATATTGACAAAAGGCTATTTTGCTAAATGATATGTGGGCATCAAATTTTACTTTTGAGGTTAACTGAACTATGTTTATAGTTACTAAATCGATATGATTTCTCTAGGTCGTAAAGAATATTGTGAGTGCACAAAATTTCATGATAGAATCGAAAGTTTTCTTTTTGGATTTTATTACAACACATATCCTTGGACTCGAAAAGTCACACCTTTGACTTTTGAGGTCGACTGGACTATGTTTACAAACACGAAATTTGATACGATTTCTTTATGTTAATAAGAAAATTGCAAAAATGCATAAACTTTATGATAATGTAAAAATTCATAAACTTTACGATGATATTATTATTGACATTCGAGAAAGCTTTCTGTTTAGTTTTTATTACAACCCATTTCAATCTTGGACTTGAAAAGTCATACCTTGACTTTTGAGGTCAACTGCATTATGTTTATAAGTTTCTTAACAAGAATTTGATATGATTTCTTTAGGTTATCAAGAAAAATTGTGAGTGCGCAAACTTTATGATGTATCGACATTTGACAAAGTTTTCTGTTTAGTTTTTAAAACAACCCATATCAATCTCGGACTTAAAAAGTCATACCTTTGACCTCAAAAGTCAAACTTTACTTCTTTAGCATGATAAAAACAACTATTAACTGTAAATTGATCCATTTTGTATCAATTTTGCAGGTGAATCTGTTAGAAACAACATGGAAACATTTGATTGAAGGGGATCAAATCCCGCCACCACCTCTTGTTCAAGAAATGTTTTGTATGAAACTGAAGCAAGAGAATTATGATGCTGCTTTCTCTTGTTTAATATGTCTTCCTTCAACCGAATCACATAAATATTCTCGGATTTCGTGGGTGACCCGTTTCAAAGATAACCCCAAACTTTTCCGGGAAGAAATGCTTCTAAGGGTAATAGATAGGGTAAATACTTTATCGATCGGAAATGAAGAACCGAATATAATTCTTTTGAATCTGTTGAAATCTTGTAAAGAAACTCTCAAGGTGTTAAAGGTAGAAGAGGTTGTTATGTTGTAAATTATTGATGTGCTAGAATGTTAGAGAAAACCTAATGATCTTTTATATCATTATGATAATATGAATACATAGGTGATCAGAATTTTAAATAGTTGTGTGGACCTTACAGGAGTGTCTCCTCTTGTCGGGCTCAGGAACCGCGGATTTGTTGTGGGTCAGGCTGCGTTGAAGGCCGAATCGGGCAAAGTTGCCAAACACGAGAAAGCCTGTTTAGAAAATCAACATGTGTTTCTCCCTTTTGCTTTTGATACATTTGGGTTTCTGGCACCGGAGGCCGTGAATTTTCTAAACAGGGTTCAGCGTGTCGTTCATGGTACTTTGTCGTCTCCTACGACCCAACGCTTTGTTTTTAGTAGAATTGGTTTTGCTATTCAAAAGGGGGTTGCGGCGCAGCTTGTTGCCCGTTTGCCTGTCACTTTATTGTAATCGTTTTGATTTTAATGATAAATGAGCATGTTAACTTTAAAAAAAAAATAAAATAGTTATGATAAATAGTAATTTTTTAAACTCTTGAAAGTCATAGAACGCTATGAATTAAATTGAAAGTGTAGAAAACAAATTATTGGAAATTATTCGGTAAGCCGCTTCGGTTAGGTGTAATCCATCCCAACCTACAAACGTATCCGGGTTGGCACAGTTGAAATTCCATCTCCGCATGCCATTGATAAGTTGACCTTATACTGCCCTCCATCTCTGCATTTCGCCTTCAAGGCACCATTCGTGAATCCTAAAACATGCAATAAACACGAACTAGTAATGGGGAATTGGGGATGATAATTCCTTTAAAGCTCCATTGGTGAATCCTAAAACATGTAACAATTCGAGGCTCGGATCTCACAATTGGTATCAGAGCGGGTTAACCAAATCATTCAGACTAACCGCTGAATATTTGAGTTAGTTGCTGCTGAATAGTTGCTGATGCGCTGAACTTCGCGAATAGATATGAACTTTTGCTGCTTCATTGCTGATTTGGTTATTTCACATGTACTTATTTCAGATTTTGATGTATTATTCACAGACAATCAGACCATTCATGAGCAGCTACAGCAGTGTATCGTCAAACAGTTATGTAATATTGGTCTCGAATAGTTATGTGATTAGTCATGAGAAGCTATGATTATTGTTCGAGCAACTAGAGCAGTTGCTGATATGATGAAGATTTATGAGTTGCTGCAATGTGTTCGTACAGTTGCTGCTATATTTTGAGTTCTCGAACAGTCGCTTATTGAAAATACAAGCCACTAACAGAAATATGTTGTTGCTGTAGATACACGTCAGAGACGATACTAAACTATTAAGACTGCAGCTGCTGAAATCATAAACGAGTACTTAATATGCACCTATTGATACATTTTGATATGCCGCTGATCTGGTTATTTTCGAATAGTTGTTGACATGTAATTCACGAGCAAATAATCAGCAGGGGTAATATGGGGCGAAATGGTAAATTTTGTTGTTGACATGTAATTCACCAGCCAAGTCCCTTTGGTCTTGTGTTGTTCTTTTGAGGAAGATAAATCAATTTTCCGTTGAAGACTTTTTACAAGATTCATCAACTGCTTTTGATTTTCCATCAGCACTTTATTTTCAGCATTTTGTGAAACAATTGTTTGACTCGTTGAAAAAACTGTTTGCTTTGGTAAGATTCTACTGGGTGGAGCATCTGCTACTTAGGATAATTCTTGAACCAGGAATGTTCTTTAAAGCCATAGAACACTGGTGTTTCAATACATTCAAACTGAACTTTCTTTTTGGGTGGATTTTTTATTTTGTATAAACATATCAGGTCTTACGATAGTCTTTTTGTGTTCAATTGCTTTAAAAAATCTATAATTTTCTGCTAAATGATTGTTTTTTTGTGATAGACATCACATGGATTTGGAAATAAATGCTTCTTTGGACCATTTTTTGGTGTTTTCTTCTTTGTCACACCCAATTTGTCAACAAAAACTGTTTCTTGGTGATTTGTATCTAGGCATAGATGTTGGATGAACTGCAGTCTGAATATTATCATTTATTCCACTTTGTGTAATAACTGATCTTGGAATAAATGCAGGAGCAACTGCTACAAGCTTTGGTGATTCACTGGTCTTTGAAATTACTGATGCTTTAGAAGCTTCAATCGTTTGAGTCAAAACTACTGATGTATTATTGACCACATCAGTTGGGTGAATTCTTAGTAATTTCTAAAACTATTGTTGAATTACAATCAACCAATGACTTTTGACCATTTAATTCTTTGAAAGAAATAGATTTGAACCCTTTGAGTGCATCAGTTGTATGAGACCAATTTCCTTTTTCAGCTTGATTAGCCAGTTTTAATGTACCAGTACTTTGTGAAACAACTAATTGAACTTGTTTTTGAAAAACAGCTTTTCCTCAGTTCATCAACACAATTGTAAGGAGTAATTGGAGAATAGTCCTGAGGTTGCTCAGTATGATTATATCCAATTCCAAATTTCACATTACTATTGGACTGCTTATTCAACAAAATTTGGAAACCCTTGCTAGATTCAATCCATTTCTTATAGTTGACCTGGGTGTTTTCTAATTTTTGATTGCATTCATTGTACTTTCTTAACATATTTTCAGTATAAGCATTTTTATTACACAAATCATGTTTTAATTTCAAAATCTTTGTTTTTTTTCACTTAGTTTGAATCTAAATCAACCTTAGATTTTGAAATAACTGATTCAAGTTCTACAACTTGTTTTAACAGTTTTATGTTAGCAAATGCAATAATACAATCATTAGAACACAAATTTTTAACACACTGTAAGGCCCTGGATCCAGGTGCCCTACACTGGACGTTGGACAATATTAGAGTGAATTAAAACTTTCGCGGAATATATAAAGCATCAACCATTCATTACATGAGTCTTAAATTTAAACAAACATTCAATCTCGGTTCTTGACCTTTTTATTAAAAAGTACCTTTTATGAACCGATTTTGAATATCTAACTTTTTTATTAACTCATAAACCGATTTACTCATAAACAAAGTTCCAAATACCTAACCTTTATATTAAAAAGTAACTTTTATGAACCGTTTTTGAATCGGTTCTAGACCTACCCTTGATCTTGATATGTTTCTTGTTATTTGATGAAGAAGTACACAAACTAGACCTGATTCAAGCTCGGATCTGGATTCGGAATGAAGGAGGAGTGTTTGTGTGTGTTTTAAGTGTGTGAAGGCAAAGATGAATTGAGAGAGTTAGGTTTTGGGAGGGTTTAAGGGTTATATGCTCCAATCTCATGGATCTTAAGCCCATAACCATTCTCTAAACCATCTTTACTCTGAGCCCACTACTCATTTATTATTATTTTATATAATCGTAGTTAAATAACGAACAACCAAATAATAAAATTTTCTTTATTTATTATTTTCAAAAGACGGATGTTACACACACTTAGGGAGTTACCTCATCAACAGCGGTTGCAAGTGCTTTTCATCAGCAGTTGATATATCAACATTTTCTTCACTTGTCATTAGCACGTTTATGATTTCATCATTGAAATCTGTCTTTAACTCCCTCTCATCAGCTGACTCAACATCTATCACCACAAGAGCCAAATCCTTTATGCTCATCTCATCTGGTAGGCTGCTCCAGTTCATAAATTCTTGTGTGAGAAGCTTGTTTTAGTGTTGTCTTGAGTTGAGGAAGATGGAGCCGGTGCAGTAATGTTTGTAGGCTGTACTTGTGTGTTAATTGATGGAATGATAGGAGTTTGAACATACTGCATTTGCTGCATATGTTGAGATATTTGCACAAACAGATAATGAGGAACAGTATTTTGCATGGTTGAGGTTTGAGCAAAATGTGTTGTGGAATGGTTATTGAAGTTTTGTTGATGAGCATTTGGATGTGCTGGAGAACTAGGATAGGTTATTAAATGATGAACATAATTGGGACTAGGCTGCATCTGAGTTCTGCATTCTCTGGCAAAGTGTCATAGTCTGCCACATTTGTGACATGTCATTTTTGACTTGTCAAATTTAATTTTTGTCCTATTATTAAGTTTTGGAAATTTCCTTCCAGTTCTTTTATAGAACTTGTTTGCTCTGGCCGTCAGCAAAGCCAGTGAATTTCAAAATCTCTATTTCCTCCAAAGATTTACTAGATAAATATACTGCAAATCATCCATGATAAATGATAGATTGTCAGACATATTCTAAGGATTCTCATGAGCAACAAAAGTTTGATTGTCAAACCTTGAACCAATATACCTGCAGCTATGTTTATATGATAGTCATAAGCTTGGTCAGTAGTTTTAGTGGACTGAGTTTCTTGACACAAACCTGCTGATCCAATGGTATAATCATCAACCGATTTGATTTATCTTTCAAATGTAAGCAACATACCATGGAGAATGTCAAACTCAGATCCTTGAAATTTGGTAATGTTCTCAAAATGATAGCACGAATATCCCAATTCTATGGAAAATATCTCAGAATTATGTTATTTAGAGCAGAGTTAGTGTAATGAACTTCCACAAATTTTAATTCACTAATTAACGTAATGAATCTTTCAAATTGTTGAGTTAAACTCTCTCCTTTCAGATGAGAAAATGCTACATATTGTTGTGTGAGAATTTCTCGTGTATTCTCAAGGACATGTGGAGTTCCACCTAATTGTTCCTTCAATGCATCCTACGTTCTTTAGCAGACTTGCAATGAATCAATCCACCATAAATTTCATTTGAAACTGCCATGGAAAGCGTTGAATGAGTATTGGCATCCGATTCAAATTTCTGTAGATCTTGATCAAAATAATCCCTAGGATCCTTCTTGGCCATCTTGTTACCATCTAACAGATCAACCGTTTCAGGGGAATGAGGTCCTTGAACAACTAACCTCCAACAACCTGTGTTTTGGTTGCATAGATGACGAAGCATTCTCTAAGCCCATATGATGTATTGACCATGAACCAACATCGGAGGTTTCAAAGTTGAACTTGTGTTATGAGGATCTTGTTCGAATGACATGATATCAATGTTACAGGGTTTTCACTAACAACAGAGTAATCAATAGAGTTTCTCTTAAAACTTGATTCCACAACTGCGAATTATCAATTTGAGCTTAGAATTTTGTTTATGAATTGATTGTTAGATCAATTACAAAGATCCATATCTCTGATACCAATTGTTGGGATCTAGATTTAAATTCAACTAAACTAATGAACATAAGTTACACCAATATAACAGTAAACAACTGATCTAATGCTTTGAATGGATTACTATCACATTAATTGAATTCATATTCAAAATATGAATAAATTAGTATTATCAAAGTTAATAACCAGCGAAAATTAATAAACCATAGAAGGTTTCATGTGGAAGAACAATGTTGTATTAATCATAACCGAATGATTACAATCTATTGCTCCCACTCAACCTTAGCTCATCATTAACTGGTTTTAAGTACAAAGGTACTCTGTGTAACATTTCGTTTTCTCCGTATTCGTATTCGTATTTGTTTACTCGATTCGGGAATGTAATTTGAATCTTTCGTATCAATAAAATCATGCATTTATTAGTAATTAATTTTGTTTAACTTAGTTTATGATTCCATAACTTTCAATCGTGCCAAATATTAAAATGGCTTAAAAATGCATTTTTGGAACTTCAAGGACTAGAACTGCCAAAAATCAAAAGCTGATAAAAACCCTTCCTTTGCGTAGTGTGAAGGAAGTGACCCTAAATCCTTCACGCGACACGAAGCAGTGTCTGATCAGCGAAGTTTGTTTTCGATTCTCATTTAATGCTAAATCTTTCCCTAAAAGACCATAAATCACGAAAATTGAGCTACTTATTCGTTTACCTAAACGAGTTGATTTTTTTTTCTACAAGTTGAACCAATCATTATTTAAACAAACCACACCTCTAAACCCTAGAATGTTACTGAAATATCACTCTCCCAGCTGTCTCTCTGAACCGATGATTTCACCTTTGTTTTTGCTCTCGAAGTTACTAGCGGCTGTATTTGACTTTGCTATATTTCTGACGTTTGACTTCCATTTCTCATTGATTCGAGCATTTTCCGGGTAAGTTGTGTACAGATAAGTTGTTCATTATTATTCAATACTCAACAACTCTCAATCAATTTCTGAGATTGAGGGGAATTGACGAGTCAATTTGACTTCGAACCATTTGAGGGCATATTGGTCAATAACTTTGACCAATCAATTTCTAACACTTCTGGTTGGAACCGACTTTTGGTTCAGAAGACTTTTTTTTTTTTTGAGATTTTAAGACTACTGACCGACGACTTCTGACTCGTTGTTCAGATTCTGGTCAGTACCAGCTCGCTAATGCTAATTTTTTCTTCACTTATAAGTTAATTTTGCCTATTGTCAACTTTCTAAGACTATAACCTCAGTGGCCACCTGAATCTGGTTATAATATTTGTCTTTGTAAGATACAATTATCATTAAGGCAAACACATCTTCATTATATACTACGACCTTTTTGTCCTTCACTTAGTCGTGTGTTTACAATGTTAGATTGTTTTACAATAGTCCTCATTGCTAAACCATCCAAGTTAAAATGTAAGACACCCCCACATTTAAGTATTATTGCAATACATTATCCAACTTGCAGACATTTAAGTGTTATTGCAAAACATTATCCAACTTGCAGATGGGGTAAGTAAATATTCTCTCTTTCTTCACACGTTTGAGAAGTTACCTTAATTACCATTTGTACATACTCCTAAGGGGTTTCTTCTTAAATGGCTTCCCTCACTTTTCTTGCATTTGGATTTTGCTTGTTTAACTTTACTAAGGACAAACTTGACACTCATGATTTGACCAAGATCATTTCATTGTATCAGCGAGTTCATCAATGCTTGCTTATAGAGCAATACATGCCTAAGTGTAAGCTTCCACAATTTATTAGCCTTTAAGTTAAATTGGTCATAAAAGCTTGTTAACAAACCATCATAAATCCACTATCTTGGACAGACCTAGAAAATTAAGATCTTCTTAAGATCCTCATAAGTTATGTCATTTTCTTAGATTGGATGAAAACTTTCTTTACATTTGTCTATACACAAATTCTTTCTTGTGTATGTTTTGAATGTTTCAAGTTAATTAGTCTTCACAAAGTACCATAATTAATAAGTACTAGTCTAGCATGCTTTAGACTACAATACTCTAGCATGTGAACAGAAGATACATCATTCTGATCCTTCACAGCTTTAAGAGATCACACATTATATCTTCCAAACATTCATTTATCGGTTTAGACAAAACAATCATATTTAATTTTACTATTCCTAAGCCTTGTCTTTTGGAATGCCTTTAAACAATACTTAATTCATCCGTTAAGGCCATAACTCGGTTGCCTTTAACTCCCAAGGCTTCAACATAAGTCTTTAATCCAAGTCTCTTTGATGAACACATTCATCACAAACATGATGACTAATAACAATATAAATCACTAACATTTGGAGAGTTAGTGAATTAGATTGACTTTTAACAACGTAGCATTCTTAATTGCCTAAGGTGATGTAAACATTGCTATTGTTGTTTCAATGCAACTATTTATTGGACCACCTTTCCAAAATTAAAGATAAATCCTCCAAATAGTTCCAACAACATTTATGGCAATATAATCATCTACAAGTCCATCACTAGCTATTGTAAGTCTCATATAATAGATCTTACAAAATTTATAAACTTATTTACAAGAATAACATATATTTCTTTCATATGTTATAATTATCGAAAACACGCAATTGTGCATTTCCATGTTGATGCTCTCAACATTAGATGACATATCTCGTTCTTGTGTATTTTATCTCTATACACTCACCATATTTTCTCATGAAACTCTCATGATGTTTTTATACATTTGATGTCTCATCTTAGCTTTAGTCAATTTAATAACTCACAAGCTATTTCTTATGCAAAATAATTTTGTGTCACAATAATATTGTTGTATATGGTTGTAAAACTGCACGTGTTATGTAAAGATATTGAACATAAAATAATAATACAACATAAAATGTAAAACACTTTTTAATAATAAATATTCAAATGGATGAGTAGACAACGTCTAGACATCAAATCTCAAAGTGTTATTATTATCTTCAACACTTTCATCATCCAACCGAAATCATTTCAATGATATCATTTATGCTTTGTATTGAGGTACTCCCTCAAATAGAACTCCGTACACACATGTACTCATATCCTCGTTTCAATTTTGAAACCATATTCTTGAAGAAATATGTTCAAATTAACATCAAGTTGTTACCATTACTACACTTAAGTGGCAAAGCTTGAACAATCTATCTTGTTCACACAACACGAAGTTGTTTTCCACCATAAAGTGCCCTTGAGCACGTTATCTTAGTTTAACATACACCACTTTTAGCAAGAGTAGCAAACCATTATGTAAAATTTAAAAAATGCAAAACTTTGTTTAAAAATCATACTAAATCATTTCCTTAGTTTTGCAATATATTATATTATCAATATCAATAAGGCTTTATACAATATTCATGTACTAAAACAGTTTATAGCACACATGTTAAAAAAACATGTTATAACGTGCACATTACAAAACTTAACGTTTTCCAAGGATAGAGTTTATAAAATAAACCAATTCTAGTTGTTTCTAATGCACACGTTAGAAAATTTAACTTCCACAAAATATTTCCAGCTAGTACGGTTTATAAAATAAACAACTTCTAACAAATATGTTATAACTTAAACAATTCTAACACACACGTTACACGAAAGACAATACATACACGAAACATTAAACGTTAAGGCAAAACCTTTTAAATTGTTGGTTTTTCTAGTGTACACCCAAAAGTCGCGTTATTGACACCGGGTTAATACTTGAATTATTAGTAACTTAATGGGAGAAATATGAACAGACACACATAGAATCTTTTGTGCACTGTTTCACAAAAATACGCATGTACGTCTCACTACAGTATTTTCTAACGCGCCCATCAGAAAATTAACGTTTATACAAAACGTTTTAAACACATATGTTTATATATATAATGAATCGTATCTTACACGCATGTTAAATACTTAAACATGTGGAAACGAGGTGTTTAGACAAGCTTCTTAAACATATTATTTCATAAAAATAATCATTTCTAACACACATGTTTACAAAAACCGATAAACATGATCTAACGCGCACGTTAGATTATTAATGTTTACAAGAAACGACTGGTTTACTAAACACCGTTTCTAACACAATTGTTAGTCATAAACGATTGCAAAAATCGTTAAAATAAAACCAACAAAATCTCAATGGTTTTCCAAGACCGTTTCTAACACCATAGTTAGAATATAAGCGATTAAAAAAATCGTTTCTAAGACCAAATGGATGAATCAAACATTACGTTTTGTAGCACGATATAGGATTTAAGATTGCACCATGATCTCGAAAAATCCAAACACAACAAGTTGTACTACGCACGTAATTTCCCAAAAAAGAAAATATTCATAAGATTATAATCTCTAAAATATTTTTATTTTAAACCATTTCGTGAACCCAAAATCCTTATAAGGTTTTAAGATTGTAGGAACAATCTCACGAAATCTGTTTTAAGATTGTAGCACATGGGTCACAGTATTATTTAAACATAATAAAAAAATAAAATAAGTATAACGATGCTCTCGTTATACAAGAGAAATGCCGTTGTACAATACCGTGTACACAACAAAAAAAGAAATAAAATAAAATACAATTTATATTAATATAAAGATTTATGTTGATGTCTTCGGTGAGAACTTCAACAGAAACTTTTTGACTCGAGTCTTTCACTCGTTGAGTATCTTCACATTCGTCTTAGTTTTTCCTTTTGATGTGGCTAATTCCATTAACTGCAATAAAAAATGAACAAAACAGTATATATATTGAGCATGGTTGAGGAACGTATTTAATATGCTTCCCTTAAAACAGATTTCGGGTCTCTACTAAAGAGCCGTCTGTCTCCTAGGGTACAACAACCGGAACAGTGTGTGTACTGCCGGAGATGGCACTCGCACCCGAGATTGCACTAGGTATATTGGTGTTCTTGAAAAGAAAAAGAATGGGAAGAATAATATGTTGATGTGATAGAGTAGAAACGAATCCTCTCTATGGGTTCCCAACAAATGGATCTTCAAGTATTCTCCATGCTCCAAATACCTCTATTGTATATATCTATTTGTGTACTATTTTTTCCCTTTTTTCAAATAAGACACCAAATCTAGTAAGCATACAAGAGTTGTAGGTAACGAGTCTCACATAATTAGAGACTTTATACTCTAATAAAACTCATCAAATGTCATAAAGAAACTTACTCAATAGTTTTAACATATGAAGAGTTTAGTATTAATAATTTAATATATTAATTTCCATTCACCAATTTATATTTTTCCAACAGTTCGTGCCTAGAGTTTCTTGGCGTTCTGACAGCTTGTTTTTACGAGGTTTGCGCAAGAAACGAGGTTCCGAATCCCTGTTAACGATGAACCGCCTTAATTTCCTATGAACAGGTTGGAACCGAAACACTCCTTGTCCAGTATTTTTATTAGCAATATGGGTGTCACATGTGAATATAAAATCCTTATTATTTTGAAATCGAACTGCATTGAATTTAGCCAATCTTTCTTTCTTTCCCTTTTTTTTTTTTTAGCTTTTAACCTATTTGACTGATTATGAATGTACAAGCTGAGCGAGACAAATGTTAGTTATTAAATCATGGTTAGTTGGATTATATTTTGTTGTGAGGCGCATGTAATAGTAGGAGCAATAATTGGGCATCAGATGGTATCATCAATGGTTAGAGAAACTAGCAATTAGTTAACAAGTATCTCAAACCACATAAATGAATTTGTTATGTGGATTAAGATCAAATAAAAAAGTGTATATGATTTGTGTATACTTTGTTGCTATATAACATATGGTTTGCTCATGTTTCAGTAAAGTTATACCAATTTATTTGTGTATATAAAACTTTACAATTTATTTGTAATTTTGAAAACTTGTGAACAATAATTTCTCATTTTTCATTATTATATATAATATGTAATTTTAATCATATAACTTATTTAAACATTTATCAATTACACCGTTTTCATTGTCCAACCAGTGTAATACACAGCCTCTTAACCAAGTTAGTTACATAGAAATTGATAATCCAACACCTGAAGTTGATGCAGAACACATTGAATTAAATTGAGGTGTAGAAAATAAATTATGGGAAATTATTCGGTAGGCGGCTTCGGTTAGATGTATTCCATCCCAACTAACATATGTATCCAGGTCATCACACACGGTTGTAGATGCCTCTCCACATACCGCTGATAAGACCACACCATATCGCCCTTCACCTCCACAACATGCATCCAAAGCTCCATTCGTGAACCCTAAAAATTTAGCATGGCATTAATTGATAGCATAGGTACGAATTATGAAACTGATTATTATTTATTACTGTTCATCAACTTCGAATTTAGTTACCATATTTATAAGGGAAAAGATAGATCTCCATGGCAGCATTGTAATAATCAGCATATATGATGTTAACATCAGGATGAAGATCTTGAACTTGCTTTAGTTTTATTTGCAATAGTTTGTTGTGGTATTCAGCAAACTGGTTTAAACGAACGAGACAGCCGGTTTTGGGATCATACTCTTCGTTTTCTGAACCGCAAACTGTTAAATATGATGCAGAACATCCAATCGGAAAGTTTCCAGGGACAACTAATGATTTAGCCCCCATTTCAATTAACTCCTGTAATTCAAAGTTAGAACTTTTAAAATAAATAAGATAATTAACAATATAATAATATAGCATTGTTCCTTACAATGACTGCTGAGATGATGGTATCAATAATAGGAGGAACTAATGATTCAACTTCTTCGATTTGTGTACCCTCGAGAATTGGATAGTTGTAATCGTTTTCACCAATTTCTCCCACAAGGATCAAAGATCGTCCAATGAAATCTCTGCAACCTGTCATAAATTTTGTGATCAACTACCATTTAAGAAAACCGATTAGTTTAAATTTGAATTAAGAAAAGTGTATTGGTTACTTGAATGGTTGCCACAAATAGAAAGAAGTGATTGTTTAAACCATGCTAATTGAACTCCGAATGATGCATTCGTCGATGGATTTACATTCCCTCTTGGTTCAAGAACTGATGGATCCAATGCTGTTGCACCTGCAACTGCATGATTCACTCCTTGTTTGAATGTCACCGTGTTGTTATTCCGATTGTCTTGAGAAATGGTGGTACCAGTGGCAATCCTAGATGCTCAGCTACGTAGACACAGAAAGAGTAAGAAGCTGTTTGTTTCTGAATACAAAAGGTGCCTGCAATCTGATTGCAGGTCTGTAACTGAAGATGTGTTCTAAAGGTATGCAATCTGAAAATATAATACTATTTGTTTTATAAACTAGATATCATCTGCATAACTGAAAATTAGTTACCTATCACACATATCACAGTAGATAGAAGTCATTTAACGTATGTAGACTGATAAAATAACAGGTGGTGGTGTACGAACTATGGAAGTGGGTGGTGATGGACGATTGGTGGCAGACGATTGTGGTAGGCGGTGAACGGTGGGTGGTGGTGATGGACGGTTGTGGTGGTAGTGGGTGGTGGCGGCAGACGGTGGGTGGTGGTGGTGGACGATGGCGGACGGTGGGTGGTGGTAGTGGACGATGGTTGTGGCCGAGGTGGGTGGTGGTGGTGATGGACGGTGGTGGTGGCGGATGGTGGGTGGTGGTGGACGGTGGTGATGGGTGGTAGTGGTGGTGGGACGGTGGTGGTGGCGGACGGTGGGTGGTGGTAGTGGAAGGTGGTTGTAGCCGACGGTGGGTGGTGGTGGTATGGACGGTGGTGGTGGTGGGTGTTGGTGGCGGACAATGGGTGGTGGTGGTGAACGGTGGTGATGGTGCCGCACGGTGGGTGGTGGTGGTGGTGGTGTTGGACATTTGGTGTTGATAGGATGTTAAGAAGTGTGAAGAGGTTAAACAATAGCTTATTTTTTAAGATGATAAAAAACATTTTTCAGATATTTTTTAAAAGAAAAACCAAACAGTCTTCAAAAGCTTATGTTTGCGCGCCCGTAGACATAAGTCCCTTACAGACATTTTAAGCAAAAACAAACATAACCTAACTAAAACTATGTACAAGAAATGTGAATTGTGATGATTCAAGGTGCCAAGATTCAGTGATGATTGTGAATATTGTGATGATCAAACCGTGTAAATCACTAAATTGTAAAAAAGAACTATATTGTTTAGGGATGCAAGTGAGCCGATAAAAAGATCAGAACTAGCCCGAACCTCAATAAAGTGTGTTTAGTTATTGAGCCCGAGCTCGAGCCTTGTATGCGATATCGTTTAGGCTCGTCAAGCCTTGACTAGCCTGATGAATTTTTAAGCATTAACTCTTTTGGAATTCTGTTAATTTCACACTACACAACCGAGCTCAAGTTGAGCTTTGGCTTGTTTAAGGTCATGCACACGAGCCAGTGATAGATATAGAACATAATTTCAGGGGTTAATCGGTTACCAGTTTCGTGCATACCAGGGCTTGTAAGGCGTTTTGCTCGTACATGCGCCTGGTTACGCATTTCGCGCATCCCAAGCCCGCTTTATGTTTCATGCGTACCGGCGCCGGGTTACTCGTTTGGCACATACTCTCGCCTGCTTACCCTTTTTGCGTGCACAGGCCCCGGCTACCCGCTAGCGCATATGTTTGCGCGGTTATTTAAGTTGGGCTTTTAAGTTTTAATTAAGTAGTATGCTTTTAATCATCTTTGCTTTTAATAAATCTTTGAAATGTGAAGTTTTGGGCTTGTAAAATGTTTTTAGGGGTAGCCTAACATAATTGGAGGGTAACGTAATACATAAAACGTAAAAAAAATAATTCCACTTCACTGGAAAAGTTGAGTGGTAGCTTAATAAGACCACCCATGACTTATTAAGCTTTTTCTCAAAATATATGTAGTAATTAAATATGTACAAAATAATAATTGATAAATAGAAAATGAGACAAGAACAAGGTTTAGAAAACTAGTTTGCACCCGTAAGTTGATCAATGATCATAACTGCTACATCAAAATTTGAATAAGCACAAGACCAACGTCTAAATTGTTAAGTAAACATAGAGACAGAAACGTTACCTAGGAAATCTATCATGAGGCGGCCGTTGGAGCAACGGCCGGTGGAGTGGTTGATAAAGTCTTGGCCGTAAGGAGGTAAAAGTACTTGAAACACCTGGTTGGATATGGAGGCTAGGTGTTTAAGGTTACCGGTGTCGGCAAGCGAGTCACCGAAGCTGATGATGGACGTATAGAATCCATTAGCATACAAAGAACAGGTCCATATATATTAAGATCAGACTCACGAAAAACCCACCATAAGTTATGGACGTCATTGAATAAAAAGAAGTCAATGGAAATGAGAGAAGAAAATGATCTGTGTGTTTGTTGATGATGAGTGGTGTATTGTGTTCTACTGTTCTACCTACCTATTTTTGGGTTGGTGGGTGGTTAGACAAATGGGCATTATTAAAATAGAGTGATAGACATGGGACACTTTTAGCAAATCATCACATGTATAATTTCATCATCATCATCGTACTCAGTATATCCCACCAATAGCAAAGCTATGGTAGGGTCTGAGGAGGGTAAGATGTAGACAGCCTTACCTCTACCCTACAAGGATAGAGAGGCTGCTTTCGGTGAGACCCCCGGCTCGATAGTAGTTTTGCATCAAGCCTTGGACATAAGGCACATAGCACTCAATCATCGGGACACCGGCTGATCGGTGCATGTACCCTTGTCTTTCGGCTATCAACGCCACTACATGATGCCTGATTAACCGTCCGTCACTTTTAACGTTATTTTCACGAGATTAGTAAAATAACATCAAAATTAGTGCAATATCACTTTTGCCCACCCGAGGGTTCACACATATATACATCATATGTGCGCACCACAAGCAGGGCTAACATGTATAATTTATATACTTTAATTAAAAACAAGACTAAAGTGTTAAAATCGTACTTAAGGTTTGATCAATTATGCGATTTTAGTCTAAAAAGTTTATTTTATACAACATACTATTGAGTTTTCCCAATTTTACCAATTATGTCACGCCCCAACCTAAGGCGGAAATACCGGGTTGTGAACCGTTGTTCACAGCTCACAAGGTATTATCAATTTAATTTATTTACTTCAAATTTCAAATATGTGCACAAGTTCCAAACAATATAAGGATAATCCAAAACAAAATAACATTTAAATATTATTTATTTTTAATGTCTAAAGTCTCTCTATGTGTTCTTCACCTTAGCTTCAAATTAACTGACAACCTGCATATGCGTACAAAATAAACAGAGATTTGTCAACAACACATGTTGAGTGAGATGATCACCAGCTTTGACACTAATAATAATATATATAATAAATGATAAATGCACAAACAAAATAATGTGAGTAATAGTCAATCAAACCATGAGCAAATAATGTGTCAGTTGACCGATTCCTTGCGAATTGAGCATTGGCTACTATGACTAGCATACAAATGTGAGTGTCGGTTGACCATGGCCATGTGAATCGGGCTTTGGCTACTAAGACGACGTATGATCATACTATAATGGGATTATAATGGACCTCTCCAAATGTTATAAAATAAACACTTAAACAAATAGCAATTAGCATTTAATTAAAATGCAGTATGTGTATATATATGATATAAAAATATGAATTAGATACGCATATGTCCCCAAAACGTTAGAAAATAGTAAAATAAAGGGGGAATGATATCTCACTGTATTGCTTAGACGAGTGTGCGAGAAATAAGAATAAAAACACAATTAAACGAGCGAACTGTCCTTTAACGTGCTGACTGAGTTAAACCGAATAGACCTAAAACTTATATATAATAAACTATGGTTAAAACCGAGAACATAACCGCTGGAATCGATCTAAACGGATGTCTAGAACTCCGGTTATGAGATATTTAACGTTTAAGCGAGCTGGTACTTACCAGAATCTGAACAGTGAGTCGGTAGTCGGGTTTTGGTCAGCAACCTTTCTCGAAACAAAAATAAAAGTCTTCCCCTCAATCATAGAAATTGATTGGTCAAAGTTGTTGACCAACATGCCCTTTAACGAGTTAGAGTCCAAATAACCCCCTCAATTCCCCTCAATCATAGAAATTGATTGAGGCATATTGACTAATGAGTAATGATGAACAACTTACAATGAACAACTTACCCGGATAGTACTTGAATCGATGGAAAACGAAGTCAAAGGTCGGTAATATAGCAAAGTCAAAGGTCGGCAATATAACTTTGAGTAATATAGCAAAAAACGAAGGTGAAATCGGGTGTTTAATAAGGGTGACAGCTGAGAGAGGTATTCTTAGGGTTTAGGGAAGTATTTGGCAAATTATTTTATGTCTTGGTTATATAGAATAAGTAAGCACAAGTTAATTTTAGTTAAAGAGCTTGTTTAATAATCGAATCTTGTTTAATGACTAAATCAATTGAAAACTCGTCAAAATTCGTTTTTGTTGAAAGGGTTAATGAATATGGACATGTACCAAGTGTATGTTAGTTTTCTTAGGACTTAAATAATGTGATTTGGTCCAAAATAACTGGTTTTGCACTAAAACCGAATTAGAAAGTAAAATAAACAAAGGAAGCTAGTACAGATGTATGGCCGCGCCACGTGACCACCACCCTTCCCTTGGCCGCGCGACGTGGCGTGGTCAGGGATGGGGAGTTTCGTGTTTTGGCAGTTTTGGTCCTTGTGCTTTGAAAATGTAAATTTTTGATCTTTTTAGGAGTTTTTAAGCGTGAAATGGCAAGTTTAAACAACACAAAGGGTTTGAAATGAAAATACCTCCATGAAGACCTTTAAAAATATGATTTTATTAATAATAAAGAACCGAATTACATTCTCGAATTGGTTTAAACATAAATGTATACAAATACGAAAAGTCCGAGATGTTAAAGGCTCCCTTACTTTAGGTAATTTCGTCCCGAAATTAAGGAAAACTTAAACATAATTGTGCTAAACTTTTAAGGAAAATATTTTAAAATAAAATTTAAAATTTAACATAACATAGAACTTTTAATAGCCGGAGCAACGCTCCGAATAAAAATCCGATAAGGGAACTTATATATAGGATGTACCAGTGGCGTATCCACCATGTCCTTATCATCTTATCATTCGTACCGTTACTTGAACTACTTTCGGTTCTAGATTATGATAGACAATTGTACGTATTATGATTTTCATGCGAGGACTTGGGTAATTAGGTGTCGACCCATAATTACTTAGATTGTCGGATGGTCCACATAATTCATCCCATCGTGTGGGTTACAAAACGTTGAAAAGCATAATTTTGAGAGAGAGTAAAAATTTTGATAAAGTTAAATATAAAACCAGAAGACCATCAATGTACAAAACATTTCTAAAAATGAATGTTCGAATTGATTAATAAAACAATGAAATTTCTAAAACATCTTTTGTTGTAAGAGTGAAATCTTGAAAACTGAAAAAGAAATGGATCGTGATGAAAGAGAATAAGAAAATAAGGCAAGAGTATGATATCATAAGAAATTAACCTTGATAAATAAAAGAAACTTTATTCATGAGATAAAACACGCAAAAGTTAAATAATCCAAATTCAAATTATCCAATACCACAAATAAATAAAAAGTCGTTACAATGCATAACTTGAAAAGACAAAATTATTAAAAACAGAAATAGCGAAAGCAATAAAAGTCTTCAGAGTCTTTGAGAAGCTTGAGTCATGGTTGACTTGATTCACTTGACTTGGAGCGCTTGAAGTTCTTGGATCCATAAGAACTTGAGTAGTCGAGGTAGATTGATTTGGAATAACTTGAATAGGTTGAGTTTGAATGGGTTGCAATCGTGCTAGTAACTTATCATGACTTGGGGATGCGTCAAAATTTTAAAATAATGTGAATACGTTTGAGATAGTTAAATAGATAAACAAAGTTTATTTTAAAAATCGAAATTCAAAATTAAATTTTTATCGGGTTGGGCTTTCCATGGTAGCTTGAGAATCCAAATTAAGTAACGAAACATATCCAATGAGTTGGCCTCCCATGAGTTTTCCATGGCAATTTGAATGACCAAACTAAATAACGCAACATAAATTTGTGAATCGGGCCTCCCATGAGTGTTCCATGGCAATTTAAATGGCCCAATTAAATAACGCAATTTAAATTTTATGAATTGGGCCTTCCATGAGCTTTCCATGGCATTTTAATGGCCCAATTAAAATAGCAAGTTATAAAGCGATTGACTTGGTCGGCCCATGAGTGTTACATAGAATTTTAACTGACTCAACTAAATAACAAATTATCAAATTAATTGAGTTGGTCGGCCCATGAGAGTTACATGGCATTTTAACTGACCCAACTAAATAACGAATTCACGGATCCAAATATGAGCAGTTGGAGTATCTTGTGAACCAGCACGGGTGATACGTTCCAACCAAAAATCAAATCGAAAGCAAGTTGATAAATGGATAGTTGGAGTGTCCATGGGTTGTCATAGATTTTTCACCCAACTAAGCATTTTAAAATAAATAAAAATAAAATATTGGAAATTTTTTCAGAATTTAGTCACGAACCACCGTGAATTCGGTTGTTATAAAAGGAGTGTAACCGACCGGTCACGCTGACCACTTAAAGTCCGGTCGTATGATATTGTTCCGTTTTGGCCTATAAGATCGAGTACTATGGTCAGGTTATCCTCCAGGTAAGGAATAGCGTCTTAACTTGGGTTCTCGAAACCGTTTTGCCAAGGCTTGACTCACAATTCTCTCCCCCTTCTAGTTACTACAAGAACATGTCATACTCCCATGCTTTAAGGTGCGGGAGTAAAAACAAAATAAAGGAATTCATAAGGAATTTCCCAAAAAAAAAGCAATCTACTAGAAAATAAAAGAATTGAAAAATACTTTGAACGTGAGGCATAGCCTTGGAATTTGTGTATGCACAATATTAAAATAATAAAATAAATAACTAATTTAAGTAAGCTGTAAACACATAACAATAAGCACATAAGGCAATCAAGTAGGCATGTATAGGGTGCTAAGCATATTACTAGGACTTTTCTAACTGCCTATCTTATAACCTTTAGCTCTGATACCAACATGAAGTTTTGCTTAGCTGAAAAAGAAAACATATTTAATGTGAATATGAAAACACGATTTGAGATTATGTTTGGGATACTCACTAGACATCTTTTCCGAAATGTGGCTCGCAGAGGAAGAGGCAGGGGTTTCTAAACAAAAAACTCTTTCCGTCTCCGGGATCTTCAAAATGGAAGGGATCCTCTTGCAGGCTTCAACTGTTGGTGGTGCGAGATCTTAAAACTTCGATGTTGAGATAACAAAGTAACAGATAAGTATTTAATTTAATTAAATTATTATTTCAATTTTTATTTAATCCTACCCTTGATAACCCACTAGAAAGGAAGATTTTTTCCACCTAGGATGGAATCTATCCGAACAAAAAAGAATTTCCTATTACATTCCCTATCATTTTTTGTTGTTTTCAGAATCAAGTGAGTTTTTCCAGGAATAATTTGGAATACGAATCTGCTAGAACCATGTGTTCTTACGTGATAAACAACAGCTAAATCAGAGATATCAAAATCAAGATTGTTGGTGGTGATAAGATGATTCAACATGAAAAGGGTCCTCCATGCCATTGTCATCATTTGTGCATAACTCAAGCCGGTGACTTTGAAAAACTTTGAAATAAAAGGCGGAAAGGATAGGGCAGGCCAAGAGAAAAAGGGTAATAAGTAAAACAGATCCGACTTTTGGAGATGAGATTGGACCGCATCTGTTTCTCGAAAGGAAGAATAACAGTTCCTTCGAGAAACACCTCTTCGATTTGAAGACGAGTTATATCACGGTCAGTGAAGTTGTAGGTTTTGAGATTTGGGAAAGCAAACAGTTCCTGATTGAGGAACTCCTCGTCAGAATCCTTGGATGATATAGAGGATCTGGTTCATTTCTTTGCCATTAGAAGATTACGAATACAACAGAAACCCTAGAAAGATCGGTGAAGAAGAAGAAGAGAGAAAAAGTTACTTTAACTCCCGGTTGAAGATAGAGATAAATAATACTTGGGGATAGTAAATATAGGCAATTATCCCTACATTTAAGATGAGGTGGTTAATATGCTTAGGAATTTGATCCAAGTCTTTTCAAATTAACTGGGCTAACGTCATTAGGATAAGAATAAAGAAAATATATTACCGTTGTAAATATGGTTTAAAGCTGGCATATTTTTTGCGGACAATTGTTGTGGTTCAAGTTCTCATATAGGATCTTGACCGGTATCTTAAGCGATATCCTGACAATCAGGATCCTTAGCGGGTTCAGAATCCTGAGCCTTATTTTGTGTAAACTAACTAATATACTATCTGGTTACTCTTTGGTTAACAGCCTGGAACGACTAGTAGACTAAGTCTCACTGGTATTTCAGAGTTCCAATTGAAAAGCATGTGGAAGTCGGTCTATAACGGTCATATGAATGCAGCTCAAGAAGACCTAGTAAATAGGCTAGTTTTTAGGATAAATTGTTATTTTTTCTTCCTATATAATGAGGCTGATTGAAAACGTTAAGGACATTTCATTCTGTACTCATAATATTGACACTTGTACGTAGCTCTCATTCTCAAGCAGTTCTCGAATTGTAACCGATTTTACCTTGTTAATAAATTGAGGCAGGGGGATAGTTTTCTCCTCCCGAGGTTTTTTTCGAAGATCCCTACCATGATCCTAGGCTTTTTCTCGCTATATTGTTGTGTCACCCTTTACATTTGCTGCATTTACTTAGCTTGTTATTGAGAAACACACTACCTCACTTTACTAAGTTGTTCAATTATTGCCTCGGTAATTTTTTACCACAACAATAACCATTAAACCTTCTCCAACTTATGAGTTACAAGTTTAACACCATACGTCATTTTGCCATCAACTCCATCTTTAACAACACCACTAAGCGCATCGGTCTTCTCTTCCAGATTTGATGCTTTACACTTAATTGTTGATATGCTAGATTCATTATCAACGTCAAAGACATCCATAAGTTTCCTCTTCAGTTTATCATCAGGTGATGTAATTGATGAAATCTTCAAATTATTTTCATCCTAAAATTCAAATTATGATTACCATTTATTGACTAATAAAGGAATGATATGTTTTCATTGTTATGCTTTAATATTTGGAGAATTTGATTTCTTATATTTATTTATTTTTTATTTGGAGACTAATATCCTTTGTTTGTTATTATACTCATGTTATAAGTTATATAATGTTTTAACTTTTCAATTATCTCTGTTAGTCTTTGTATGCTTTTGTATTTTAATCAAAATACGTTATGATGCCTTATAATTCATGTAAAATTATTATTTATTTATAAATACAACATTTGCATTTCATTAAATTTATATGATGTTACATATATATTACGTTTTAAATATGTTTCACCCGTGTGTAGCACGGGTACCATCCTAGTATAAATATATAATAATTCCTAGACAACTCATAAGAAACCTTTAAAATTCGGGAAAATGACAAAAATGGCCATTTTATCAATCTTATTCCTTAATTAGCCTTCCTAAACTAAAAACATTCAACATGGTCCATTTCTAAACAGTAGGATCTAACATATTAGATTAGAGCTAACACCCGATAGATTTATCTAATGCCCTTCTGTTTTTTAACCAACCACATCTATACACGTATACACTTAAACGGTCGAGCCGGTCGTTTATAAAAAAACGACCGTTTAGTTATGACTTTAACCATTAATTAAACAGTCTGCCGAGCGGTTTAAAAACCTTTAAACTTTTGGTTTGACGGTTTAATAAACGGTCGGCCAACGGATCTATTTTCCGTTAGGCCTTCATATCTATATAGTCGGGCTTTCATATCTATTCCATAGGGTCTTCATATCTACTCTGTCGACCAACAGATTTATTTTGGCGGCCTTCATATCTATTCCGTTGGACGTTCATATCTATTTATTTGGGGTCTTCATATCTTTATGTTTAAATTTATTAAATAATTAATAATAGAAAAACAAAAAAATCAAAACATTATTTTATTTTTAGTGAAAATTTTAAGAGTTAAGAGTAATAATTCATACATTCGGTAGATCGTAAAATAAAAAAAAGGTACATATTTGAGTGTTTAGCGACGATACGCAAAACCTAAACATGCCTATTGTTTGACGGTATTCATTTTAGCCATTGTCATATTTCTGCTTTATTTCATATCCATAGCTGTTGGTGATAATATTTTTGTAAATAGCTAAAAATGGCAACGTGTTTGTTCTTATATCACGCCACTTCGTGACAAGTTAGTGACTGATTTGGACACGAAGTGGCATGATTTAAGAATAAATACGTCGACATTTTTAGGTATTTTCAACAACATTCTCACCAACGGCTACAAGATATGGAATGAAGGATAAATGTGATAATTGCTGGAAACGAATACCGTCAAACAATTGGCATGAGTGTTACCTATGTTGAGGTATTGCATATTGTTGCAAACCACCCAAAAGATGTACTTTTTTTTATTTATGATCTTCCGAATGTATGGGTTGTTACCCTCTTAAAATTTTTACTAACAATAAAATAATGTTTCTGTTATGAATAATAATTATTATGGTTATCCGCCTAAAATAGATTTGGCTTATTCTTCAAGTTTTCCCATCCCTATATAATATTCTATTGTATCTTATTGTATTCTACACATAATTAATGAAATCTCTATCTTTCTCCCTCCGTCTCTTTCTCACATGTTTGGCTATTAGGCTAGTTTTACAACACGTTATCAGCACGAAGCTGTTGATGAAGTTATGACGATCAAAGTTGCTTTAAGAGGTTCGTTCATCATGTTGGATCATTATTTTTCAAAGACTGGAGACAGATTACTTGTATCCAGTAACCAGGTACGTATTTAATTTATGCTTAAATCATTGGTGGTTAATTTAAAGATGTCAATATTAATTGTGGTTTTATTTAGAGTTCACTAAGATGTCAATTACTTAATCACCAACTATGTGGTTGCTAACTCATTATAATATTGGTATTTATTGTTTGGCATAACTGAGAATTAATGTTATTAACAGTTTGCAAAAATAAAAGTATAAATCAAGGTTCTCTTGATTGTTGACGAAAAGCAAATTACATAAATCGATAAAGGTTTTTTTTTCCACCTAATTAACTATCAACTATGATATTTTAATGATTTTGATATGCCCGCTCTTGGTTGTTTAATTATCGAGTCGTAATGAAACTGTTAAAAATAAAGATATGATTCTTTAATTATACTTTTGACTAATAATTTTCATTCACTCCAACTTTAACGTGCATGTTAAAATGCTATATATGTGTTATATTTTCCTTCTAGATTCATACAATTAGTTGGCCCTATTTAACTGCATATATCTATAGAAAACAATATATTATGTAAGTGCATTAAATGCATATTATATAAGAAGATGATTTTTCCTCTTATTTAATATTGAATTTCCTTATTTTGTCATGTATATTCTAGGAAAATTTAAATTTCTTATAAATCATGGGTAATATTATGTTATAATTTTTAATTAAGGTGAATCTCTTATCTATCAATAGTTTTGATAGAATAAATTCCTCTTCTTGTTTATTCACTTTTGAATTTTGCTTTAGTAAATATTAATATTAAAACGTTATTTATTATGAAACAAAAAAAATCATGGTTAAGAAATTGGATATTCTTTTGTTAACTGAGTTTTATAAACTAACTTTGTGGGTTTATAAATTGAAGATTTATTTCTGCAAACCAAGTTTCGGTTAGATACAAAGATTGTGAAGTGAAATATATACCTCAAATTTGTTGAATCCTTTTGTTATAACCTTGTTTTACTGGTGACAAATTTTGGAGTTATGTGAAAATCCAAAAATTGTCTAATATTATTATTTCTCTAATTAGATTAAATTGTTCTTTTGGCGTGGTTATTTTAAGAAAAATTAAATATATATTTGAAGTAGAAGCAATATTATTTAAAATATAATGTGCTAAATTATACGTGCTATTCATGATTTGTCAGTGATTTCATTATATCTACATTGACCAAGAACCCGATGCATACATGAAATAAATTTACTAATGTGATACTAATAGATATAATATTTGATACACATTAACTTAGATTTTCAAGATCCTATAATAATGATAATATTTCATATATCCATATCAATATGCATGTGCTATTATATTCCATTCGAACCTTTTTGCATACTGGTTGAATTTTTTATACTCACACTTGTAAACTTATTGATTATAGAGTCATACAGAAGAAAAGTCATTTGTTAATTAGTTATATTAATTCAAAAAAAAATTATATATTTGCTAATAAGTGATAAGAAAACTTGTATTATAAAGTTTTATTATAGCCTATTATATATGATAATATGTTATAAGTTATAACATGATGTATGGTCGGATATATTTGACTTTATGTATACCATGTATTCTATATGTTGTTATTTATATATTGGTATTGAACAACTAAATCATAGTTATGGTTTATTATTACTCGTGTAAGAGTAGTATAAATAAGTAAGATATGACATCTAAATCGTCATACTCCCTAATTCTCATTATTAATTTTATAGAAGCTCGTAATGTTATAGACCAATAAATATTATATGGCTCGGTCATATTATTACTTCTTAATCGATACTATGTGAAGAGAATATTATCTATGAGGAAAAGTTGAATAAGACAGTTTTAATTTATCACGTCTCAAGTATGCACCTCAAGTAGCAATGAAATATCTGAGATGATTTCATATTCTTAAGTACGAGAAAGTAATAAAATCATGAAATTGTCTGGTTTTACTTCATTCTATGAAGTGAATATGAATATGTATTGATTGTTTTGAGCATGGACATAATTGTGAAAATTATATTGATGGCCATGCTAATATTGAGATCGGCCATTAGTATTAATAGTATTCATGCTAATAATGAGATCGACCACTACAAGTGGCAAAGGGGTTGATCATATATGAGAATAAATTATGGCAATATAAAAGTGAAATTGCATGATCACTTGAGAAGATGACACAATGTTCTCTTATAAATATAATCATGTATTAAAGAAACATAATACATATACGATCATAAACCTGAAGTTTATGAATCATGATTATCTAATGGCATGACCGGTTAAACCATACCGAGTCAATAATGTGAAATTTATTGAAGAACCAAAAGATTCTTCCTAATAATTATACATGTAATATTGCTTTCAGGGGGAATTATTTATTTACCAACTGAGGGAGGGTGTGAATCCCTAAATGTTATGGAATTGAGAAAAGGGTACACATATCCTAACATGATACCATTTAGTGTTTTAAAATCGATGCATTGTCTAAATGGTTATCAATTTCACAACATGAAGTTTGTGTGATTTGTGGCTTAGCTAATGAGATAGCAAGCACAATATTCTAGATTTTCATATTTATTTTGGTAAATCACTATTAATAGACGAATTGATTTTGTTGAGACGATCATCAAACGTCTACAATTGGTTGCAACGTCAATGATCATGAGAGCAAAAGTTCATGTTTTATTTGGGTATTTGTCATTTTACATGCATTCACATCGAGCCAACAAGTTATGATACTTCCTCCCCATTTTAATTGGTTTTGGTCAGTAACCAAATAGCTCTCATCTAATATTTCATTGTGTTATATATTGAAATTAATCCACCATAAGACACAAAGATGAGACCATAAAGGAAGTTGGGAATTTATGTCGGTATTATATATTATCTATGATTAAAGAGTTAGAGCCATTAATAAGATATTTGTTTATGGCTCATTAGTTTTCACTTTAGTGAAGCAAAATTCCCAACATTAGGGGGAGATACAAAGCAGTTGAAAAAAGAAATTAGTTTGAATGAATTACCATTGATCCTCAAATTAAATTATATGAACTAAAAGTTCAAAGAATAATTCATGTATAAAGATTAACGAATTAATTACCAGATGATTCACTGACCAAAACGAAGTGTCTAGCTAAGACACCTATAACAACTGCTTATGCTCCAATTAATATAAAACCTCCTGGAAGGACAACCATACATTGGTAATGACTAGTGAGTCTAAGGCACGCCTGAAGCGTGGTAGACTAGTCGATTCCAATAATAATGATTCCTCGAAAATTGGAGCAAGTAATAAAGATGGTCAAGTCGAGGTATAGTAAAAAGGTCTCTTGAGAGACGCTAGACATGATGACTATTGAAAAAACCTTAGGTACCTGAAAACAAAGAGCTCTCAATAAATTATATTTTATCATGTCTGCAAGATATATGGAATCGAAATAAAGTCGACGTCGTTGTAATTTTGTATATAATATAGCGCTTGAAAATGATGGGGATCAAGATTTAAGATCTGCCTATAAATAAAAACATATTAATGATTGGCCAAAGTAGAAAGACGCAATAGGCAGATTTGAATTCTCTAAATAACAGAAAGCTTTTGGACCAGCAGTCCATACAACTAAAGTTGTAAAATATGTTAAATACAAACGGATCTTTTATGTGAGTTATGAAAATTCAATAAAGTGATATAAGGCAAAATTAGTGGCACAAGGATTTTGCAAAGATCCATGATTGATTATGAGGAGACACATTCTCCAATGGTGGAAGCAACGACTTTCCGATACCTAAATATTCTAGTAATACAAAGAGAGAATTGATTGGCGTCTAATAAATATTGTGACTCAGTTGACACTGAAAGTTTACAAGAAAGTCTTTGAAGGATTTGAATTATTAAATCGTGTAAAGTAAGTTCTCGAGAACACAATGGCTGTCGTGTATAGAGTCATATTTGAATATGCTAAACATAAACGGAAGTCTTGAAGAGTTTCCTAAGGCAGTTGAATACTTGAAAGTTTAATTGATACAGCTTATGGATGTAATTCTTGTGCACCAATAAGTATACATAGTGGAAATGTACAGGATGAGTACAATATCCCAATAAACAAAGAAATGGTATAACACGAATTTTTTGATATGTGATGCCAAAATCATGAGGAGTGATTGCACATAAGTAATTGGTTATGATGGAAAATCGTTTGAGATGGATCGGAAAATGCATGGTGTTATGCTTATTACATATGGACTAAAATAGTCGGATTGAGCGTGGTACGTACAAATCAAGAGATATTTTGATAAAGAGGGAGATAAGTTGGATATAATAAGTCACACTTTTATTAAAATTTTACTCTTAAAAGTTCATATAATCACAGTTTAAAGTGATGATGCACACATCATCGAGAGAAACTGCAGAACTTTTAAAAGGAGGATTTTTGAAATACCTTGACAGGATGTGATTATTACTCGACCTGTAGTTCGAGTATATGCGTAATTATATGTTTATCAATCCATCAAAGTATATCTAAAAGATGTGAGACATTTTACCAAAGACAAGATTCATTCTTTAAGTACGTTAAAGGATGTCCAGCAATGCACTCTAATATCATTTCCTATCTGAATATGAACTATTATTAGTTCGGAAATACCACAATTAAATGCATAAGTGCATTATATCGTATTGTTAGCTATATATGATTATTATTTTCTTTATTTATATTTATCGGCACGTGTCCAACTAAGAGACATCGGAATGGGTTTAAACATATATTTCAGGTATGAAAGATATGTGTTTATATTTTACTAACCCATCAAAACATGTTTTGTTAGTCTTGTCATGCAGAGAAACATAACAGGGTATCAATACAATAGTAGATGGTTACAAGATGACACAAAAGACGGTTTCCCGTGAAGGACGAAGATCATGCAACATTGTTCAACTTAACAATTCGTATATAAAGGGACGGAGACACAAATGATTGAGTACAAAAGTTTTAAAACTTTCACAGAAGATCGATATTTACCATTTTAACGGATATATAAATTAGGGGGAGACAATACGCACTGCACTCTTTTTCCCTTAGCTATGGTTTTGTCCCACTGGGTTTTCCTAGCAAGGTTTTTAACAAGACAGCATCCCGAAGCGTATGAAGTTGATAACCAAGGGGGAGTGTTATGAATAATAATTATTATGGTTATCAACACCTAAAATAGATTTGACTTCTACTCCAAGTTTTCTCATCCCTATATAATATTCTATTGTATCTTATTGTATTCTACACATAATTAATGAAATCTCCATCTTTCTCCCTCCGTCTCTTTCTCACATGTTTGACTATTAGGCTAGTTTTACAACAATTTCAATTATTTGGATGCTTGTTTTTTACTATTAATTATTTAATAAATTTGAACATAAGCATATGAAGGCCCCAAATAAAAAGATATGAAGGCCTGACAGAATAGATATGAAGGCAGCCGGAATAAATCTGTTGGTCAATGGAGTATATATGAAGGCTCGACGGAATAAATCCGTTGGCCGACCGTTTATTAAACCATCGGACCAACTGTTTCATAAACACTCGGCGCCATAAATAAATGGTCGGTTTTTTTAAAAAACGGTCGGCCTAGCCGTTTAAGTGTATACGTCTAGATGTGATTGGTTTAAAAACTAAAGGATGTCAGATAGATTTGTCGGATGTTAGTTATAATATGATTGGTTTAATAACATAGCTTATCTTATAATGATATACCATGGTTCCTTATAATGACTGCAGAGATGGCGGTATCAATAACAAGAGGAACCAATGATTCAACCTCTTTGATTGGTTTACCCTTGGCAAATGCGTAGTTGTAATCGTTTCCGCCAATTTCTCCCACAAGGATCAAAGATCGTGCAATGAAATCTCTGCAATCTATTATATAATTATATGATCAATTAGTATATATGAAAACTCATTAGGTTGAGTTTGAATTAAGAAATTTGTGTTAGTTACTTGAATGGTTGCCACAAATAGAAGGAAGTGATTGTTTAAACCATGCTAATTGAACTCCTAAAGATGCATTCGTCAATGGCTTTACAATCCCTCTTGGTTCAGAACTGATGGATCCAATGTTGTTGCACCTGCAACTGCATAATTCACTCCGTGTTTGAATGTCACCGTGCTGTTATTCCGATTGTCTTGTAGAAATGGTGGTACCAGTGGCAACCTAAGTAGCACGGGAACGGGTACGGGACCAGGATACGGGGACGTTACGAATACGGGAAACGGCAAAAATCAAAAATCCAAGATACGGGTACGGCTAGAGTACGGCAAAAAATATATAAAAAAATTACAAATGTATTAAACAAAGTTTAAAATAGATTTATACAAATATAAAGTGCAAACTACAAAAAAAACTGTATCAACCATAGGTAATTAATTATCAATAAAAAATAAATAAATGTATAATTTTTATCTATATATATAGTCAATTTTAAACATTTTATGTATAAAATTGTAAGTTGAGGATCAAATGTAAACTAGTCTAGATAAAGAGGGTTAAATTTAAAAATGCATAACCTAATTTAACATTTTATGTAAAATATAACAAGTTTTAAGGGCTAAATATAAACAAGTGAAAATCAAGGGTTAATATTAAAACTAAATTTATTTAACCCTAACGCTGTGTTCCAGAGTCTCATTTAACGAGGCCGGAAATATTCACCGGAATATACTATATGGCCGCTCCGTCATGCTATTGACTACAGAAACGTCTCGGAATCGTTTGTTGACCGTCCCCATTTAACAGGTTCGTTTAAGAAACGTTTCCGGTGCGTTTCCGTCCCCACGCCGTCCCCGGGACCGGTACTCTAACCTCCATGCCGTCCCCGTGCATCAGAGGTGGCAACCCTAGATGCTCAGCTGCGTAGACGCAGAAAGACTAACTGAAACTGTGTACAATATATGTGAATTGTGATGATCAAAGGTGCCAAGATTCAGTGATGATTGTGAAAATTGTGATGATCAAACAGTGTGAATTACTAAATTTTAAAAAAGAACTATATCGTTTAGGGATGCAAGCGCGCCGATAAAAAGATCAGAACTAGCCGAGCCTTGTCAAGCCCGAACCTCAAATAAAGTGTGTTTAGTTATTGAGCCCGAGCTCGAGCCTTGTATGCGATATCGTTTAGGATCGTCAAGCCTTGACTAGCCTGATGTATTTTTAAGCATTAACTCTTTTGGAATTCTGTTTATTAATTTCACACTACACAACCAAGCTCAAGCTGAGCTTTGGCTTGTTTAAGGTTATGCACACGAGCCAGTGGCAGATATAGAACATAATTTCAAGGGTGACTCGGCTACCAGTTTCGCGCATACCAGGGTCGGTAAGGCATTTTGCTCGTATATGCGCCTGGTTACGCATTTCGCGTGTGCCGAGCCCATTTTGCGTTACATGTGTACCGGCGCCAGGTTACCTGTTTGGCACGTACCGCCTCCCGCTTACCCGTTTTGCGTGTAGAGGCGCCGGTTACCTGCTATGCGCATACTGGATATTCATACATTTAATTTGATGTTAGATGCGGGTTTTGCAAATCAAAAATGAGATGATCTTGAGTTTGCCTACATATAATGCTGCAACATGGATACTACTTTAATGCAAAAACCTAAAATTCAATTTGAAAGTTTAACCTTGCAAAGCTGGAAAGGTATGTTCTTTTAATATTCTGCGTTTTCTATTCAATTTTGATGGGTAAACTGGTTTTGTCTCTTGTGGTTTACGTCCCTGTAAGGCCCCGTTACCGGTAGCCCTACTTTCGTGTTGGATTTACTCATAAACACAGTTCTAAATATCAGAGTTAATTAAAACATTCGCGAAATATAAAAGCTTTCATAAAACATTTCATAACAAAACACGTCTTGTCTTAAAACATCATTTTGTCTTTCAAAATAAACGAAACATTAAACTTAAACTTCTTGAGTCTTCCGATGCCAGCCTCTTATTCAGTGCCACGTGTCTCCTCAAGCAAGCTGCCTCATCCTACTCACCTGCGTGCATACTAAAAGTCAGCTACGCTGAGTGAGTTCTAGTTAATCATACACTATACAATACACATAAACTTATATTCTTTCATTCATACTTTCATACTTTCTTTTGTATTAACTTACTTTCATATCTTACGTTATAAAGAGCATTACGCCCTACATTCCTCGAGTATTATTAGGGCTCGGTACCCTCCTTCCTCGAGTATTATTAGGGCTCGGTACCCTCCTTCCTCGAGTATTATTAGGGCTCGGTACCCTCTTTCCTCGAGTATTATTAGGGCTCGGTACCCTCTTTCCTCGAATATTAGTAGGGTTCGGTTCCATAGTTCTCGAATATTAGTAGGGTTCGATTCCCTCTTCGTTACCATACAACCATACATCATACCTCGAGTATTATTAGGGCCCGGTACCCTCTTCATAACCATACAACCATCCTTTCCTTCTTTTATTAACTTTATCACATTCATACACATTAGCATACATATCATACTTACCTTATACTTAGAGTTACAACCTGACAGTACGTGCAATATCCGAAGATCGTTCACGTACCGTCAAGCCATCATTCATACATATCACATCATTCACATAAGGCATACACTTATCTCTTAGGATAAGCGTATTAACAAACATATCGAGTATACACACAGCCCCGAAAACATAACACATAATTGGGGCTAGAAACTCACCTGAATCCTGTTACGCTCTCCGTTAATAGTTATTCCCTTCTTGAGCTGTGCACGGCTAACTGTATAATATTTACACGTATCAATTAACTACTACTACTCATGTTGTATTTCTATCTTTATATGACCCACAAAGAACGGGGGTCCGGGGGCAGCGCCCCTGGCAGATGGGTCTAGGGGCGGCAGCCCCTAGCAGGGTCCAAGGGGCAGAGCCCCTGGCTGGGGTCGAGCTGCCAGGTCAGCTTGGAAAAATTTTATTTCCATTAACTGTCTTAACACATTTTTCATTAGGTTTTTAATTTATTTTCTAATCGAACTTAACTTTAGGCGAAGTTAAACCTTAAGCGAACTTAGCTTTAGGCGAAGTTATCAGTTAGGCGAACTTGGCCTTAGGCGAAGTTATCAATTAGGCGAACTTGGCCTTAGGCGAAGTTACCAGTTAGGCGAAGTTAAGCTTTGAAGGCGAAGTTAAGCTTTGAAGGCGAAGTTATCAGTTTGCAGGCGAAGTTGCCCAGTTCAGCTACGGGTTTGGTTTTTATCAAGCATTTTGGCGATTTTAATACCCTTGTTAGACTAACGTTCCATAACCATTTTTGGTCGTATATATATCCCGTATATACTATAAAGCTTGGATCTTTAAGCTTAAGGACATTCAAAAGGCTAAACGTTCAATAAAACGTAAACTTTAAAGGTCAAGAACATACCTTTTATACGTTCGGTGTGGTCGCGGTTTGCTTGGTTATCTCGTATATAGAAGATCTAATAATGGTTGGCTCGATTTTGGTCTTGGACGTCTCTCTCTCTCTCTCGGCCGAAATATGGTGTGTGTGTGTGTTTGGAGTGTGTAGAGATTATGATGGAAATGAAATGAGGGTTTAGGGTTTTAGCTTGGTTTAGGGGATATTTATATCCCTTAAAGCCCATGGACCTAAGGCCCATTCTCATTTAACCCATCTCAATTAATCTAAGTCCATGATCCGTTCTTTACTCGATATTAATTAATTAATAACGCGAAATCACTAAACGTAACTTTCTTTATTCAACATTATAAATTTTAGGATGTTACAGTCCCGCAGCTCTTTCAGCTCAAAATAATGATCCCCGTACATTTAAATTTGAATGAGGCTTTGCCCACAAACTCTATCCATTATCCCTCGTTAAGATGATAAATGGAGTTAGTTTAAGTGGCCAAAACCGCAAACATAATTTTTGTATTTTTACCGTTTAGGGTGATGATTGTCTTTGTTAAGCGGGAAATCATTAAAATAGAAATGTAAGGTCTCTAGCAAAACACATGTACACATTTAATACTTCAAAAATAAAATATAAGCAATAACAAACGTGAAGAGGTAGGTCCCAGCAGAGCCCAGTTGGACCCGCAAGACTCACCTTAAACAGGGACGTCTGCGCAGAAACCAACTGGATCCGCAGGACCAACCATGCTCAGAGACGTGACGTCCTTACGCGCAGTACGCAAGCTGGTCCCGCAGGAAATGCCTCCCAATGGTGAAGGACTCCGCCTGTCCCCGCAGCCTTGGATACAAGCCATTAGGGAAGGCCACCCGCGCAGCAAGGCTACACGCACAAGGCACTTAGCTCTCAATCGTTCAGTGTCACCTGAAGGAATGAGCGAAGCCGGGAACAATCCCGCACAAGGGCGGGAGGGGGAATACTCCCGCCCAAATAAGCCAGTCCGTACGATACGGGAAGATCTTCTGTACTGTACCTGACGAGGTATGGGAAAAAGATCTGACTAAAGATACGACAGCTTATAGACAACAGTATGGCGAGCAGCATGCTCCTACACTGTATGTCACTATTAGCCGCTGCCTACTCACCAACTCTTGTCATACCACGTGCGTAGCTGGCAGTTGGTGGAAAAGGAATAGTATACAGCAGGCCTGGTCGCTATCAGCCGCTACCTACCCACCAACTACCAGCAGGGCACGTGCGTAGGCTACTGTTGGTGGAACAGGAACACTGTTGCAGCCGGCCATACCTCCTTGGAAACCTACCTTCGGCTATAAATACCACAAATGGTATGACCATCTCATCTTATCTTGTATTATCATATCTTATCACATTATCATCATATTATACCTGATATCTGCTCTAGCAATCTCTTAATATACTCTTATATTTAAAGAGCAATCTAGTCTGATTCTCACGCCGGAGGGTGGTCACAAGGAGGAACCCCCCCCTTCTCAGTGACGAGCTCACGGTGTCTGTTTTGCAGGTTATCAGAAGAACCATCTTCCAAGGGTCTAACCCCTCGTGGGAAACATCTCTCTAACCCCCAGGTTACCAGTAATCTGTCTGGGGTCCGGTTAGTGTTTCTTCAAAACGCTAATATAAGAATTTATCTGGCACATGAATGAATGAAAAATGGAATGAGGATTCCAAACTAAACAATTAAAATAACAAGCATGTAAAGCGTCGGCTGAATTTAGCCAACTTGCTCTAGCTAAATTCAGCCGACGCTTTTCTGAACCAAATAATACAACTGGCGCTTTAGTTGGCGTATTACACCAATACGAACATGCACATTTTCAGTGAACGAACATGAACAAAAAAAATATATGTTCGGTTATGTGTTTGTGTTTGTTTTCGTGTATGGTTATCCCCCTCTTCATGCTTGTTCGGTTCAATTAATGCCTACAAAAAGGGGGAATTCTACAACATGATTGATGGTCTTCAATGGCACAACTTGCAGAATAATTCACAACTGCATCACTTGGTATATGACACAAATTGTTCAATATTCATCACTCCAACTTTGCCTAAACTGTTTGCACACAAATGGCAAAGAGCTCGTTATAACCCAGCCCATTTTGACGAAAATCCATTTGAAATTTTGTACAACTATCTGTTTAGGCATTAACCCGGTTTGACTTAAACCTGTTTCGACGCGGTTACAGAACCCAGCCCGGCCCGCCCATTTTACCACCTATATATCAGTATCTATTTAAATAAAAATGGATCAGATGTGTAAAATAGTGGAAAAATGAAGATATAAATCATATAAAATAGCCAACCATTTTGGTATTTTTCGTGTTAATGCAAAATGGTATGAGTGTCAAATTACTTTCATTTATAAATTACTGTTACAAAACTACTATCAAATATTTCATACGAAGTACTTACATAGAAGCTGATAATCCAACTCCTGAAGTTGAACACAATGAATTAAATTGAGGCGTAGAAAATAAATTCTGGGAAATAATTCGGTACGCGGCTTCGGTTAGATGTATTCCATCCCAACTAGCATACGTATCCGGGTCATCACACACGGTTGCAGACGTCTCTCCACATTCCACAGATAAGTCCACACCATACCGCCCTTCGCCTCCACAACACGCCTTCAAAGCTCCATTTGTGAACCCTAAAAATTTAACCAGGTATTAACTGATATCGTAGGTACGAATTATGAAACTGGTTATTATTTATTATTATTCATCAACCTCGAATTTATTTATTTACCATATTTATATGGGAAAAGATAGATCTCCATGGCAGCATTGTAATGATCAGCATAGATGATGTTAACATCAGGATGAAGATCTTGAACTTGCTTTAGTTTTATTTGCAATAGTTTGCTGTGGTATTCAGCAAACTGGTTTAAACGAACGAGACAGCCGGTTTTGGGATCATACTCTTCGTTTTCTGAACCGCAAACTGTTAAATATGATGCAGAACATCCAATCGGAAAGTTTCCAGGGACAACTAATGATTTAGCCCCCATTTCAATTAACTCCTGTAATTCAAAGTTAGAACTTTAACATAAATAAGATAATTAATAATATAATAATATAACATTGTTCCTTACAGTGACTGCTGAGATGATGGTATCAATAATAGGAGGAACTAATGATTCAACCTCTTCGATTTTTTTACCCTCGAGAATTGGATAGTTGTAATCGTTTCCACCAATTTCTCCCACAAGGATCAAAGATCGTCCAATAAAATCTCTGCAGTCTGTCATAAATTTTATAATCAGTTACTATATAAGAAAACAGATTAGTTTAAATTTGAAATAAGAAAATTATATCGGTTACTTGAACGGCTGCCGCAAATGGAAGGAAGTGATTGTTTAAACCATGTTAACTGAACTCCTAAAGACGCATTTGTCATTGGATTTACAATTCCTTTTGGTTCAAGAACTGATGGATCCAATGCTGTTGCACCTGCAACTGCATAGTTCACTCCGTGTTTGAATGTCACCATGTTGTTATTCCAATTGTCTTGCAGAAATGGTGGTATCAATGGCAAGCCTAGACGCTCAGCTGCATAAACAGAGGAAAAGGAACAAAAACTGTGTAAATAAGTGTAACTTGTAATAATTACACAGGTATTAGATAGGTATGCTGATTTAAACATATTTACGGCCGTAAACAAACCGAACGTTTAGCAAACATATCAGGCTTTCAACGGAAAATTCGTTTATGTTCGTTCGTTTAATCAACAAATGAACGTGAACAAAGATCGTGTTCGTTTATTTATGTTCCTTCATTAAAGGCTTTTTATATTTTATATTTTATATTTTATATTTTCTAGCTTGATATCCAAGTATTAAACTTAGGAAACTTAGACCTTTAACAACTTTTTTTAATAATAATGACTATTATTATTATTATTATTATTATTATTATTATTATTATGTTAAGTATTTTTTAAGTTAAATCTGATTCATCTTTTGAATGGTCATGTGTAACGTTTGGTATTAACAATGTTTTTTTATATTTTCAAATTAATATACATTTGTTTGTGTTTGTTTATGTTCGTTTACGTTCGTTCAGAAAGTTAATGAACAAACACCGACACAAATTGCTTTCGGTTATGTGTTCATGACCCGTTCGTTAGGGATGCAAATGAGCCGAGCCTGAGCTCGACTAGGCTCAAGCTCGGCTCGTTTGAAACTTTATTTCTATAGCTCGAGTTTGGCTAGGGCTCGTCTCATTTACAATTTATTAATTATTTTATATATATATACATATACGCATTTCAATTATAATTTTGTATATGACATAATACATATTACTTAGTTATTTTTTCAAAAAAGTATATATATATATATATATATATATATATATATATATATATATATATATATATATATATATATATATATATAATACAAATGAAATAAATGACAGGCTCGTTTAGGCTTGCAAGCTGTCTTGCGCTCCATAAGTCTAAGTGTAGTAGGCGGTAAGGGGTGAGAACATCCCCCCTAAATAAAATATTAATTTTTCTTCAACATTTCCGGCGACAAATAAATCCCCCCCCCCCCCCGGGGGGAATTTATTTGTCGCCGGAAATGTTGAAGAAAAATTAATATTTTATTTATTTAACCGTTGCCAACGGTCAAATTAAAAAAATAACAAATTTAAAGAAAATAAAATAAAGATGACGTGGTGATGTGATGGGGATACAAACCATTACACCCCTTTGCTGACTAGGCCGTCACATGTCAGGTATCCCCTAATTTATAGCCCCCAAGTGGAGGGCTACAAAAAATATTTGGGGGGGAGGGTTGGATTTTTGGCACGTAGCCACGGGGGCGATTTGTAGCCCAGGATGCGGTGTTGTATCCCAAAAATCGTCCCTCCCGCCTATACTTGATCTCCACGTCAGCATCTCTATCACACACCATCACACAAGTAGTCGACGTGTTTATATTGCCCCCTCCCCCCAACTTCGCCTAAGGGTGCAGTGTTCTCGCCCTTGTCAGTTGTCACCCCCATATTTGCCGCCCACTACACACTGCCTAAGGGAAGCTCGCACTCGAGCTTGTTTATTAAACAAGCTTACTTTTAGGCTCGAGCTCGTTTAAGCTCGGCTCGATTGAGCATTTTCACGAGCTAGTCCCGAGTAGCTTGTGAGCAGCTCGGCTCATTTACACATTATTATCATTGATGATTAATCCTAATTCCTAACGCTAATATAAGTTTTCATATATTCACTTGTTTCAATTTTTGGGCAATGCGATTCAGTCAACGTCTAAGATTGAGAAGTTACCGATGAAGTCGATGATGAGGCGGCCGTTGGAGCAACGGCCGATGGATTGATCGATATAGTCTTGGCCGTAAGGAGGTAAAAGTACTGAAAACACTCGGTTGGATATGGAGCAGAGGTGTTTAAGGTTACCGGTGTCGGCAAGCGAGTCACCGAAGCTGATGATGGACGTATAACATCCATTAGCATACAAACAACGGTTGGATAATAAGATCAAACCCACCAAAAAACCTGCAAAAGTTACGGGCATTGAAGAAAAAGAAGCCATCAACCGGTTGGATAATAAGATCAGAAAATGCTCATCGGTTAGTTTAGTTAGTCAAACGGAAATCAATGAAACAGAGAGGTGACATTTTTAGCAAAAATACATGTAGATTTTAATTACTTTAAAAATAAAATATAAACGACATGTGAGGCAACACACTATGGGCGCCTTCAAGGGGGAGAAACGGCGCCGTTGGAGGGGGAACACCACCGGGGACGCTGTGAAGGCGGGCGTGGAGGGTGTCGGCGCCAAGAGGACAACCGGCGCCTTCTCTCTCTCTCTCTCTTCCTCTCATCCACACACATACATATATATTTATATATATAATGGGACGCCCAAGGGGCTTTAAACCATAGCGGGGTGTTATGGAGAAGGGCTTCGAAGCCCCCGGTGCCCACGTGACGCTGATGTGGCACTGTGGAGGGGCTTCAATGCCCCTCACCATAGCACACAGCCTAAGCGGAGCCGGATATGAATGCTCGAATTTAGCTGACATGGAAACATCTGAAAAGTAATACTAGGTTCACAAAGTACAAAACAAACTAATTAAATCAATATGTGTCGGTCAGATGAAAGGCTCGTATGCCCAAACGAGTAACGAAATATGTAAGTTAATTTTTTTAAACGGCATTAACGGTACGTAGACTATAATTGTTGGAGCATCATGATCACCCTAATGATACTGACCTTGCCAAGCAACTGGGCAGGCTTCCCAAGGTGCAATCAAGGCTACCAAGCATCCCGGGAAAACCATGTCTTTGTTGATGAACCTCGTATATTTTTTGTATGCTACTTTGAGTCGTACTCCTTAAATATTTTTACCATATAATTGAGGAATACCTAATATTACTAATTTTAACAAAATTTATAAAATTTACACTCAAAATAAGTAGGTTTAGAAATAAATAATTAAAATGATAATATTATTCACATTCGCAGAAAGTGTGAAGGGCTTCACAACTCACTGTCTTCGACATCTGTAAATACTCTTCCATGGTGTCGCTTGTACCCGTACGCTAGTTGACGACTTGTCGCCGTGCATTTTTGCATAGGAGAAAATATGGGTTTACCTCTCGCGTCCTCCCGTTGTTGAAAAAATGCATAATCGCGTTCTAAATCACCAACAATTCGTAAAAATAGTTGGCCACTCATCCGAAAACAGCTAAAATCATTCCGAATCAAAAATGGGATATGGCGAAAAATAATCTTTTATCAGCCGGTCATGAGCACCTACACGATCCCGTTGAGTATGAGGTCGTCTTGTTCGTGGTTGTGAGCTTTCGCAATGCTCAACTAATAGTTGGGCAGCCTCTCGAATCGTACTAAATATCGCGTCATACTCTGAATCCGAAATAGCGTCTGGATCAGGGTAATAGTCGGGTGTCAAAGATAAGTTAGAAGACATGATTTTGGAAAATATTTTATAAGTTTAAAGAAGAAAACGATTTCGGGAAAATGCTTGCCTGAAAAGGGGAGTATTTGCCGGAAATCGCTAAGAAGAAGAAGAGAAGGGTGAAAGTGTGGATTACAAAGAACCCTCTCCCCCTTTATATAGTAATCGCAATTATTGCGGTGAATTTAATGCCGAGGAGAGAGAAATCGAAGGTGCAATGAAACTATGACACGTGGCAAAAAGCAAGCTGGCAACAGCTGTTGACAGGACGCATACCATTAATTTCGCGGCCACGCGCCCGAATAATCGCGCCCACGCGCCTGAAAAGCGTCTGGAATGACCATGTACTGTCACGTCACCATAACTTCCTGCACGTCCTGACACAGTCAGAAGAAACCGTCGCACGACGTTTCAGAGATTTGGACTGTTCCTATCTTTCCACCAACCTTTCGAATTTCAAAATTCAAATTTTGAAAATATTAAAAAGTAAGCGGGAAAATACCCCTTACCTTGGCAAACAAGTAACCGTAAGACGGTTGCGGGTACAGTGTAAAGGCAAAACCCTTCACGTACCAAGCACCCGCAGGGAATTGAAGCCAAGTAAAACCTTGGCAAACAAGTAACCGTAAGACGGATGCGGGTACAGTGTAAAGGCAAAACTCTTCACGTACCTAGCACCCGCAGGGAATTGAAGCCAAGTAAAACCTTGGCAAACAAGTAACCGTAAGACGGATGCGGGTACAGTGTAAAGGCAAAACCCTTCACGTACCTAGCACCCGCAGGGAATTGAAGCCAAGTAAAACCTTGGCAAACAAGTAACCGTAAGACGGATGCGGGTACAGTGTAAAGGCAAAACCCTTCAGGTACCTAGCACCCGCAGGGAATTGAAGCCAAGTAAAACCTTGGCAAACAAGTAACCGTAAGACGGATGCGGGTACAGTGTAAAGGCAAAACCCTTCACGTACCTAGCACCCGCAGGGAATTGAAGCCAAGTAAAACCTTGGCAAACAAGTAACCGTAAGACGGATGCGGGTACAGTGTAAAGGCAAAACCCTTCACATACCTAGCACCCGCAGGGAATTGAAGCCACGTAAATTTTGGCGAACAAGTAACCGTAAGACGGATGCGGGTACAGTGTAAAGGCAAAACCCTTCACATACCTAGCACCCGCAGGGAATTGAAGCCAAATATTCCTCGGCAACCAAGTAACTATAAGACGGGTGCGGGTACAGTGTAAAGGCAAAACCCTTCACATACCTAGCACCCGCAGGGAATTGACGCCAGGAATACCTTGGAAGTAAAGTAACCGTAAGACGAGCGCTGGTACAGTGTTAAGGCAAAACCCTTCACATACCTAGCGCTCCGCTGGGAATTGAAACCAAGAAGGATCTTCTGGGCAATGCTTGCGGAAACGGAAATAACATCCCCGCATAGCGGGAACGTCAAGAACTACGTTGTTTGAAGCTCCAGGATGGAATTAGTGGTTTTAACATAATTGATCACTATGTTCAAAACTACCAAAACCTCATGGAGAGTCCACACAAGTGGGACTCAACGCTCCTGACTTGCGAGGAGGTTACAGACCTACCCGCATCATACCCAAAGACCAAGCAGGAAACTCGGGAATTTCTGCAAGTGACAAGGACTTCCGCGGGAAGAATCCCCATGGAAAACCTTAAAAAACCCTTTTCAAAACCCTTTGCTTAAGTCCAAAAGTTCACCTCACTTTATTAAACACGCATGAGAAGAACATTGGACTGGGGGGACTTGAAGAGGTAGGTCCCAGCAGAGCCCAGTTGGACCCGCAAGACTCACCTTAAACAGGGACGTCTGCGCAGAAACCAACTGGATCCGCATGACCAACCATGCTCAGAGACGTGACGTCCTTACGCGCAGTACGCAAGCTGGTCCCGCAGGAAATGCCTCCCAATGGTGAAGGACTCCGCCTGTCCCCGCAGCCTCGGATACAAGCCATTAGGGAAGGCCACCCGCGCAGCAAGGCTACACGCACAAGGCACTTAGCTCTCAATCGTTCAGTGTCACCTGAAGGAATGAGCGAAGCCGGGAACAATCCCGCACAAGGGCGGGAGGGGGAATACTCCCGCCCAAATAAGCCAGTCCGTACGATACGGGAAGATCTTCTGTACTGTACCTGACGAGGTATGGGAAAAAGATCTGACTAAAGATACGACAGCTTATAGACAACAGTATGGCGAGCAGCATGCTCCTACACTGTATGTCACTATTAGCCGCTGCCTACTCACCAACTCTTGTCATACCACGTGCGTAGCTGGCAGTTGGTGGAAAAGGAATAGTATACAGCAGGCCTGGTCGCTATCAGCCGCTACCTACCCACCAACTACCAGCAGGGCACGTGCGTAGGCTATTGTTGGTGGAACAGGAACACTGTTGCAGCCGGCCATACCTCCTTGGAAACCTACCTTCGGCTATAAATACCACAAATGGTATGACCATCTCATCTTATCTTGTATTATCATATCTTATCACATTATCATCATATTATACCTGATATCTGCTCTAGCAATCTCTTAATATACTCTTATATTTAAAGAGCAATCTAGTCTGATTCTCACGCCGGAGGGTGGTCACAAGGAGGAACCCCCCCCTTCTCAGTGACGAGCTCACGGTGTCTGTTTTGCAGGTTATCAGAAGAACCATCTTCCAAGGGTCTAACCCCTCGTGGGAAACATCTCTCTAACCCCCAGGTTACCAGTAATCTGTCCGGGGTCCGGTTAGTGTTTCTTCATTGGCGCCATCCGTGCATAAAGCTAGAACTTCAGTTTTCTCCAGTTTTTTCAAACTTCTACAAAGATGGTTAGAGAAATTCCGGTAACCACAACCCCAGCTACTGGGGGGAATACCGGTAACACAGTTTTTACAAACACTACCCCGGTTACCCAAGCCGGGGCAAGTGAAGTAAATTTTACGAACACTACCCCAGTTACTCATGCTGGGGCAAGTGCAGTAAATGATCGCCTACTGGGATCCACTGATACCCAGGTTGAGAAACGAAGACTCCCCCGCCAAACTCTCGATGAAGTCAAGGCATGGGCGGAGGCACGACAAAAGGAATTCCAGGCTGAGTTGGACGAACGCTTGCGTTCCGTACAACAGGCCGACGAATTCGAATACTGGGAGGATGACTCGGAGGAATCCGACTCCGACGCGAACCCTCGCCATAGGGCAAAAGGGAAGCGTAAGGAAATGGAATCCCAACCGAAAAGGCATTTTGGACAAGCCTTCAAACCAAAAAGCACAGGAGGAAGTCCACGAGACTTCTCCAAAACGTTCAGACCAAACGTTGCAAATGCAGGAATGTCCAAATTTGCAAGGGACATTGCGGAAGCAATCGCCCCAAAGAGTGCCAAACAAATGCCTAACATAGGCACATATGACGGTATATCTGATCCAGACGATCATTTGAACAGGTTCATAGCGGGGGCAACCGTCAGCAATTGGACGGAACCCACGTGGTGCTACATGTTTCAAATGACGCTTGTTGGGGCTGCTAGAGCTTGGTTTGATCGTCTACCGGTCAACCACATCTACGACTGGGCAGACTTCCAGCAGAAGTTTAGCCAACACTTCAGCCAGCAACGGAAGTATACAGAGGAGCAATGGACAATCCTCAAATGCATACGAGAAGAAGATGAATCTCTGCCAAACTTCATCACTCGCTTCAACTCAAAGAAGCTAAGTTTGGGCAATATCAGTGAAGATCTTGTTCGCGCTGCCTTCATCCAGGGCGCGCATGACCCAGAGCTCATCCGCACCCTAACTGGTAAAGATGGCATGCCATCCACATGGGATGCCATCATGACAGCAGCAAAACGCTATGCGGAAACGGAGAAGCAACTGGGTAGAGATCTCCCACAGAGCACAAACCTCTACACTCAGAAGACGAGAGAAGACAACGTCCTCACCGCCCGATTAAATAAAAAGCGGAAGCTAGGCATTTGGCAGTCAAGGGTAAACTTTGACACCTCATCCGGCTTCCAACATCGATTGGGCGGAAAGGATAATGTACAGCCGCACCGAAACTCCAGATGGACGCCACTCACCAAAAGCGTCACTGAGATATTCGCCACTGAAGAGCTCCCGTGGCCAAAGCCTCCAATAATCCGACATCGTCACGATGCTGATCGGAGCAAATACTGTGACTTTCACAAGACAAAGGCCACAACACTGAAGAATGCATAGACGTAAAAGACATGGTTGAAGCATTTGTCAGAGATGGGACGCTCGCGCACCTTGTGGCGCAATAAAGGCTGAGCAGGCGGGTGCGTGTAGAACCCCAGCTGGGGAAAACACGAATAAAAATTCCAGCTTCAATGTCGAGACAACATGCTGCGTAAAGAACGAGATCCCGAACCAGGTGCGTATCGGCTCGATGGCACTCCCATCCCAACAACATGGAAGGGAGCTCATTTACACAGTTCGTATGTAAATCAATTCCAATTTGTAAAGAAAAGGCCAAGAGCCACTTCTAATGGAAATGATTCTCTTTAGAACATCGAAGCTGATAATTTTACTTTTCTGAACACTAATATGACGATATTCACATTATGTGAAGTCGTTGCATGGGAAGGCGGTTCTACCCGCACAAACCCAATAATGTGAAAAAACCTTCACGCAGGTCAGTTGAAGGGGAAAGGTTCAGCACCCAAAAATGAAAGTGCCGGTCTATCCGCACGAATCATAATGAGGAAACTGAACAATAACCTATCAACAACCGCGCGTCGAACGGTTAAACTATGCAACACTGGTAACGGCATTCACATTACGTGAAGTCGTTGCGTGGGAAGGCGGTCCTACCCGCACAAACCCAATAACAGGAAAAAACCTTCACGCAGGTCAGTTAAAGGGGAAGAGTTCAATTATCCCATTAAATGAAAGTGCAGGTCTATCCGCATGAATCATGAAAGGAAACTGAACACTAACCTATTGACAACCGCGCGTCGAACGGTTCAAAACAAAATTCTTAAAAGGATGAGGAAAACCTACACGCAGGTCAGATGAAGGTTAAAGTTTTGCCATCCTACTAAGTGCAAGTGACGGTTCTACCCGCACAATCACGAAAGAGGAAGCAAAACTTCACACCTATTATCAGCCACGTTCAAAGGTTAACTTATCCTCAAAAGATGAGGAAAACCTACACGCAGGTCAGATAAGGGTAAAGTTTCGCCATCCTACTAAGTGCAAGTGACGGTTCTACCCGCACAATCATGAAAGAGGAAGCAAAACTTTAACCCATTATCAACCACGTTCAACAGGTTAACTTATTCTACACTTGGAAAATTGCTAATTTAAACTAAGTATGCAAGTCATAAGTTTATAAAGCAAGAAACCCAAAGAAGGAAATAACAATCTTATAAGCAAAAAGATTAATATTTCACAAACGAATTATTACAAGAATGGCCGGGTAACTACCCGCCTACGAAAAGAAAAATAATACATCTGTACAAGCTAAAACTATCCTAGCAGTGGGAAGGGATCTTCAGGATCAGGCTTCAGGGCCACTTCCACTTGGACCAGCCCCATCGGTAGAGTGTGGCAGTTCAAGGAAAGCTAGCCCATCATCAGCAGCAGCGACTTCCTTCACCTTCTCCACCACTGGATGCGGGAAGGCGGCATATTGGTTCACCGCTCGGTCATATGCAGCTTCGGTGTCCACATCGAACAAAGGGAAGTTGGAAGGCGGGACGCCTTTCTCAACGAACCCTAGACCAAGCAGGAAGCCGGCCCTTTCCCCATCCTCATGAGAAGCGTTGAGGGCTGTGCTCATGGCATCATCGTAAGTAGTCTCTGAGAAGACCCGATGCACAACCTACAAAGAAAATACAAGTGTTAAACACCTTTTCTATGTACAAAGGAAAGCGTGAAGACGTAAAGCCAAACATACCTGAGGCAACGCTTCTCGAAGAAGCCATTCCTAGGCAACCAGAGCTTCTCGGAGGGCGGCTTGAGCTTGGGTGCGGGCGCGTTCGGCTTCGCTTTTGTTAAGGTTGGCAAGTAGCACTTCTTTTGCAGCAGCCTCTTCAACGCCCTTAAGCTTCCGCTCGGTGTGATCAAGCACGCCCCTCTGGTCCAGGATCTCTTGAAGCTTCTTGGCGTCCACCATCGCCAAGGCATCATGAGCACGTTGGAGAGCCTCCAATTTGGCCTTGAGCTCCTCGTTCTCCACGCGTAAAGGCTCAGCAACGGCTTCAGCCTTGGTGGCCCTCTCGGTTGCGTTCCTCGCAGTTTCCTTAGCCAGCCGAAGCTGTTCGTTAACAGCTTGGGCAGCCTTGGAGCGGGCCTCGAGTCGCGCTTGAACCTCAACCTCGAGGGCCTTGAAGGCCTTCTCCTTCTCCGCAGCAGCTGCGGCCAACTTTTGGTTCTCCTCCCGAAGAGCCCGCGCTTGAGATACTTCCTTGGCGCGAGCTGCTTTTAACTTGTCGTTTTCACGACAAAGCAGCTCGACGCGCGGCTCCATCCGGGCCTGGAGAACCCGAAGCTCATTGGTTAGCCTACCCTCCTGGTAGCTAGCCATGGCTTCCCCCAACGCACCATGGGGAGCAGCGTGGCGAGCCCATTCCACGCACTCCACAGGGGTACGAAGGGTTGTTCCTCGGCGTATGTTCCATCGCGGAACATACACTTCATTGGAATCCGACACTGCGAAAAACAAAAAAGCAGTTAGGAAAAGATGATAAAAAATAAGGGAAAAAGGGCCAAAGGAACCCTACGCACCTGTAGGGTCTATAACAGGCCGATAGCCGCCGAACCCATCACCTGAACCCAAAGGAAACCCATCCAAAAGGTCAGGCAGATGGGAAGGTGGCAAAGATTGGCGAGTACTCCCATGCGTACCTGATGGGCCGGCCGTCGGTGCCGGTGGCGGGGGCATGGTGGCAGCCGCCGCAGTCGCTGCCGCAGAATCCGCAGCAATCGTAACCGCCGGCTCGGTGAAAGATGCTGTAAAAATCGCACTTACCACCGGCGGTGACGTCATCTCGGCTGGAACAGTCGGCTCAAGGGACTGAGCAACTGATCCAGCGGAAGCAGGCGCAGGCGCCTGGGTAGTCGCCTCAGGTAGGCTGACCGAGCCTACCGTCATCGGCGGAGAGGTACTCCTCTGCGCTCCACACTGGAATGCGTCAACATCCACGCCTGCACAAGAAGATAAGTATTAATAAATTTATGAAGTATGATAAATCTACAAAAACAAGGATGTTTGTACTTACGGGTTTTCTTAAGCCTGAACGTACGGACGGGCGGGGACGAGCCCGATGGAGCCGGTCTCTTGATGCCGGCCACCGTCGTCGTCAATGGTTCTCCGGAGGTAACAGTCGTAGCCTCCGGAACAGTGGTCTTCTCACCACCGGGGTTCCCCGCCACCTCTTCACTATCTGACTCGGTGTCAGATAGGAGCACCGGATCAGCTGTGGAGGCCACCTTCTCCTTCCCTTTCCCACCGGCAGCCTTCCTCTTCCGCACCAGCGGAGGACCATCTGCGGATTCCTCAGAAGAAAGGATGTCAGGAATTCCAGCAGCGGGTACAGCATTGAGGGGTTGAGGATAGAGTATCGCCTTACCTGGCCGCCGTTGGCTCAGGATCTCGTGGCCCAGCGGATAGACCTCCACAAACCGATCCGCCGTTTGCTCCAGGATGGGCAACTCGTTCTCGTCAAGAGCACGAGTACCCACCCGCACGGGACCGTCAGCTTCCCGCGGGTACAGGAGCGACTCCAAATTGTTCCCCTCTGAAAGAAAAGAAGCAGTTAGAAGAGAAACTCATATCAGCAAGAAAGACAAGACATACCATAAGGAATAGAGTTCAAACCGTATTCGAGAAGGATGGGAAACCGGGACGCATCCTTCCATACCCGACTCATCCCCAGCATCACCATCCCGGACTCCGCAAACCGGTAAACCGGAGATTGGACCCGGGATATCTTCGCGAACCATTCCGCCTCCTGGTAGCTGGAAGCATGAAGGCTCGGAAGCGCTTGCCCCTTCTTAAACTTCATGGCAATGGGGATGGCGCGGGCAGAAACGTAGAAGAACTCCCGCTTCCACGACCGGAGACTGCGCTCGGTCACGCAGATCTTCAAACCCTTAATACGGGTTGTCAGGGTGTACCACCCCTGGATGCACCTCCAAGTATAGAAGGTCATCAGGCGGTCCACATAGGGCTCAATACCCAGAATCCGGCACACCCACTCGAAGTGCCGGATCTTGGCAATCGCCATCGGATGCAACTCGGTTAGGTGCACACCGTGCCTCTCCAGGACACGGTACACAAACTTTGTCAATGGGAACCTAAGGTTCCCATAAACAAAGAATGCAGCATATACCCCGATCTTGCCACTGGGGGCATCGTACACAGTCTGGTGGGGTTCAGGAAACTCAGGCTCAAGAGACTCAAGCATGAATTTCCTGACGACGTACTGGTACTGATCGACAGGTAGAGTACACTGGCACTCGCCAGCAGTACTCCTATCGTCGGCTACAGCTTCAGCATCATGGGAAGACATATTGCAGAGGAAGAAGAAAACGATTTCGGGAAAATGCTTGCCTGAAAAGGGGAGTATTTGCCGGAAATCGCTAAGAAGAAGAAGAGAAGGGTGAAAGTGTGGATTACAAAGAACCCTCTCCCCCTTTATATAGTAATCGCAATTAATGCGGTGAATTTAATGCGGAGGAGAGAGAAATCGAAGGTGCAATGAAACTATGACACGTGGCAAAAAGCAAGCTGGCAACAGCTGTTGACAGGACGCATACCATTAATTTCGCGGCCACGCGCCCGAATAATCGCGCCCACGCGCCTGAAAAGCGTCTGGAATGACCATGTACTGTCACGTCACCATAACTTCCTGCACGTCCTGACACAGTCAGAAGAAACCGTCGCACGACGTTTCAGAGATTTGGACTGTTCCTATCTTTCCACCAACCTTTCGAATTTCAAAATTCAAATTTTGAAAATATTAAAAAGTAAGCGGGAAAATACCCCTTACCTTGGCAAACAAGTAACCGTAAGACGGATGCGGGTACAGTGTAAAGGCAAAACCCTTCACGTACCAAGCACCCGCAGGGAATTGAAGCCAAGTAAAACCTTGGCAAACAAGTAACCGTAAGACGGATGCGGGTACAGTGTAAAGGAAAAACCCTTCACGTACCTAGCACCCGCAGGGATTGAAGCCAAGTAAAACCTTGGCAAACAAGTAACCGTAAGACGGATGCGGGTACAGTGTAAAGGCAAAACCCTTCACGTACCTAGCACCCGCAGGGAATTGAAGCCAAGTAAAACCTTGGCAAACAAGTAACCGTAAGACGGATGCGGGTACAGTGTAAAGGCAAAACCCTTCACGTACCTAGCACCCGCAGGGAATTGAAGCCAAGTAAAACCTTGGCAAACAAGTAACCGTAAGACGGATGCGGGTATAGTGTAAAGGCAAAACCCTTCACGTACCTAGCACCCGCAGGGAATTGAAGCCAAGTAAAACCTTGGCAAACAAGTAACCGTAAGACGGATGCGGGTACAGTGTAAAGGCAAAACCCTTCACGTACCTAGCACCCGCAGGGAATTGAAGCCAAGTAAAACCTTGGCAAACAAGTAACCGTAAGACGGATGCGGGTACAGTGTAAAGGCAAAACCCTTCACATACCTAGCACCCGCAGGGAATTGAAGCCAAGTAAATTTTGGCGAACAAGTAACCGTAAGACGGATGCGGGTACAGTGTAAAGGCAAAACCCTTCACATACCTAGCACCCGCAGGGAATTGAAGCCAAATATTCCTCGGCAACCAAGTAACTATAAGACGGGTGCGGGTACAGTGTAAAGGCAAAACCCTTCACATACCTAGCACCCGCAGGGAATTGACGCCAGGAATACCTTGGAAGTAAAGTAACCGTAAGACGAGCGCTGGTACAGTGTTAAGGCAAAACCCTTCACATACCTAGCGCTCCGCTGGGAATTGAAACCAAGAAGGATCTTCTGGGCAATGCTTGCGGAAACGGAAATAACATCCCCGCATAGCGGGAACGTCGAGAACTACGTTGTTTGAAGCTCCAGGATGGAATTAGTGGTTTTAACATAATTGATCACTATGTTCAAAACTACCAAAACCTCATGGAGAGTCCACACAAGTGGGACTCAACGCTCCTGACTTGCGAGGAGGTTACAGACCTACCCGCATCATACCCAAAGACCAAGCAGGAAACTCGGGAATTTCTGCAAGTGACAAGGACTTCCGCGGGAAGAATCCCCATGGAAAACCTTAAAAAACCCTTTTCAAAACCCTTTGCTTAAGTCCAAAAGTTCACCTCACTTTATTAAACACGCATGAGAAGAACATTGGACTGGGGGGACTTGAAGAGGTAGGTCCCAGCAGAGCCCAGTTGGACCCGCAAGACTCACCTTAAACAGGGACGTCTGCGCAGAAACCAACTGGATCCGCAGGACCAACCATGCTCAGAGACGTGACGTCCTTACGCGCAGTACGCAAGCTGGTCCCGCAGGAAATGCCTCCCAATGGTGAAGGACTCCGCCTGTCCCCGCAGCCTCGGATACAAGCCATTAGGGAAGGCCACCCGCGCAGCAAGGCTACACGCACAAGGCACTTAGCTCTCAATCGTTCAGTGTCACCTGAAGGAATGAGCGAAGCCGGGAACAATCCCACACAAGGGCGGGAGGGGGAATACTCCCGCCCAAATAAGCCAGTCCGTACGATACGGGAAGATCTTCTGTACTGTACCTGACGAGGTATGGGAAAAAGATCTGACTAAAGATACGACAGCTTATAGACAACAGTATGGCGAGCAGCATGCTCCTACACTGTATGTCACTATTAGCCGCTGCCTACTCACCAACTCTTGTCATACCACGTGCGTAGCTGGCAGTTGGTGGAAAAGGAATAGTATACAGCAGGCCTGGTCGCTATCAGCCGCTACCTACCCACCAACTACCAGCAGGGCACGTGCGTAGGCTACTGTTGGTGGAACAGGAACACTGTTGCAGCCGGCCATACCTCCTTGGAAACCTACCTTCGGCTATAAATACCACAAATGGTATGACCATCTCATGTTATCTTGTATTATCATATCTTATCACATTATCATCATATTATACCTGATATCTGCTCTAGCAATCTCTTAATATACTCTTATATTTAAAGAGCAATCTAGTCTGATTCTCACGCCGGAGGGTGGTCACAAGGAGGAACCCCCCCTTCTCAGTGACGAGCTCACGGTGTCTGTTTTGCAGGTTATCAGAAGAACCATCTTCCAAGGGTCTAACCCCTCGTGGGAAACATCTCTCTAACCCCCAGATTACCAGTAATCTGTCCGGGGTCCGGTTAGTGTTTCTTCAAAACGCTAATATAAGAATTTATCTGGCACATGAATGAATGAAAAATGGAATGAGGGTTCCAAACTAAACAATTAAAATAACAAGCATGTAAAGCGTCGGCTGAATTTAGCCAACTTGCTCTAGCTAAATTCAGCCGACGCTTTTCTGAACCAAATAATACAACTGGCGCTTTAGTTGGCGTATTACACCAATACGAACATGCACATTTTCAGTGAACGAACATGAACAAAAAAAATATATGTTCGGTTATGTGTTTGTGTTTGTTTTCGTGTATGGTTATCCCCCTCTTCATGCTTGTTCGGTTCAATTACATGCCTACAAAAAGGGGGAATTCTACAACATGATTGATGGTCTTCAATGGCACAACTTGCAGAATAATTCACAACTGCATCACTTGGTATATGACACAAATTGTTCAATATTCATCACTCCAACTTTGCCTAAACTGTTTGCACACAAATGGCAAAGAGCTCGTTATAACCCAGCCCATTTTGACGAAAATCCATTTGAAATTTTGTACAACTATCTGTTTAGGCATTAACCCGGTTTGACTTAAACCTGTTTCGACGCGGTTACAGAACCCAGCCCGGCCCGCCCATTTTACCACCTATATATCAGTATCTATTTAAATAAAAATGGATCAGATGTGTAAAATAGTGGAAAAATGAAGATATAAATCATATAAAATAGCCAACCATTTTGGTATTTTTCGTGTTAATGCAAAATGGTATGAGTGTCAAATTACTTTCATTTATAAATTACTGTTACAAAACTACTATCAAATATTTCATACGAAGTACTTACATAGAAGCTGATAATCCAACTCCTGAAGTTGAACACAATGAATTAAATTGAGGCGTAGAAAATAAATTCTGGGAAATAATTCGGTACGCGGCTTCGGTTAGATGTATTCCATCCCAACTAGCATACGTATCCGGGTCATCACACACGGTTGCAGACGTCTCTCCACATTCCACAGATAAGTCCACACCATACCGCCCTTCGCCTCCACAACACGCCTTCAAAGCTCCATTTGTGAACCCTAAAAATTTAACCAGGTATTAACTGATATCGTAGGTACGAATTATGAAACTGGTTATTATTTATTATTATTCATCAACCTCGAATTTATTTATTTACCATATTTATATGGGAAAAGATAGATCTCCATGGCAGCATTGTAATGATCAGCATAGATGATGTTAACATCAGGATGAAGATCTTGAACTTGCTTTAGTTTTATTTGCAATAGTTTGCTGTGGTATTCAGCAAACTGGTTTAAACGAACGAGACAGCCGGTTTTGGGATCATACTCTTCGTTTTCTGAACCGCAAACTGTTAAATATGATGCAGAACATCCAATCGGAAAGTTTCCAGGGACAACTAATGATTTAGCCCCCATTTCAATTAACTCCTGTAATTCAAAGTTAGAACTTTAACATAAATAAGATAATTAATAATATAATAATATAACATTGTTCCTTACAGTGACTGCTGAGATGATGGTATCAATAATAGGAGGAACTAATGATTCAACCTCTTCGATTTTTTTACCCTCGAGAATTGGATAGTTGTAATCGTTTCCACCAATTTCTCCCACAAGGATCAAAAATCGTCCAATAAAATCTCTGCAGTCTGTCATAAATTTTATAATCAGTTACTATATAAGAAAACAGATTAGTTTAAATTTGAAATAAGAAAATTATATCGGTTACTTGAACGGCTTCCGCAAATGGAAGGAAGTGATTGTTTAAACCATGTTAACTGAACTCCTAAAGACGCATTTGTCATTGGATTTACAATTCCTTTTGGTTCAAGAACTGATGGATCCAATGCTGTTGCACCTGCAACTGCATAGTTCACTCCGTGTTTGAATGTCACCATGTTGTTATTCCAATTGTCTTGCAGAAATGGTGGTATCAATGGCAAGCCTAGACGCTCAGCTGCATAAACAGAGGAAAAGGAACAAAAACTGTGTAAATAAGTGTAACTTGTAATAATTACACAGGTATTAGATAGGTATGCTGATTTAAACATATTTACGGCCGTAAACAAACCGAACGTTTAGCAAACATATCAGGCTTTCAACGGAAAATTCGTTTATGTTCGTTCGTTTAATCAACAAATGAACGTGAACAAAGATCGTGTTCGTTTATTTATGTTCCTTCATTAAAGGCTTTTTATATTTTATATTTTATATTTTATATTTTCTAGCTTGATATCCAAGTATTAAACTTAGGAAACTTAGACCTTTAACAACTTTTTTTAATAATAATGACTATTATTATTATTATTATTATTATTATTATTATTATTATTATTATTATTATTATGTTAAGTATTTTTTAAGTTAAATCTGATTCATCTTTTGAATGGTCATGTGTAACGTTTGGTATTAACAATGTTTTTTTATATTTTCAAATTAATATACATTTGTTTGTGTTTGTTTATGTTCGTTTACGTTCGTTCAGAAAGTTAATGAACAAACACCGACACAAATTGCTTTCGGTTATGTGTTCATGACCCGTTCGTTAGGGATGCAAATGAGCCGAGCCTGAGCTCGACTAGGCTCTAGCTCGGCTCGTTTGAAACTTTATTTCTATAGCTCGAGTTTGGCTAGGGCTCGTCTCATTTACAATTTATTAATTATTTTATATATATATATATATATATATACATATACGCATTTCAATTATAATTTTGTATATGACATAATACATATTACTTAGTTATTTTTTCAAAAAAGTATATATATATATATATATATATAATACAAATGAAATAAATGACAGGCTCGTTTAGGCTTGCAAGCTGTCTTGCGCTCCATAAGTCTAAGTGTAGTAGGCGGTAAGGGGTGAGAACATCCCCCCCCCGGGGGGAATTTATTTGTCGCCGGAAATGTTGAAGAAAAATTAATATTTTATTTATTTAACCGTTGCCAACGGTCAAATTAAAAAAATAACAAATTTAAAGAAAATAAAATAAAGATGACGTGGTGATGTGATGGGGATACAAACCATTACACCCCTTTGCTGACTAGGCCGTCACATGTCAGGTATCCCCTAATTTATAGCCCCCAAGTGGAGGGCTACAAAAAATATTTGGGGGGGGGGGGGGTTTGGATTTTTGGCACGTAGCCACGGGGGCGATTTGTAGCCCAGGATGCGGTGTTGTATCCCAAAAATCGTCCCTCCCGCCTATACTTGATCTCCACGTCAGCATCTCTATCACACACCATCACACAAGTAGTCGACGTGTTTATATTGCCCCCTCCCCCCAACTTCGCCTAAGGGTGCAGTGTTCTCGCCCTTGTCAGTTGTCACCCCCATATTTGCCGCCCACTACACACTGCCTAAGGGAAGCTCGCACTCGGGCTCGTTTATTAAACAAGCTTACTTTTAGGCTCGAGCTCGTTTAAGCTCGGCTCGATTGAGCATTTTCACGAGCTAGTCCCGAGTAGCTTGTGAGCAGCTCGGCTCATTTACACATTATTATCATTGATGATTAATCCTAATTCCTAACGCTAATATAAGTTTTCATATATTCACTTGTTTCAATTTTTGGGCAATGCGATTCAGTCAACGTCTAAGATTGAGAAGTTACCGATGAAGTCGATGATGAGGCGGCCGTTGGAGCAACGGCCGATGGATTGATCGATATAGTCTTGGCCGTAAGGAGGTAAAAGTACTGAAAACACTCGGTTGGATATGGAGCCGAGGTGTTTAAGGTTACCGGTGTCGGCAAGCGAGTCACCGAAGCTGATGATGGACGTATAACATCCATTAGCATACAAACAACGGTTGGATAATAAGATCAAACCCACCAAAAAACCTGCAAAAGTTACGGGCATTGAAGAAAAAGAAGCCATCAACCGGTTGGATAATAAGATCAGAAAATGCTCATCGGTTAGTTTAGTTAGTCAAACGGAAATCAATGAAACAGAGAGGTGACATTTTTAGCAAAAACACATGTAGATTTTAATTACTTTAAAAATAAAATATAAACGACATGTGAGGCAACACACTATGGGCGCCTTCAAGGGGGAGAAACGGCGCCGTTGGAGGGGGAACACCACCGGGGACGCTGTGAAGGCGGGCGTGGAGGGTGTCGGCGCCAAGAGGACAACCGGCGCCTTCTCTCTCTCTCTCTCTTCCTCTCATCCACACACATACATATATATTTATATATATAATGGGACGCCCAAGGGGCTTTAAACCATAGCAGGGTGTTATGGAGAAGGGCTTCGAAGCCCCCGGTGCCCACATGACGCTGATGTGGCACTGTGGAGGGGCTTCAATGCCCCTCACCATAGCACACAGCCTAAGCGGAGCCGGATATGAATGCTCGAATTTAGCTGACATGGAAACATCTGAAAAGTAATACTAGGTTCACAAAGTACAAAACAAACTAATTAAATCAATATGTGTCGGTCAGATGAAAGGCTCGTATGCCCAAACGAGTAACGAAATATATAAGTTAATTTTTTTTAACGGCATTAACGGTACGTACGCTATCTGTTATCGCACGCGAGCGGCTCACGCGCGAGCCGCGTAGGCCGCACACACCGCAACAAGCCGCCACAAGCCAGCTCTCAATCATAATTGTTGGAGCATCATGATCACCCTAATGATACTGACCTTGCCAAGCAACTGGGCAGGCTTCCCAAGGTGCAATCAAGGCTACCAAGCATCCCGGGAAAACCATGTCTTTGTTGATGAACCTCGTATATTTTTTGTATGCTACTTTGAGTCGGACTCCTTAAATATTTTTACCATATAATTGAGGAATACCTAATATTACTAATTTTAACAAAATTTATAAAATTTACACTCAAAATAAGTAGGTTTAGAAATAAATAATTAAAATGATAATATTATTCACATTCGCAGAAAGTGTGAAGGGCTTCACAACTCACTGTCTTCGACATCTGTAAATACTCTTCCATGGTGTCGCTTGTACCCGTACGCTAGTTGACGACTTGTCGCCGTGCATTTTTGCATAGGAGAAAATATGGGTTTACCTCTCGCGTCCTCCCGTTGTTGAAAAAATGCATAATCGCGTTCTAAATCACCAACAATTCGTAAAAATAGTTGGCCACTCATCCGAAAACAGCTAAAATCATTCCGAATCAAAAATGGGATCTGGCGAAAAATAATCTTTTATCAGCCGGTCATGAGCACCTACACGATCCCGTTGAGTATGAGGTCATCTTGTTCGTGGTTGTGAGCTTTCGCAATGCTCAACTAATAGTTGGGCAGCCTCTCGAATCGTACTAAATATCGCGTCATACTCTGAATCCGAAATAGCGTCTGGATCAGGGTAATAGTCGGGTGTCAAAGATAAGTTAGAAGACATGATTTTGGAAAATATTTTATAAGTTTAAAGAAGTAAATGAGATGTTTGTAGAAATTGAGTGCATAAGGATGTATATATATATAATTTTGGATATATATATATATATATATATAATTTTGGAGATTTCTTTTATTTAAAACGGTCATATTACCGTTGAAAAAGGAGGAGGGCCCACTTCCCCCCACATAGTGTCGGTCTTCATGAGCGCCCCCCCCCCCCCCCCCCCCTCCAGAACGCCCCTTTCTTAGCGCCCCTCGACGGTGTTCAAGCCCAAAGGCGTCCTAACCTTAACGGTACTTGCAAAGAATAATAATTCTCGGTTGGATATGATGGCTAGGTATTTAATGTTACCAGCGTCGGCAAGGGAGTCGCCAAAGCTGATTATAGACGTATAGCATCCATTAGCATACACAGAACCACTCAACAACAACAACGTAAAAATAAAGAAAAAACCTGCAAATGTTACTGAGATTGAAGAATAACAGGCCATTGGGAAAGAGATCAAAAACTGATATTTTTGTTAGTGACTATTTAATTAGGATTGTCAAGCATGGGATGTTAAGACACTGATCACCCACTTCCTTCTAAAGTTGCACCAACTATTTGTCCTTTTTTAATTTTTTCTTTATTTTATTAACTTATCTAAAATATATTATATTTAAATTTTAATTAATTAATATTCTTTCGGATCTCACCTTGGGAACTTATCAATTCAAATAAGTTCCAGTAGAAAAACTCATTAACCAAACATTGAGTCGAAAACAGAAGAAAATTAATCAATGATGAAAGAACACATAGTTGGTGCCAAATATTTTTAGATGCAAAATATTTGCATGCAACCGCGGACACCACCTTCACCAACAAGTCCATAACCATAAACAAAATAAAGCGGCCGAACCTATTTTAATATCTATTTTATAAAACGAATCATTTCAATTCGAAATTTTTTTCCCCAAAGGCCAAAACTTGTGATCCGAAGCTACCCGTTTTGTGCGGAACCCTTATTGACCCAAACATGTTTTGACCAGTCAGCCGACCTACTATATATAATAACATATTATCATGTATAATCATGTATCAAAAATTTTTGGTTACATGCAAATCAAGTCTGTAAAATGATTATGTAAGGCTGAGGGGTGTGGGGCTTCAGCGGGGGCGCGAGAGCCCATCCGCTCGCGCCCCGGGGCGCGAGCACCACACCACCAAGGCGCGAGAGGGGCGCGAGCACGGGAACCAAGGCGGGCGCAAGGCCGGTAGCGGGAGGAAAATGGCGTAAAGGTGGCTTGGGAATGCGTGAAGGAGCCGTTGGACCATTTAATTGAGCCGTTGGGCTCATAATTTAATAAAAAAAAAAAGTTTTTTCTTCCTATATATAACCAATTTCATATAAATCAATTACCACAACTTCAAAAAAAACCCAAAATCAACCCATCTTCCCAATTATTTTTTTAAAAATAATGTCGTCGTACTCGTATGATTCCGACTCCTCCGAAGAGGATGATTTGCTTCTTCATGTAGGGGGAGTTTTGACCGCAACCGTGGTCAATCTCTTGCAAAATCAAGCCCATCAACCTCGACTCCCGAGGGTTAGAGCACCACCTCGTGATCGTGATCGATCGGGTGCTAACGATACTTTGATTAGGCATTATTTTAGCCCTCAACCGGTATATGCGGAGTCGGATTTTCGAACTCGTTTCCGAATAAGCAGGCAATTGTTCATGCGTATAGCAAGTGATTTAGAGGCACGGTATCCCTTTTTTCAACAAAGGGAGGATGCTAGGGGTCTCCCCGGTTTTACCCCTCTTCAAAAATGCACGGCTGCTATCCGTCAATTAGCGTATGGCATCTCGTCGGACGCTTTGGATGAGTATTTACAGATGTCGAAAAGGGTTGCACGTGAATCCCTTCATTTTTTCTGCCAAGGTAAAAAACATTAATTTTACTTTTTGTTAAATATTTATTACATTTTGTAATGTATATTGTATGTAGGAGTCATATCGACTTACGCTCGGAGATATCTGCGTAAACCTACAATGTATGACATCCAACGCATATATGAGGTGCACGCAGAAAAACATGGTTTTCCTGGGATGCTAGGTAGCATCGATTGTACGCATGTTGGATGGGCTATGTGTCCAACGGCCTGGCGAGGTCAGTTCCACCGTGGTGATCATGAAGGGCCGACCCTTATACTTGAGGCGGCGGTGTCACAGGATCTTTGGTTTTGGCATGCTTTTTTTGGTGTTGCTGGGTCAAATAACGATCTTAATGTTATCGATCAGTCAAATTTGATCAACGACCTTATCGACGGGGTTGAACCACCTCAATCTTTTGTTGCAAATGGATAACTCTTCAAGTACGGGTACTATCTGGTCGACGGTATTTACAACGAATGGGCTTTGTTAGTTCAAGCTTTTACAGATCCAATCGCCCACAAACGGAAGTATTTTACGAAGAAGCAAGAGTCTGCTAGAAAAGATATTGAAAGAGCTTTTGGAGCTATAAAAAAACAATATTATGTTCTGGCGAACCCGATACGTTATTGGACTCGGGAGAGGATAACGGACGTCGTCTACACGTGTCTGATCCTACACAACATGACGTTAGAAGACGAGGGCAAAGCTATCTGCCAAAACTACCAAGGTGACATTCCGCCACAACCGTCCACAATCAGTGATCAACAAAAACTTCACAACATAGCAAATATCAAGAGCCGTGAGATACACGGGGAGCTTCGACATGAGTTGGTTGAACATTTGTGGGAGAGGCGACCCGATGATCTTGTATTAGATTAGTGTTATTATTAAGTATTATTGTTTGTTTAATTTTTAGTATGTTTTTTTTTGTAATTTGAATTTTAAAAAAATGTGTGTTTTTTTAATAATTTATGAGTTTTTTTAATAATACGTTTTTAGAATATATTTATAAAAAAATAAAAAAAAAAATCCGCTGGAGCCCCTGCTCGTGCCCCTCCACACCAGGGCCAGGGGCTCCAGCGGGGGCTCCAACACCAATCTTATCCAGTTTATCTCTCTGCCACACGTCACAATATTATTGGCTGGAGCCCCCACTCGCGTCCCCGTTAGAGCCCCCCACACCCCTCAGCCTAAGGCTGAGGGGTGTGGAGCGCTAGGAAGGGCGCAAGAGGCCAGACGATCGCGCCCCGGGGCGCGAGCACCACACCACCGAGGCGCGATAGGGGCGCGAGAGGGGCGCGAGAGCGGAAAACGATGCAGGCGCCAGGGGGCTCGCGGGAGCTGTTGCGCGTGAGGGTGCTTGGGGAATGGTGAAAGAGCCGTTGGAGGCTTAAATGTGAATAATAAAAAAAAAAATTTTCCTCTATATATATCACAATATATATCACATATATCCACACCCAAAACCATTCTCACATACCACACCCAAAACCAATATCACATACCACACCCAAAACCCGAAATCACCCCATATTCCAAACCTTTTTTTAAAAACATGGCTGGAAATTGGTACCCAAACCTAGAATCAGATTACAGTTACGACGATTTATGGTCGGCACCGGACCAACCGATGTTTTATTCGGGGTCGCAACAACCATCCGGCTTTCAACCATCCAACATACAACCGTCTCCTAACTTTGTAGTTCCGGAGACACAAGAACCAGAACCAGAAGGTGAAGCTGCGGGACAAAGAAGACGCGTCCACCGGAAAAAACAAGTTGCAACGGACGGGTCGGGTTCGGCTTCGACCGGAAGGGCGAAACGGAAAATCACTCCGTGGTCATCGGATGAGAAGGAAGCCCTGTGTCGGGCTTGGATAGCCACTTCTGAGGATCGGCGTTGCGGTAATTGTTTTAACGTTTTTAAAAATGATTTTTAATAAAAAAGTTAAATAAAAAAGTTAAATGACATACAAATTTATTATGCATTTTGCAGCGGACTACCAAAAGAGCAAGGTCTTTTGGACAAAGGTTAGGGAGACGTTCTATTCGCTCGTTGGGAGTACAGAGCGGAACGCCGATATGATTTCGGGTCGGTGGACCGAAATCAGAAAATTTGTCGGCTTGTTTACTAATCTGTTCAACAGGAACGCCGGTCGTATGAGACCAAGTGGCAGTGACGATTTGGCGGTCTATAATTTCACTGTCGAAGAGTGGAGGCAGGAGTGCCTGCGGAGGTATGGGACGGTGAAGACGTGGGACGATGTAAAGGTGTGGGAGAGGTTGAGAAGGTGTTCCAAGTGGGTTGAGCTAGTGGCGCCGGACCTTGATGCGGAAGTAGGGCCGAAACGGACTAAAACTAGTTCGTCTGGAGCGTACAGCACTTCCGCCGGGTCGGATTGTCGGGTTGGATTCGACCTAAACGTTGCGGGGGAGGAAACGTCTTCACCGCCGAGGAGGCGGCCATTGGGAAGGGACGCCAGGGGGAAAAAACCGGCTGAGGGGGAAGCCGTAAACATCAACGATCTTGTTGAATCCCTCAATAAATTCAACAAAACCATGGAGGTGGTCTCTATTGACAAAAAGGAAAAAAAAAGAATGAGAGATTTGGACTTCCTTGCAAGAGACTTCAGCCACCTAAATCCGGTCGACCAAATGCTGATGGAAAAACAAAAGGAACGTATCCGGAAGAGGTTGATCGAAGAAGACGAAGCCGAATAATAAGAATAATGTTTTTCTTTAGTACTTTAATTTTTTTTTATATATTAATGTGTTTTTTTAATTAATGTGTGTTTTTTTAAATAATTTCTTGTTTTTTTAATAATACGTTTTTTTAATACATTTATAAAAAAATAAAAAAATAAACCGCTCGCGCCCCCTCTCGCGCCCCTCCACACCATGGCCCGGGGCGCTATCACCACTACCAACACCCATCTTATCAAGTTTCTCTCTCTGCCACACGTCACAATATTATTGGCTGGCGCCCCCACTCACGCCCCCTCTCGCGCCCCCCACACCCCTCAGCCTAACAATAAGGAATGATTCAAGATACCCTGACAAGTCTCTGCTGGCCATTGACCACATAAAAAATGCACATTTAATATTTCCTAAACAATTCATAAGAAACCTTTAAAATTAAAATAAGGAATAATGCATATATAATATTTAGTAATTATGTAGTTGGTATTAGAAAAAAAAATCATGTAGCTATCAAAAAGTTGTCACGCATCATAAATTAATTTCGTGTTGTTATATCATTTGTTATTAACAATACTACGTTATGAGTCAAAATCGAATTAATAAATAATACTTCAAGTATAATGAACAATCTCTAAATAATTTGTCTGGATAATTAATGAATAATCTCTTGGTTAATTTCTTGTTTCCAATATTTATAAAAAATTATTGTTGTATTGAGATCATGTTATGGTGAATGAAGAATAAATCAATATAAAGACAGATTTATAAGGCTATGTGTAGTGAGGGGCTACAGATTTGGGGGGGGATAAATGGCATATGACGTCTATTCAGTAAATGAACAATTTTTGTTTTAAGGGTGTAGTGGTGTTGTAGCCCCATCAAATCATATATATATAGGGAAAAGTTAACGTACAAATGAAATTAACGTTCTAATTGTGAGAATCAAATAGAGTAATTATATATACAAGTAGAGTAATTATGTAACGACTCTATGATATAATAATATTACATAATTACTCTAGTTGTATACATAATTACTTTACTTGATTATAATAATTAGCACGTTAATTTTATGTGTAGTTAATCCAAACTATATATATATATATATATATCACACACATAATAAGAAATAATAATATTTTCAAACAAAACTCACACCGACCAATCATGTCATCCCCCTGTCGCCCCACATATCACCCCGGGGGGGGGGGGGGGGGTGTTCCTCACAAAAATCGTCCCTTATCGTCTACTTTTGTCACCCACTACATATTATCGAATGGTTCAGATGAATATTAACAAATGGCAAATCCACCTTATGCCCCCTCCTTGTTATGCAACAAGAGTTTATATCAAACCTCTCATTAAGCAAGATAGTGGTAACATTTACAAATTTTAAGAGGGTGGAGATTACCACAACTTCGTGCTTGTATCAATGTGTAAGGAATTACCACAATCTTATGATCATTAATCGGATGGGCAATCTTCTTTTGAATATCTTACTAAATGAATAGTGTTCACCCTTACAAACGTCTCATTGAGATGGTGGTGATCGTCTTTATAGTCTCTTGTATTCTATCTATAATTCACCCCTCTTTTGTGTTAGTGTTCGTGAATGATAATGTAATAAGCTTAACAAACACTCAACCCCTCGCTCTCATGCACCATGTTGTGGATAAGATTGGATTGATACAATCACTCCAGATCTATGTAAAATATTACTAGTTTTGAATGTGCAAGGGGTTAGTTTAATGTTAGGGAGTGAGATGCTTAACACCATATTGGAAGAACAATGTTTAGTCTTGAATGAAATTATTGGGTTTAATAATGATCTAATTTAAAATAGACTGGTTTAAAAATTATAGTAACAATTACATCGAAACAGAAGGCAAGCAGGCAACAAGCCGCACCGCTACCTCTTTTTGAATTGCAAAACCCAATATTTTAGAAATCGCATTCGCTGATCGTGGAGTCATAATATTACCATGCATTACCCATTGAACTCGGGTATTTGAATTTGTAATTTTAGTTATTCGTTAATAATGATTATATGTCACATACATGTTCTTACACATTAAATGAACCATCCTTAAGTCATAACACCAATTTAACACAAACACTACATCAAAAATATGAAGATTAACCATTCATTACGTCTATTAAGATCAAGAAATGTAAGAACTTCGCTAGGTGGATATACAGCATAAATATGTTGTAATCTTAAGAGAGACTAAAACTAAAGTAAAATAAAAAGTTATATAAAATAATATTTTACAAAAAGCAAAAGACTTTTTAAAAAGGTCTTAGCCAAAGATTTTAAATGTTTTATTTGAAAAAGACTTGAGTTTTGAAAGAAGACAAACAAATGCTGAGGTTTCTAAAATAAAAGAAACATATCTTCGGTGAAGAGATCTGGTTTTGACATAAATGGGAAGAATACAATCAAGCAGCCAACATAAAAAAGGATACACCCACAAAAATGGTTATGAAATCTTTTGAGTAGTAGGATCATTTGGTTATCTTGGTAACTCAAATATAAGTCCTAATTCTGGGAAAAATACTTTCAAAAGTGGGCAGTGTGCGTCCTCAAACACAAGCAAGACACAACCAAGAAATAGTGGACTGGGCGCGATAGGGATAAGATTGGTATCATATACGTACCGTTTCCTAAAATCTCAATCCCAAAATTCGTAAATTTTTGGTAGCGATACCGAAATATTTGGTTCGGTATCGGTAGCGGTACCGGTATTGAAGTTAAATTCGGGAATTACCGGTACCGAAACTAAAACTTTGGTACCGATTCGGTACCGACGTTACCAAATCGGTACCGATTTCGGTACCGATACTGGTTCGGTACTTGTACCAAGCGGTACCAATACCGAATTTGCTTGTCCCTAGTCCACGGTCGCTGGATTAGGCGCCATTGCCAATGCGGATGGTCCGGTTGTTAATGTTGTGTTTATAAACTGAAGCCTTTTGCAACCTATTTTCCTGACTCTTAAGCTTTCACATATACGCATTTCATATATCTCTCTTTAACATCATTCATATTTATCGTCCCTAGTCCACGGGCGCTGGATTAAGCGCCGTTGCCAACGCGGATGGTTCGATTGTTAATGTTGTGTTTATAAATTGAAGCCTTTGCTACCTATTTTCCTGACTCTAAGCTTTCACATATACGCATTTCATATATCTCTCTTTAACGTCATTCATATTTATCGTCCCTAGTCCACGGTAGCTAGATTAAGCGCCAAGGCCAACGCGGATGGTCCGGTTGTTAATGTTGTGTTTATAAATTGAAGCCTTTGCAACCTATTTTCCTGACTCTAAGCTTTCACATATACGCATTTCGTATATCTCTTTTTAATATCATTCATATTTATCGTCCCTAGCCCACGGTCATTGGATTAAGCGCCATTGCCAACGCGAATGGTCCGGTTGTTAATGTTGTGTTTATAAACTGAAGCCTTTGCAACCTATTTTCCTGACTCTAAGGTAGTGTTTGATACGAAGGAATAGAAGGGGGAATGTAATTGGTCATTTCAAATGAATGGAAAAAAGCATGTTTGGTTATTATGCATGAATGGAGTAGATCATTCCATAAGAAATGAAACTCCTTTCATTTCAGGATTTTCATTCTTTTGAGTATGGGTGTTTTTTTTTTCATTACTTGGAATGAAAAAGTCAAAAGAGTCAACACTTGCTATTACTATTATAATTATTATATTTTTTTTATTATATTGTAATTATAATTATATTATGATTATTATTTTTCTATTATAGTTATTATATTATTATTATATAATTATCATTATTGTTTTGTATATCATCATATAACTATTATTGCATTTGAACTATTACTACATTATCAATATTATTATTTTAAATTTGACGATTAATATTTCACAACGCACATATGTGATTCAACATTGTTACAATTATTTTTATTCGGTTTAACAATCTTGTTGCAGAGCGAGGGTCCTAAAAATTAGTGATTATGAATATTCATATTATTATTATTATTATTATTATTACTAATAAAATATTAATAATAATAAAAAAAATAAAGTGATTAATCATTTCATTCATACATGGAAACCAAACATGACAATGAAATGATAATGATTCATTTCATTCATTTGTTCATTCCATTACCATACCCATTCCATTCCCTTATATATTCCATTACCCCATACCAAACATACCCTAAGCTTTCACATATACGCATTTCATATCTCTCTCTTTAACATCATTCATATTTGACTTCATTTTGATAAAAAAAAGAAAAAAAGATTAAGAAGAAGATCAAGAGCAAATAGAAGAAGTTGTGCTACAACTATCTTATTCATTCTTGTGTTACGAGATATCACTAGCATTATTGTAGTGATTAGTTTTTGAGGGGCTTACCATATATATGTGGTGATAACTGCCTTTTTAAGTTTAGTGAGACGAAGAAGGTGTTCACTACCTTTGATTAGTGACACGTTTTTACAAGATGATCACTATCATTGAATTAGTGAAACACTTAGTGTACCATTGATCTCTTCCGTTTAAAAGAAACGATAGTGGAGTAACTCCTGACTGAAGAATCGGGGAGACGACGTAGAGTGGATACGTTACTATCTACGTGAAACTTATGTAAAGAGTTTAAGGGAAGAAAATGTTAAAAACCGATTTACAAAGGCACGGACCTGCCCTTATCTCACCTCATTTTCTTTGTTGACATTACCATAATAACATTCAAAGAAAGCTAGAAGCATAGAAAACCCATTTCATTGCAGGAGTTTAGGATTTTGGTTCATCACTACCTGGATTTAGCCCCAGGGAATCGTAAATGTTTCTAGAAGAAGAAGCAAGATTTTGCATACCATGTGTCAATAGTTTAATTGTTTCATTTTTTTTGATAGGTATGGGCTTTTGAAAAATCATTATCGAGGTTTGAGGGGGGACTAATCGACGATGCATGCTCATGGAGATCTAACGAGGTTTCTACTTTCTAGGAAAAAAATGCTTTTTGACTTGACGATTTATTTGATTATGATCCTCGTTGTTCGATTGATTCCATCAATAACTAATGTTGGAAGGTCATTTTGGTAATCCATAAACTCCATTGGAAAGTTTAGAATTCCGTTATATATTGGAAGGAATGTCGAATTCCTTTGGTTGATGGAATTTAATGGATTATTTTTAATTTTAATTCTTTTAAAAAGCAACCCAACACGATTCTTAAAAGGAAAGTTTTTCCTGATTCCAGTTCTAAATCCCTTCAATTTCATAAACCAAGCGGCCCTAAGTTTCTACATAATTGAAATTTGAAAGAGCTAAATCTTCTTGCATGCCTAAATATGTCTAGTTCTTTTTGAATGTGATTATTTAAAAACTTAAAATACTTTTGACTATTTTAGTACTATAATAAAATTATTTATCATGAAATGATAAAGAAGGGACTTGGTACCGAAAGAGTTGGAAATAGCCAAACCTTGGTGACGACTTAACTCTTCTAATTATAAACACTATTCAAGTTTTGATATTGTTTTATTGATATACTTTTTTCTATTTGTAAATACAACATCAACCATATTCAATAATAATCCGACCAATAGCAAAGCTACTGGTAGGGTCTGAGGAGGGTGATACATAGGTAAACCATACATCTATCTAAAAGCATAAGGAGGTTGCTTGAGACCCCCAGCTCCAATCAAGACTTGCATAAAAAAGCATAGCATACAAATATATAGTGCTCGTGTGTTAGTAGTGATGGTTTTAAAAAGCACATGATTGAAAGACTACCATAAACCCATGATGTCGTGTGTGTACGTGTGCACGTGCGTGTGTAGAATAACAAGCAAAGTCTAGCAAAAAAATATAGCCCCGCCTAAAGCTCATCAACCCTAATCCTATGTATCCACGAGCTCCTATCCTGGACCATGTCCTCAGAGAGGTGTAATTCTACTAAATCCTGCATAATCCTATCATCCCAAGTGAGTTTAGGTCTGCCTCTACTCCTCCTTCCCTCCATAGTGAGGGTTTCTACTACTCTAATTGTCGCCATCTCCTCGCGGCTCTTCACATGCCAAAACCATCTCAATCTTCCCTTCTTTATCTTATTTGATATTCTACCCACCTCTAGCCTTTCTCTAAAAACCGCATTTCTTATTCGGTCTAACTTTTTGTGCCCACACATCCACCTCAGCATCCTCATCTATGCTACCTCCATTTTACGCACTTGTGTCTTCTTCAAGGCCCAGCATTCAGTCCCATATAACATAGCCGTTCGAACCGCAGCCCTATAAAATTTCCTTTTTAGTTTAGCTGGGAAATTCTTGTCACATAACACCCTTGAGGCCGCACTCCACCTACTCCAGCCTGCCTGAAGCCGATGCGATACATCACTATCTATATCCCCATCACTTGAAGAAAGGAGCATGGATACTTGAATTTTGTTTCTTGGGGGACCGCATGCCCGTCAATGGTGATCTGGATATCCTCCTCTCCAACAGCATCCCTAAAGTCACAGTGAAGATACTCCGTCTTGAAATGGCTAGCACTTAGGCGATTGCCCTCTAAAGCTACTTGCCACTCTTCTAATCTCTCATTTAGGCTTTGTCTGCTCTCTGCGACTAACACAATATATCGGCAAGGAGCATGTACCACAGAACATCCTCATGGATTAACTTTAACAACTCGTCCATCACAACTGCGAAAAAAAATGGGCTTAAAGCAGACCCTTGATGTAAGCCTACCTCCACAGTAAAGAAGTCGGTATCTCCAACCGGTGCACGCACGCTAGTTACCGCCCTATCATACATGGTTTAACTAATTTATCTAAGAGAACCAACAGCACATCCTGTGACGAATTGACTCCACATCACATGTCCATCGACCCCCCACCCCCAAACGACCAAACCTCATGTTCTCCTACTTCTTTATTTCCTCTCACATAGCCAACATTTTCCTCTCACACACGTATATGTTCTTAAAGATTGACAAACCCCATTTTAGATATGTCAGAACAATTATTCAACTTGATGCAATGCTGTATTTTTTTTGAACAACCAACGGATCCTCTAATTGGCTACTGGCTAAATTCACCACATCCGTCTTCTGATCCTGGGAAAACTCTCTCTTAAAGCCAACGGTTGTGAAAACTCACCCGAAGGCACAACAGTGTAGTTAGATAAAACCCGTTCAGTTTAAGGATCCAACTAGTGAACACCACCTGCTCGTCTAGTTTCTTATCATCACCTAATGCCGTCGAAACTAATTGATTAGAGTAGGAATCAAACTTGAGTCAAACAAAACACAAAGTCTCTTTCTTACCACTTCACCACAAATTTGTGTCATACAAATCATGAAATTTAAGGCTTTCATATTAAAAAAAAAGAGTGAACAAAATAAAGAATTGGCCACCATATAATAACATTATTATTAAAATAAATAAACAAATAATGAGATTATTATTTATTTTTTAAGTTGTGAAAAGACATTCTTTTTCTCCTCCTTCCAGTTTGACTTGTAACATGGCAGATGGGCCGATGGCAGCACCACCGGAGATTCCTATTCCCACCTTCTAAAACCTAAACCAAACCAAACCAAACCTATACACTTTCTTCCATCTGTCTCTCTCTCTGTAATACATTCTGTCTTCTTTACGTCATTTATTCTTCTTCCTTTACTTAATTCAGCAATTAGCATTACCACTTTTCGGATTTCACAATCAATCACATCACATGCCCATTTATTTTCTTTATATATAATTATCATCATGCTTTCATTCACATTCTAACCAAATTGGGTGGCTTTCCCATTTTGCCCCTCTTTCTAGATCCTTTTTCTCAGGTAACCCACCCTTTTATTTATGTAATTGCATGTTTCAGTTTTCATTAACATTAATAATCCTTAGATCTTAATATTATTATTCATTCAATTTGGTTAAAGATCGAGCCTTTTGATTACTAGCCACTCGAGATCGGATCAATAAAAGTAATCGAAACGACCCAAGCTCAATACAAGCTAGTTTAGTTAAGGAGCCTGAGCTCGAGCCTTGTCTGTGAAGATAGTTTAGGCTCGTCGAGTCTTGTCTTAACAAGCCTCGTGTAATTTAAGTTTTAAGTACTTAACGAGCTCAGGCCGATCTTTGGCTCATTTAAGGTCTGCACATGAGCTCAAGCCAAGGTTAGAAAATATATCAAAATAATTAAAAATGTATATGAATTAATTAATAAATAATAAACGAGCCTTTCTCGAGCTTGAAAAAACGAATCACGAGCGGGGCTTGAGCTTTAGAAAAAGTGCTTGAAATGATCCGAGCGTGGGCTTGGCTATACTCGTTTACACCCCTAGTTAGATCTTAGAATTCGACTATGATTTCGTTTATTGTATGTTTGTATTTTGATTAGTGATTCGCTAGATCTAGCGGTGCAAATGAGCTGAGACGCTTGGGATCGGATCAATAAAAAGCTCGAAATGAGCCCGAGCTCAATAAAAGCTAGTTTTAGTTATTGAATTTGAGCTCTAGCATTGTATGGGAAGATCGTTTAGGCTCGTCAAACCTTAACAGGCCTAGTGTATTTATAAGTTTTAACTCTTTTGAACTTCTACGTTTTTATTTCACACTGCACAACCAAGCTCGAGCCAAGCTTTGACTCGTTTAAGATACTATGCACGAGCTCGAGTCAAGCTTAGGCCCGTGAAGGTTTTATGAAAATACACAAAAATAATTAAAAGTGTATGTAAATTAATTAATAAATAATAAACGAGCCGATCTGTGCCTAGCCAGAGCTTAAAAAAACGACTCACGAGCAGGGCTTGAGTTTTACACCCCTATTTAGATCTTAGAATTTGATTATGATTTGCCCTTTTTGGTTGAATACAAGTGAAGATCGAGCCTTTTGGATTTGAATTATCCAGCAGTCGGTCTGATTTTGAGTTTGATGCAGAATTTAATCCACTCTAGTTAAATGAACAAGCCAAGAAGTCAGCCAAGGCCTCCAAGGTCTTATGCTTTAGGAGGTATAATTTCACCTTCTTTCAATAATTCCATATTCTTATTATTATAAGATCTTTGCATATGCTTGGTGGTTTTACTAATTTTGCAGTTGATTTTGGTTTTTGTAATTATAGGCGTGGATCATGCAGAGCCGATTAAGAAAAAAGGATTTGTAAAAAAGGTTGTTTTTGCTTTAGGGCTTACCGCATTATGCATTTTTGTGCTCAAACAATCTCCTACTTTCAGGACTCCTAGCCCAGTAAGTAAATAAACCCTTTATCTGCTTTAAAATTATTCTTAATTTTCAATATTGTCACATTTTGAAGATTTAAATCCATTTTAACAGATGTGTTTAGATTGAATCAATCTATATTTTTCTTTGTGATGGAACTGTTTAATATGACTGATTGGTTGTTTCTGTGTCTATATTACCATTTTGTACTTAACATATAAGTCTTGCAATATGGCGGGTCACTGGGTCCGTTCAGGGCAAAACAGTTTTTTTTAATAAAAAAGTATAAATTTGGCTTCTTTTTTTTAGAATAAAAGGTATTTAAAATGGATTCTTTTTATAATTTTGTGATATATTTATATGTTTCTACTTTGAAGTTCTCTAGGTCGGAAGCAGGGGTTACTCATGTTTTAGTAACCGGAGGGGCCGGTTATATTGGTTCCCATGCTACACTGCGCCTTCTCAAAGACAATTATCGTGTAACTATAGTGGTATATCTCTGTGTTTTACTTTATGAATCATTCACTATATTCAACTACATTACAAACTAAATTTGTTTACTTATATTATAGGATAATCTCTCTCGTGGAAATATTGGCGCTGTCAAAGTTCTTCAAGAACTGTTCCCCAAGCCCGGGAGACTTCAATTCATTTATGCTGATCTGGGAGACGCAAAAGCCGTATCCTGTTAAACATAAATAATATATATATATATATATATCATCATCGTACAAAGTAATCCCACCAATAGCAAAGCTGGTAGGGTCTGAGGAGGGTAAGATGTAGACAGCCTTACCTCTACCCCGTAGGAATAGAGAGGCTGCTTCCGGTGAGACCCCCGGCTCGGTAGTAGTTCTGCATCAAGCCTTGGACATAATGCACATAACACTCAATCATCGGCACACTGGCCGATTGGTGCATGTACCCTTGTCTTTCGGCTATCAACGCCAACACATGATGCCTGATTAACCTTCCGCCACTTTTAACGTTATTTTCACGAGATTAGTAAAATAACGTCAAAATTAATGCACTGTCACTTTTGCCCACCCGAGGGTTCACACATATCTACATTATATGCGCGCACCGCAAGCAGGGCACACACACATATATATATATATATATTATTTTTTTGGTAATCATGAGAACCTGTTAGGGAACTAACACGACCCCACCAATACCGTGCTAAAATACAGTTTTTTTCTTTTTTTGTTTTTGTTTTTACTTTTTATGTTTGTTTCCTTAATAAAATACATTTCAGGTAAACAAAATATTTTCTGAAAATGCATTTGATGCGGTTATACATTTTGCAGCGGTTGCATATGTTGGAGAGAGTACCCTTGATCCCTTAAAGTAAGTAGCCTTTTTATGATTTTCTTAATAAATATACTTTAGCTTCCCAGAAGTATAATAAAGAGTAATATTAATAACAATAATAATAGTAGTATAATATAATCATATTGTTAATAATAGAAAATTATATATATACTAATAACAAAAATAAGCAACAGGGGCTAAACTGTAATTTCTGAAAGAGTAAACTAGTAAATGGTTATAGTGTAACTTTTAAAAGGTCACCATTGATGAAAGCAAACTAGGTGGTTAGTGACTAAAATCCGTAACTTTTAAATTTTAGGGATGATATCCAAGATTGGCCCAAACCACAGGGACCATCTGTGTAATTTACTTTTATTTTCACAAATATGCAGGTATTATCACAATATTACATCGAATACCCTTGTGGTGTTGGAAGCTATGGCAGCACATAATGTTAACACTTTGATATATTCAAGCACATGTGCTACGTATGGAGAGCCCGAGAAGATGCCAATTACTGAAGAAACTCCTCAGGTACCAAGGGCATCTATGTAATTTCACTTTTTTATATTATGTTGCCTTGCTTGATTTTTAATTTTTATGTTGTGTGTATAGAACCCGATTAATCCCTATGGTAAAGCCAAAAAAATGTCGGAAGACATCATTCTGGATTTCCATAAAAACTCGGACATGGCGGTCATGATTCTAAGGTTTGACCGTTTGACTTGTCACAAAATTTATTTAACATGATTTGATCATATTTATGTATCGGATGTTTAAAATGGTCTTTAATAAATTCCAGATACTTCAATGTGATTGGCTCAGACCCCGATGGAAGATTGGGTGAAGCACCAAGACCTGAATTGCGTGAACACGGAAGAATATCGGGTGCGTGCTTCGATGCGGCTCGTGGGATTACTAACGGGCTCAAGGTGACATGCTTTCTGACAGTTACTTATACTTGAAAATAGATAATATTTTGATGTTGATTATGTGATCTAGGTTCGAGGAACCGACTACAAAACCCCAGATGGAACTTGCATACGGGACTATATTGATGTTACTGATTTAGTTGATGCTCATGTAAAAGCACTTGAGAATGCAAAACCTGGGCATGTTGGAATATACAATGTTGGTACCGGGAAAGGTAGATATTTTATCTAACATTAGAGGTGTCTAGTCGGGCGAGTCAGGTGAGTCGGGTAAGAGGTCAAGATGGGCTCATGTCAAAACTGGTAATTGTTTTGTAGGTTCCGAATACTGACGGTTGGGTTGGCACATAATTTTTAGATAATTTTTGAATATGATTAGTAAATACAGAAATGACCATTATGCCCACACAAAAAATTAATATAATATATAATCAATAAAAATACTCATTTTTTCATAATCACCCATTTTTATAAAATTATAAATATATGAAATGACCATTATACCCTTGTTCTCCCTTCATTCCAAACTCTCAGATTCTAATGCAAGTTTCAAGGGAAGGCTATAAATGTGATAAATTTAATAATGAATATTTAATATTATGATTTTTTGTTAGGTAAATATGATGTTATACCAAGTTTTAAGGTGGATATTATATAATTATCCCGAAAATCCAAAATTATATTGTTTTAACAACGGGCCCGTTAAAAATGAAAATAAATCGAGTTGACACCCTTTATACATGTCATTTTTTGGTAATAATTTTTTTTTTATTTTGGTTCTAATAGGTAGATCAGTTAAAGAATTTGTGGAAGCTTGTAAGAAGGCTACAGGGGAGGCAATTAAAGTAGAGTATCTGCCACGCAGACCCGGTGACTATGCTGAGGTGTACAGTGACCCGTCAAAAATACTCCGTGAACTCAAGTGGTCCGCAAAGTATACTGATCTGGAAAATAGTTTGAAGGTTGCATGGAAATGGCAGAAGTCACACCGTGACGGCTATGGCCACACAAAAGCATTGTTTTAACTTCTAACACGGATTTGGCAGACGGTTTACTTGATTTTAAACTTGTTTCAGTATTAGGGATTATTATGAAAATAGGGGTTGTTGAGGTTTAGGGTTATTTCTTTTTTTTTTTTTCATATTGATCATATTGTTATTTATTACATGGGCCTGGAGTTGTGTACCCATACATACATTACATGTATCAGGAAACTGGATAGATCTCTGAAATAAGGAGTTGTCAGGTGTAGTGTAATCGGAAGGTATGGATTTATGATTTAAAGAGGCGTTTGGTTCACAGAATTCATTAAATTTTCATCGGAATTGGAATCGATAACATGTTTGGTTGGACAATTAAGGAAACTGGTGGTGAGATTTTAATCAAAGAAGCAAGGATATCCGTGCCAACTGGCAGGGCTTGCTCTTAAGGAGGGCAGGGTGGCCGACAGACCCTGGCCGACACCCCGCTAATACTTATCCGTGCCAAAAACATTAACTCTTAACAGATACTTAAAATCGTGTAACTTGAAGACAACCTCTTTAATTTATATTGACAAATGAGTTATGAGTATTAATCAAGTTGTAAACAGGCTAACTGGGTTGTATGCTGCAAAAAAATGAGTTAAATGGGTGGCGTGTCGACATGTTTAAGAACTTTTGAACAAACATCGATCACAAATATGGCCTTGAAAAGATGGCCTCTTTCATAAAAATATCAAAAGTGCATTCGAGGCGCATTAAGAACTTTTAAAAGTTGGTTATTCATCAAGAATCTTGTGTTTGCTTTGCTTATAACACGTGTTTGAGTCGGTTAAGTAGCAAACAAAAATATTGTGTTGAATCCTGGGGGAGAGATTGTGACAACACTTGGTCTACCAAACAAGTTTGTTGGTTGATTGGTAAACCAAGTGTGTGTTATGAGGAGATTTTTAATATGTGGAGTCGCTTATATAGGCGTGATATTAACAAAATTATCGTTTTCTAATCGATGTTGGATAGAATGTCGTGATAATGTTTATAATTGTCAAATCTATGAGTTTTGTAGTTGATTCAATGATTCATTGAGGACATGTTAATTTTATCATCATCATCATCATCATCGTACTCAGTATATCCCACCAATAGCAAAGCTATAGTAGGGTCTGAGGAGGGTAAGATGTAGACAGCCTTACATATTAATTTTATGCAAAACACAAATTGTTTTGATTTAAAGAAACAAAGTTTATTTTATAATATGAATGATGAACAAATAAAAAATAATGCTTTTGGAATGAATCAAATAAAATTATTATCGAAGATGTTTGTTCAAGGGTTGATGGGCGACGACCCAAGTAATAATCAACCCGCTAGAAGTATACAAGTCGGGAAAACCCGTTGGGTGTGAAATAAGCGAAACCATGGTTTCGGGTTTGCTATTGGACTTTAGAAGTTCAATGGCTTCTAAAAGTTCATTTATTTGTTAATCTTATGATATACAGGATGACATGCTTGCATGGTGGATAGAACTGGGTCATAAGAGTCACGTATGCAAGGATCTTAGATGGTTTGAGGAATTCAAATCAATTGAAGATGAATCTGTCCTTAGGATGAGAAATCTTAGGATGAGAAATGTAAAAGTTAGACTTGTGTTTACTTCTAGAAAACACTTGTTTTAGATTATGTGTTGTATGTTCCCGGTATTAGAAAGAATCTCTCGTCTGAGATTGCTTTAAATAATTATGGTTTTAAGCAGGTCATTGAGTCAGATAAGTTTATTTTATCTCGACATGGGATTTTATTGGATTTGGATATTTTTGTAATTGTATATTTAAATTTAATGTTAATGTCCCATTTGCTATTGAATGTGTTTATATGCCACCATCATCTCAAAGCAGAGTATATTATGTGCATATATTGTGACAGGCTAGGTTAACTCATGTGAATTATTTTCGAATGAAAGACATGTCTAAGATTAGAGGTGCACAAAAAACCCGAACCCGGAACCGGACTTGAAAAGATACCCGGAATCGGTTTCTGTTATACCCGGGTTTTTAATATCCGAAACCGTACCCGACCCTACCCGCAGGATACGGATAGGGTATGCATTTCAGTACCAAAACCCGTACTCGGAACCATACCTGATTTATACACGGTACTACCCGAAAACCGGAACCGGTTCCATACCCGAAACCGGGTTTTTCAAATACTTGAAATTACTCCAAAAATACCTTAAAAAAACTCGAAAATACCCCTAAAAATTGTAACCCCTTAAAAAAATCCAATCTGTACCCGGATAAAACCCAAAAATAGGGTTTTTCAAAACCCGGAAATAGGGTATTCAAATACCCGGTTCTATACCCGACCCGAACCCGATGCATAGGGTATGGTTTTTAGAGACAATACCTGGACCCAAACCCGACTCGGGTATTACCAATACCCGATCATACCCGAACCCGGGTATTTTAAAAACCCGATTTATGCACCTCTATCTAAGATGAGTTAAATATCGGTTTTTGATATGCATTAAAAGAAATGTCATACTTGTGAATTAACACTTGTAACACCATAAGTTACAAGAAAACCATTAGGTTTCTTATACACCATAAGCAGAATGGTGTGGCTACAAGGAAAAATGAATCTTGAAAGAAATGGTCAATTCCTTGTTAATTATTGTCTTCTAAGTTTGATATGAAGGATGGGGTGGGGGGGGGGGGGGTATGATGTTATCATAGGTATAATCATAAAAAAGAGTAACAATGGTATTGAAGAAATTCCATCAGTTTGATTGTTCTCTGGTTAGTTCTTCTATAAATCCTAATATCAAGCTTATGTCTAATCAAGCTGATTCTATTTCTCAGGTACGGTATTTAAAAGCCATTAGACACTTGATGCATGTTATGATTAGCACAAGGACTACATAGTTTATGCTGTGGGTAAGTTGAGTAGATATGCTAGTAATTAATAGTGCTCAACATTGATAAGCAGTAAACAGACTGCTTAAGTACCTAAAAGAAACCATAAACAGTACAAATTTTTAAAGAGTAGTAGCAAAAAGATAATCTTGCCTCTGTTTTCAACATAATATTGAAGTTAATATGTATGCCATAATGATAAGCACAAAGAAGACAGATCACCAAATTGAAGTTTCCCACCATTAAATTAACTGTACAAATTTCTGCAACTACAATGTTCCACAAATTATACCGAAAACCTAACCACATGTTTTATTGTATACATAATCATGTTAAAATATTGAAGATGTAAGTAAGAATCTATTTATTCCTTGTTACCGAATCGCTTAGCAATAATTGGACGAACATCTTGAGCATCAACCAGAGTTTCAAGAAACGGAAGTAATGAAATTAGTGCACAATCTAATGGATCATCGAACCAACTCTTGATAGGGATTCCATTATTGACTTGCAGCCGGAACACCTGCAATCAAGACGAGTGTATGGGACTCTGAAAACACTTCTACAAAAATACTTAGTTTGTATTATTAATTTTTAAACTGCATCGCTAACCATGCTAGCGGCTTTTTTCAAAACACTTAGTTTGCATTATTAATTTTTAAATTAATAAAAATGAATATAACATGTGTTGATATATAACTGCATATTCTAAAAATGGAAAAATATAAGTAAAATGTTAGACGGCTGGTTTGACAGACCGTTATACTGCTAAATTATCAAAACCGTTAAACAGCTGACTTTCTTCGGATTGGGCGGTTTGATCTCTCATTTTTAACATGGCATGAAACTAACAAGAAATTCACAGGTTTGGACCTGATAGCCCGTTTAGCTAACGCTCGTGTTCGTGTCAACCTGTCTAGTTTGTGGGTTGACCCGTTTAACCCATAAACCCATTAATTTTCAGTTTATTATTTTTAATGTGTTTTATGCCATAAATCAAATTGATTTAAGTATTTAATGCGAATATTTAAAACTTAAAAAGAGAAATTGGCATAAGATTTTATAATTAAAATATAACTTGTATATACAATTATATTTTTTTGTTCTAAAATTGTAATTTTATATTATTATATTATAACTTAAAAATTTGGGTTAAACGGGCCGTATTCATGTCAACCCGCGAATAATCTTGTTGTGTTCAGATACACATGCCTGACACAATTTTCAGGTTTGTGTTGGGTTGGGGCCCACCCACGAACACGAACTGTTTAGCAACCCTTGTCTCAATGGTTTATGAACACCACAATTATAATCAAGTTCTACCTGCGGCGAGTTGTCGATTAAGACAACTTTGGCAAGATCAACGCCTAAAATGGTTAAATCTTTGGTATAACTGCCATCTGTGAAGATACACGACTCTCTGTAAGCTCGACGAGAGATGATCTTTCCATTAGGGTCGAGTATATCGAGAAGTTTCTTGGCATAAATGCTTTGACTTGCTGTGAAGATGACAATGTGAAACATTTCTGATACTTTCTCCAAGAATGTTCTTAAATAAGGCCTTTGCTTCACATACACAGTATGCTCCTTAAGATTAGATACTACTGAAAATGTGAAGTCTGCGTCATCGCAATGTTCCAATGAAGAATGCACCAGTGTTTCTGTACATCAAAGTAACAATTTTTAGAGGATGAAATGGTTTTTTATAAAGGAAGTAATTTTGTTTAGAAGGTTAACATTAGTATAAAAAAAAGCAAGAATTTCATACCATCTAAATCAAATTAACAACTTTTAAGGGATGAAATTTATTTGTTAATATAAAAAGCCTGAATATCATCATACCATCTAAATCAAACTAACAACTTTTATATGATAAAAAATATTTTTTAAAGATTAAAAATCAATATAAAAAGCTGAATATCATCATACCATATAAATCAAATAAACATTTTTTAAAGGATGGAATTATTTTCTTAAAAGATTAAATCAATGAAAAAGCAAGAATTTCATATCTAAATCAAATTAACACATTTTAAAGGATGAAATTATTTTTTGAAAAATTAAAACCAATATAAATAGCATGAATATCATACCATCTAAATCAAATTAACAATTTCTAGAAAATGAAATGATTTTTTAAAAGATGAAAATCAATATAAAAAGCAAGTTAACAATTTTTAAAAGAATGGAATTATTCTTTTAAGACTAAAATCAATATAAAAAGCAGGAATACCATACCATCTAAATCAAATTAACAATTTTTAAAGGATGAAAATTAATTTTTAAGACATTAACATCAACATAAAAAGTAAGAATATCATACCATCTAAATCAAGTGCAAGGGTTACAGATTTTGTTTTGGTGGGAATCTCTGAAAGATCCCGTAGATTCCGGATAAACATCTGTGTATCCAAAAAGTCAGCCGGATCCCAATCCGGATACGAATTAGCATCAGAATCTTGACTGCATGGTTTCAGTTGATGGATTGCAACATATATGTTTGAATCTTCTGATAAGATTACCGGTTCAGAATAAACACCACCGTCTTCGTAGCGAGTTTTTGTCTCGATGTTATCTTCTAGAAACGGAAGTAGCATAGATTCATCACCAAGAAACCTGCTTGATTCATCACACTCGTAATCGAGTAAACATGAGGTGGAAACAATCATGTCTGGGATGAACGGTTCTGAATATTCACACGAATCTCGTATGGTATCATCAAGATCATTTTCCCTCCATTTGTTACCTCCATAATCATATAGATTCGGTTCAATGTCAATCGAATCCAAAATAGGCGAAAAGATTGTTTCTATTGTTGAGGAGCAAGTTTCTGTATGATCCTGCTATCAAATTATCAACTAAAAGTTAGAATCACCATAACATTATTTTGTAATTTGTATACAGCAGTTTTAACTTTTAAGTAAACTATTTACCGCGCTTGTAGGTGATATACGCTTTTCGTCATCTACCATTTGACAACAGTTGGTTCTTTCATCTGCTTTATTGACAACAAAATGAGATCAAAAAAGAAAATTTATCATAAAGATTGTATTTTTATATAAAATTTAGAAACTTTACCATCCTTTGGAATGCACGTGTCGAGTTCTGCTTCATGCTTCAAATTTCTCGTGTGAGAAAACGAGTTCTTGGATATCTTGCTTGATTTTTGACAGATGTGGAGACCGTTACTTTCTTTCAGAACGTCTCCCATTGACTTTGTTTTCATCTTAAATGATGGCATTTGATTTGTGTTTATTATGTCTATCACAGTCTTCTTCACCCAAGAACATTAATGAGTAAATACAATCCGCGGTTGAGTGAAGATTTGTAGACCGATCCAACGGCCTGCAAATTACCAAACTTTGCATAAGAACGTGTATAAATTGAATCGTATCTACAAATTCTAATTAACAATCATAACTATATATAAAAATCAATTTCAAATTCTATAAAATCAGTTTCAAATTGCATAAAATCAAACTCCGATTGCATGCATTTAATCTCAAATTCAATAAAATTAGACTCAATTTTTTTTTTTTTTGCATATAATCTTGGTATTTCTCATTAAAATCAAAACAATTACAATAAAATCAGCCTCAAATTGCACCAAATCAAACTCAAATTCTATAAAATCAAACTCAAAATTGTATAAAATCAATTTCAAATTCTATAAAATGAAACTCAAAACTGCATAACATCAAACTCAAATTTAATAAAATCAATCTCAAACTCTAGAAAATTAAACTCAAATTCTATAAAATCAAACTCAATTCTATAAACTAATTCAAATTGTATAAAATCAATCTCAAATTCTATAAACTCAATCTCAAAATTGAATAAAATCAATCTCAAATTTCTATAAAACCAATCTTAAACTATACAAAACCAATCAAACCTACTAAAAAACAGCTTAAACCGAAAAAACCATCCATTTCCAGATGCAGATCTAACATATTCAAATCCACACAAACTACTCAAAACCACTAGCAAATATCACTATCGGATACACCCGCGCGTATATACCTTCCGTACATCCGAATCAAGAACCCACATCTCAATTACCACCAACCCAATCCCAATATCAAGAAACCACCATTCCAACTCAAATTCAACACACCCGAAACCGATGGATTACAATTACACAATAACAATCAAAACCCACCAATTAATTCACGAAATTAAGCAAACCCATTTCGTAAAAACGTTAACTAAGCTGAATTGCTAGCAATTGAGTTGAAATTGATGCATAATTGACAAACTAGTATTTAAATTGATAAAATATATGGAATTGGTTAGTGATTAAGTGATGGTGGGTGAGTGAATTTGAGTGTTTAAGATCAACCAAGTGATGAATTTGAAGATTATAATTGTTATTTAATTAATTACCTGATTATGAATCTGACCCTGTTTGACACGCTTTGATTCCCACTTTCTATCTCTCTGTTTCTGTATTTATATAAATGGAATTGATTTGCATTTGGGTGCCATTTGTTTGGGTGAGTGTGATTTATAGTCCTTGTATAATTAGAGAAATGTCTTTAAACGTTTATTGCGACAGAGGTAAGTTATAATTCAAGAATTCATGTTCGACTGTTTGTGTTTGGAGTAACAGGATAAAGGTAAATGGGCTTAAAGAAAATTCGGCTTAGAAGGAGCGCAACTTTTTATTTGACTCCCTCAGTCTGATTCGCTAAATTTCGTGATTTTGATTGATTATGTGTTGATTATAAAAATGCGTGAAATGTGGACTTAATTAATCCACGTGTTTAATTAGTAGTTTAGTTTTATTTGTGTTATGTTGATTTTAATGTTCGATGATATCACATTTCTTGACAAACTAAGATTTTCTTGGAAAGCATGTGTTTAATGTAATTTTTTCTATTCACTATTCAGAACTATATTAATTTTTTTCTCAATTAGTGCATTCTTTCTCTTATGATCAGGCTTTCGTTGTATTCAACAGATAATTTTTTTTCTCAATTAGTGCATTCTTTCTCTTATGATTATGCTTTCGTTGTATTCAACAGATATTTGCAACTTTTTATGGAGGAAAGTTACTCTTGAGTTAAATTTTGTGTCGGTATTGGTTTAGCTCTTGAATAATATAGTCAAGTTTTATTTCTTACATCAACTTTGTATCATATTTATAAATTCGGCTAAGGCATTAAAACCTTTAGTTAAAGCACAGTTTGTCAAGTGAGATGCGTACTTGAGCAAGTGGTCAAGAAAAACGTGTTAGAAAATTACTCAACTTAAAAGAAGCACAAATCTTGCTTTGTATGGAGTTATGGGTCCCTTGGTAATGAATGAAAAAATCTCATCGTGTCGTATTCATCATATTGAGCCCAGATTCTGACACTAACAATTTTTCTCAAAATGAGTAATTTTTATTCATTTCATTTTTATTGTAGAGACATAGGAATCTTTGAATTTATTAACTAAGAATCTGTTTATGCACTTTGTTTTGGTGTCTATCAAATTATATTGTTGTGACTTTTCTTGTAAAATTGATGTATTAATGTATTATAATAGTTGAAGATATCCAATCAATATTATGTTGCTTTTTTTTGTAATAAGAGTACCTTACCTAGTATCTATCTTTTTACAACAATGTTAAATAAGTTAGGTTTCTTTTGCTTAGAAAAAACATATAATTTTTTAATAATAATAATAATAATCCAGGATACATTAGCTAATCCTACTTGGTTAAGGTTTATCTTTTCCTTTTTTTCCTGAAGAACAAAAGCTTAGGTAGTTGTTTTTAAGGTTGAGTTAAGTACAGGGGTTGGTTGGTAAAGTATATACATAAGTCCAGCTCAAGACTGACTGGACAGGGTTATCATAGGCATGGTGGTCTGGTGGACTATCTAGATTGACTCAACTAAGGCTGAGGGGTGTGGGGGGTGCGAGAGGGGGCGTGAGTGGGGGCGCGAGCCAATAATATTGTGACGTGTGGCAGAGAGAGAAACTTGATAAGATGGGTGTTGGTAGTGGTGATAGCGCCCCGGGCCATGGTGTGGAGGGGCGCGAGAGGGGGCGCGAGCGGTTTATTTTTTTATTTTTTTATAAATGTATTAAAAAAACGTATTATTAAAAAAACAAGAAATTATTTAAAAAAACACACATTAATTAAAAAAACACATTAATATATAAAAAAAAATTAAAGTACTAAAGAAAAACATTATTCTTATTTTTCGGCTTCGTCTTCTTCGATCAACCTCTTCCGGATACGTTCCTTTTGTTTTTCCATCAGCATTTGGTCGACCGGATTTAGGTGGCTGAAGTCTCTTGCAAGGAAGTCCAAATCTCTCATTCTTTTTTTTTCCTTTTTGTCAATAGAGACCACCTCCATGGTTTTGTTGAATTTATTGAGGGATTCAACAAGATCGTTGATGTTTACGGCTTCCCCCTCAGCCGGTTTTTTCCCCCTGGCGTCCCTTCCCAATGGCCGCCTCCTCGGCGGTGAAGACGTTTCCTCCCCCGCAACGTTTAGGTCGAATCCAACCCGGCAATCCGACCCGGCGGAAGTGCTGTACGCTCCAGACGAACTAGTTTTAGTCCGTTTCGGCCCTACTTCCGCATCAAGGTCCGGCGCCACCAGCTCAACCCACTTGGAACACCTTCTCAACCTCTCCCACACCTTTACACCGTCCCACGTCTTCACCGTCCCATACCTCCGCAGGCACTCCTGCCTCCACTCTTCGACAGTGAAATTATAGACCGCCAAATCGTCACTGCCACTTGGTCTCATACGACCGGCGTTCCTGTTGAACAGATTAGTAAACAAGCCGACAAATTTTCTGATTTCGGTCCACCGACCCGAAATCATATCGGGGTTCCGCTCTGTACTCCCAACGAGCGAATAGAACGTCTCCCTAACCTTTGTCCAAAAGACCTTGCTCTTTTGGTAGTCGGCTGCAAAATGCATAAATAAATTTGTAAGTCATTTAACTTTTTTATTTAACTTTTTTTTAAAATCATTTTTAAAAACGTTAAAACAATTACCGCAACGCCGATCCTCAGAAATGGCTATCCAAGCCCGACACAGGGCTTCCTTCTCATCCGATGACCACGGAGTGATTTTCCGTTTCGCCCTTCCGGTCGAAGCCGAACCCGACCCGTCCGTTGCAACTTGTTTTTTCCGGTGGACGCGTCTTCTTTGTCCCGCAGCTTCACCTTCTGGTTCTGGTTCTTGTGTCTCCGGAACTACAAAGTTAGGAGACGGTTGTATGTTGGATGGTTGAAAGCCGGATGGTTGTTGCGACCCCGAATAAAACATCGGTTGGTCCGGTGCCGACCATAAATCGTCGTAACTGTAATCTGATTCTAGGTTTGGGTACCAATTTCCAGCCATGTTTTTAAAAAAAGGTTTGGAAGATGGGGTGATTTTGGGTTTTGGGTGTGGTATGTGATATTGGTATGTGATATTGGTGTTTGTTTGGGTTTGATATAGGTTGAAAATCGAGTTTGATTTTGTGTTCCGGATGGTATGTTAATATATAGGGTTTGAAAATTTTTTTTTTTATTAACAAAACCCACCCAACGGCTCTTTTTCACGCATCCCAAGCCACATTCACGCCCCCCCCAGCCGCTAGCCCACCCGCGCCTGCCTCTTTTTCCGCGCTCGCGCCCCTCTCGCGCCCCTATAGCGCCTCGGTGGTGTGGTCCTCGCGCCCCGGGGCGCGACCGCCTCGCCACTTGCGCCCTTTCTCGCGCTCCGCACCCCTCAGCCTAACGGCTCAGATGATAAGTCTCTTGGAGTTCTTTCTACCAATAGGGTCTTCACACGTGGGCTCACACGCCCACAAGTGGTCGTTACAAAGTCAAATAATTTATCCCTTAAAAGGTATAATAATTTAACTATTGATTTAAATAATAACTGAATAATATTCTCTTGTAAATGAAACGTCAAACTTGATATAGTTTTGAGATAATAATCGGTACAAATATATTTACATAACCGTAATTTTATAAGAAAAACTACAATTTTCAAATGGAAGATTTACTTTAATTTATAAACCCTTATGTATCTTTTATTTTATTTACTTACAAAATTTGACTCAAAAGTTAATAGTTTTAAGTTACAGCATGAACATGGTTGACTCACAAACTCGTCGGTTGACTCGAACTTAATCCGTTTAGCAAATCATTTTTGTGGGTTTGACCCGAAAGTTACTCTACGCTTTTAGACTAAACAAACTTCGCAAATTTCATGATAGGTTTGTGTAATGTCGAATTTACATGTAAACCATTTTTCTCCCATTATTAGTTCACCAACCATCAACCCCATCAAATCTCAACGCAACACAAGTTACAGCCTCACTGCCCCACAAAATTGTTTCAAGTCATCCATTTCCCTCTTAACAATAGAGGAGTTTAGTTTCTCCTAGCCACGTGACGTCGAAATAAATCAAATAATGACAATGTTAATTCAACCAAAGCTCGAAGGGTTGAACCCGTATGGTGTCATAAATGACAGATTTTTAATTTTGTAAATAATTAAATTCCCGTCACATCCAACTAACTTATGTAACGTTTAGTAGAAGGAAATAAGAGGTGGATTGGAATGAGTCAATCCAAAGGATAAAAGGAATGAAAAAAACCATGTTTGGTTAGTAATGAAATGAAACATTTCATAATGAATAAAATTCCTTCCAAATATAGGATTTTCATATTATCAATATTATTAAAATTATTTGACGAGTCAACGCTTCATAACACGCATGTGTGATTCAACATTTTTATGATTATTTTCATTCGCTTTAGTGGTCTTGTTGAAGCACGCAAGTCTTAAAAATGAGTTAATACGAATATTCATATTATTAATATTATTTATTATTATTCCTAGTAGTAGATGTAATAATAATAATAATAATAATAATAATAAAGGGATTATCATTCCATTCTTATATGGTAACCAAACAATACAATGAAATGGTAATGGTTCATTTCATTCATTTCTTCATTCCATTCCCATGGCCATTCTATTCTCTCATCCATTACATTACGTCATGCCAAACATACCCTTAGTTTTGTTAAGTAATTAATTACTGGGTTGTAATTTTCTTTATAACTTTTATTTTAGGGTGGTGGGAGTGATGGTCGGGACAGGTTTGGTGCCACGTGGGAACACCGTTCAATCTCTTCCGGTGCCGATGAGAAACATGCCGAGACGGCATGTGCTTGCCGCCTTCCTTCCCGAGTGCCAACACTCATGTGACCATTCAACAGTCACATTAACAAAAAAAAACAAAAAAGAAAAAAAACAATTTTATTTTATATATATGTGAATCATTTAGCCACTTTAATCACAAATCATTCAACATTCTCTTTCACACAACAACATTTCTATTGAAACAAAAAATATAGATCCCCGACAAGTTAAAGGTTTAAAGAAATCGAGTCGGTAGTACTTGTAACGTTCATTGTCTAAAGAAATCGAGAGTCGGTAGTACTTGTAACGTTCAACCAACTCAACATCTGGGTCAAATGTCATCGGAGTGAGGATACGTTCACCCAAAAGCAACTCCACCGAACCAAACTCCAGGGTGTGTCTACCTTTTTCAAAACTCTATTGTCGACCCGTACACCAAAATTATCAACTCCATCTCTAACAACAAAAACAACCAATTCCAACAAAAAAAAATTTCAACAATACCACCACCAAGAGTCAGAGGAAGAATCCAACCAAAACGAACACAATCAAAATGAGAAAGATGCAGTAAACCTAGACGAAGAATACAACGAGTCATCGGACCCGGTCCCACAAAAGCAAATGCGCCGAAAGTAGCTGAGGGCGTGGAACGAGCTAAAGAATTGTCGTTAACAAGGGTTTGGATCTTCGTATCGGAGGATGAGAGTAGGGATGAGATTTTTTTCCTGAATACACGTACCCTTTCAGTACCCGTACTCGTACCCACACCTGTACCTGTATGTGTCTATTGGGTACAGGTAGCCAAATTTACTGATTTTAGTTACAGGTATTTTCGGGTACAGGTACGGGTATAAGTACGGGTACCAGTACCCGTTTAGAATATGTAGGGGCTTTTATTAGGTTTCCAACACTCACGGCTTAACTTTCAAGTAGGATTTTCAAAACCTAATATATATCAGTTGAATCAGTTCCTTCTCGATCTATATGTGTGTATTTATATATTGTGTATTCATAATATTTTTATTTCAAGTATGTGTAATTGTGTATATCATTAAATAATATGTATTAATTTTCTATCTTGTTTTTTTATAGAAATTGAGGAAGCAATAAACAAAGAAAATAGAAAGGGGAAATGGAAAGATAACTATCGAAGATTAAATGAATGCTAACTTTCTTTGCATAAGTTAATTTTGTTTTAAACATTTTGATAAAAAAAATTGGGAAGACTTTGTATGTTTTGGAATTCATTAGTTGATTATGAATGGATTTGATATTATGGTTTATTTCATTTTTAGTTTTAGTTTTATGTTTTGGTTTTGGTATTATAGATTAGATAATGGTTTGTCGGTATTGTACCGTACGATTCCAAGTATAGTGGAGATTTTTTTAAAAAAAGAACACAGTGGCACCAAAGCAAGTACCGTACCCCAAAGTACCTATACCCATACCGGTACCCGCGCCATAAAATTGGGTACGAGTACCCAGATTTACTGATTTTAGGTACGGGTAATTTCGGGTACATGTACGGGTATAGGTATGGTACCGATCTCATCCCTAGACGAGAGGGTTGGAAATCATCAAAAGCATGACTCTTTTAGGAAGTCAATTCTTGCCACTTTGCCGCTCTAACTTGGTAAAACCAATCAAAGTGTCCACCAAGTTAACTCAAAATGGAAAGATACCCATGCTAAAGTTATCAAATTCAATTGCATCTTCCACCAAATGGTGGTCGGGTCGAACAAGTGGTCAAGATGACAAAAGTGTTTTCACGGTGTCACTTTCTGAATATAGGAGGAGTAACGGAGGAAAAAAGGGTTTTCCTTATATCAAGGCTTGGGAAGAATTGAGGCCTCATATGAAACGGAGTGTCTTTCTACAAATGGGATCGGGCATATCGATATCCGGATATTCGTGTAAACGAACGAAGATGCCGACTTCCAATATGTACGCATCCTCTTCCGATGAGAAATATCCAAACATCGACGCAAACTTATCCCCTGGGAAGAAGACCCGTTTGCTGAAGATGTGTGGTGTGCGTGATGGTAGGGTAGAAAAAGTTGTTAAGTTCTTCTAAAAGTTTGTTCACACAATGTCGAGTTTTAAATTTATAAAAGTGACTATTATCTTAACTAAACCACACACAAATAGGCAAGCGTACCTATCGTAAATCTAGTAAAGTATAGGTAAGAACCAAGTATCGATCCACGGACACACTTGTTTGATTTTTACTACTAGATCGTTGTATTTATTTTAACCGGAAGTAAATATCATATTGGTTTTGGTTTGACAAGTAACTTTTAAAAGAAAACTAAAGACATAAATTAAAATACAATATTTTTAGGTTTTTATATTTTTAAATAGGCCATTAAGGATAAAAGTGTATCATCTTGGTTACAACTCCTCTTAACTTGGTTTAACAATTATTTAGTAAACATGTTATTTAAGCTTGCTATGATGATTAAATGTAGGAATAACACCTTATTTCTAAGTCATGTTATTTCATGATAATTAAAGAAAGAGGTATGCATAACTTCATTACCTCCACTAAAACATCATTTTATGTAAGCAAGTGGTTTATAATAAGTATCTATAAGATAACTTTGTTTAAAGATGAGACAATCCCTTATGTTACTAAATGAATTGTCATTGATATTTTAGTAAAATTAACATTTGTATTATACTTAAAACACCAATTAAGATTAGTTAAATTGTAAAGGATTACCCTTGAATTATCAATTATTAACCCACACAACTCTTGAACAATCATAAAACTCATGTAATAACCACCCAACAGTTTTTAAAATAGGTTATGTTGCACACTCACTTGACAAGTAATTGACTAATTTTAGTGGAAGAACATCGACAATCTATTTTCACAACATTGCCAATCATTCCCCATTTTAAGATGATCAATTACCACTAATACTTCACTTGATCCATGTCAATATAAGGATTTATGTATTTTTCTCAACCAAGCCCTTAAAAGAGTGGCAATTCCTCAGCTTATCGTCAAGCTCGGAACTTGGTGTCTATTTTAAAGTAATCCAAGGATTTACAAGAATAGCAATTTCTCGGCTTATCGTCAAGTTTGGCACTTGGGTATCTTTTAAGTGTATTTTAACACTCCTTATCAAGTGATAATTGCAACATAACCTATACTTATTAAAAACCGATCACATGTTTAACCAATATTATTAAACTTCAATTAAGATTCATTATAAACGAAGATGATACTGTGAAAGTTTAGCCAATAGTAAACATGACGCTATCCAACAAAATAATAGATACACACATGATAAAATTAAAACAATCTAACCAATTTGAATGACTAATCTTTGATGCTAATGAATTCTTCCAGAAGCTTAATTCCTTAATTTTCAAAGGTTAGATGGATGGGATAATTCTCTTATTAATGGTAGTGGGTGAAGTGAATTTAATGGTATGTAAGGGCTTCTTAGGTGTATTGAATTTGGAAGATGAGCATTCAATTTATAGGCTAATCTAGGTGCCACAACATGGTAATGTTGAGGTGGGCACGACCATGTTGAGAGTTTTTGTCTGATAGTGGTGTCAGAAAGTACTGCAGGAAGTTTTGCCTGAACACGGCCATGTTGACATGGGCATGACCATGTTTTATGTTATATGATATGTTATAATATGTTATGAGTGTGGTATGATATAATATTATATATAATATGTAGTATGATATCATATGATACGATACAATAATATAATATGATAAGTAATGTAAAATGTTATGCTACATAATTTAATTGATACGATAAGTAACATGATATGATGCATAACCATGTATGATAGGATATGATATGATATGCAATGACGAAACTACCCATTAAAGATGGGTATGGATCCTATTCGAGCCGAAAATGTGTTTTTCAAGCCATAACCCCCTTGTTCATTAAGGGGTTTTGTTAACTTAGAAGTTTGGTTTGTTAACTTAGAAGTTCGGGATAGTTAGAACAAGGTGATTGATACTTATAAATTTTATTTTTCTAACTTTTTGAATGAAAGTTTACGATCATATGCAAAAATGAATTTTTAAATATTAGTAACTTTTTTTGTGTTTTATTATTATTATTATTATTATTATTATTATTATTATTATTATTATTATTATTATTATTATTATTATTATTATTATTATTTCACTACGTTCCCTTTATATTTTGCTACTGTACTTGCAAGCTCCCGTAATTGAAAGTAACAAACGTGCAGGTCATTGTTGTGTGTGCGTTGTGCGTTTGCAATCTAATGTCTCGGATTTGAAGTATAATATAACTTCCAGTACTGCAAGTTTAGCTATTAAATACAAAGCGTAGTTTGTAAAGAGATATGAAATCTAGTATTAGATTTTAGCTTTTAAAAAAGTGTAGTCTCTTTGTAAGTTAGTATTACAACTGGATCAACCCTCTTTTTGTTTTTTGCTGTCATGTTACCCATCGCACCCCTGTATCCGAAGATGTAGCCGCGTTAAAGATTTTGTAATAGGATCATAAATACTGTCAATATTGCCATGTTTGTTCTCAATCTGTCATCACATATACACACATAATATTTCATATTCAAGTATAAATGACAATGGATTGTACTAAGTTGCTAGATATGATTGACTAACAGTGACCAAAGTTAAGGTTTTTTTATGTTCATTATAAGATATTAATTAACCCGAACCTCCTTGTTATCCATTGGCAGCTCGATTTCTGGTATCAAATGTATCCAGAGTGGGAACCTACTGTTTAAAAAGAAAATAATTGGACACAAAAGGGCAGTGGGATAAAAGTCATTTATGCAGTTGGACTTTCTAGTATTATAATCAATTAGAATCAAATTATACCAACTAAATTTGCTCATATACACTAAACTGTTCAATAGTTTATCTATTAATTACACAATTAGAATTAATTTATACCAACTAAATTTGATCATATACACATAATTACATGGTATTATACATTTTTATATCGATTAAATGTTACCTAAAATAATACCCAGTTTGAGAATAACATACCAAAATCAATTTCCTCCAACTCAATATATCAATATCCATCAACATGTAGGTACATCATGATGAATAATACAAAAAACTATCTTACACATGTTAGCATTAAATGTCAATAAAAAATATACAACCTACACAAAAATATATAATATACACTTGTTCTAAGAATAAGAAAACATATAACCTACACACGAAAAACATATAACCCACACACGCATAGGTTATGTGTATCTTTGTTTAGTTTATACAATTGTTGATGTCGAATTATATATGTAAGTTGTATACTTTTTTGTATGTTGTACGCTTTTATTCCTCAAAACAAGTGTTGGTTATATAATTTTGTGTAGGTTGTATATTTATTGTTTATATTTAATGGACACATTTGTATGATATTTTTTTTATTATTTATCACAATAATTTTTCTAAGTATATCAATTTAAAAAAATTATTATGTTTTGATATTTATTGTTAAACATTAGGTGTTGATATATGCTAATAAATTGAGTGGAAATAAATTGTTTTTTAAATAAAAAGAAATATTATTACATGAATAAATTGTATTTTTGTTGGATAAATGAAGAGTGGGTAAATAAATTATATATAAAACTAAATTAGTGTTTTTATCTTTATAATTATTATAGTTAAATTAGTTAGGTATATTAATTAGAGAGGGATTTATTATAGTTTTATTAATTGTATTAATTAAATAATGAGAATGCATTTATTGTTGCACTTATATTTTTTCATTTATTTTTAAACGTTTAAAACCTAAAATAAAACTAGTGACCTATGTTCATTTCTCGCAGTAATCTCATTTCTCTTCTGAACTTAAACATATATATATAGGGTTGAGATCAAATGAAAAACTCCTCTAAAAGAGAATACTTAAAAACTCGTAAAAAATTATTTTAAATTTTTTTATAAAACTTTTTTTGTAGCTTTTTTTCCCATTATTCTTATATATATATATATATATATTGTTATTGTTCCAAAAAAAAACCTCGTTGATGTAGTGCACATGTATAATAATGTGCATTGTATATATGCGAAAGTGTTGTATTGCATAGAATATAACACTATTGCACATATTTGATACACATTATTGTATATATGCAATATAAGACTAATACGCATATCGAATACACATTAGTACGTATGTGTAATACAACATTAATGCACATGTGCATTACATCAACTTTTTTTTGCATATAATACAACACTACTCACATAAATATTGAATATATGCAATTAAACACTATTGAACATAAAAATACATAGTAATACACATGTGTAATACAACAATATCGCAAGTAATACGTATGTGCATTACAGTGTTTTTTTTCCGAGTGAAAGATAACAAAATATAAAAATAATGGAAAAACCCAAATATTTTTTTATTTTTAGTTAAAAATAATTATTTTGGAGTGTTTAACTTTTTCCTCTAAGGATGAGTGTTCTCTTGATTCTCTCCGTATATATATATATATATATATATATATATATATATATATATATATATATATATATATATATATATATATATATATATATATATATATTTAATAAACAATAAGAAATCTTAATTACTTACTAATAAAAGTCTAAAATCAAAGTTCCATATAATTTGACAACAATTATTGTTTTATGGGCTTTTACTTAGAACTAAAGAAACTAAGATACAAGCTTGGTTCGAAAATAGTGAAAACACTCGTTTTGATAGCTTTTAAAGATCTTAAATATATAAAAGCGAAATCTTTAAAAGTTCTCTGTTTGATTCTCACATTCTTACAAGCCACCCAATTGCTTTATTTGTAAATGAAGATTTCTCATACATTTGACCTGAATTCACATGTATCAGTCTCACCAAACCCAGATGTTGGCCCATACGGATCAAACAGTCATAACAAACAAACGAGCACGATACTTGGGGTGACAACCCTCGACTCTTTTCATATAATCAAACAAACTTGACGAACAAACTTAACAAATGAACTTAAAAAACTCACATGGAAAAGAGAGAGTCCTCTTGACTCACAAAAATACAATAATCCAGACCATATTTATAAATATACTAAACGTGCTCTCTAAGACAATTTCTAAACTTTCTTTTTAATGCAAAACCTTTTCTAAACCTACTATAATTCAATTAACTAACATAAACATAACAAAATAAACCCATAACTTTAATAATAATTCAAGATTAACCTTCACCAGATAGCCTTTAAATGGACTATGATATCTCATTAAATTAAAAATTAAGCTAACCAAATATTTGATATGGAAATCCTATATAAAATATGAATATACTAAAAATTAACGTTCGATATTTTTATAAAAAGATATTATTTACAATTAATAAACAATTTTATAGTAAAAAAATAACCGGGTCATGGGTCTCATCAAACATAGATAACTTTTAAACTGGGTTATAACATCTTATTTATTTGTAAAACTCTTTAATCATCAAACCCTAAGTATATTATTAAATTTCTTATATTAAATAAAATTACCAAAAAAATATATAAATATTATAAACAAATAATTTAAAACAACCCCGTACTACGAGGGATAAAAGCTATTTCAATATATAATAAAAAAAATCAACTCTTAAGTTAAATAATTTAATTCTTTGTTTGACCAACGGAACTATCAAAACAAATCTAAAACAATCAAAACGTTTTATATAGATATTAGTGCCAGAATTAAGATCTTGATATGGTGTATTTATTGCATATTTTAAAAATAAAATTACACAATATTATTTGATAGATATGATCAAAAGTGTATAATTTGTATATAACACCTGGGTTCTTTTTGAAAATATATGTTGTGAAAGTGGCTATAAATAGGGCTGGGGTGTCCGGGGTTTCATACATCCTCTAGTGTCTGGTTTCATTTTGTTTTTCATGTCAAGTCATGCTCGTTTTCATTTTTAGTTGTCTCAACATGATAAATCGGTTGTTTGTTCTTCTGATGGATACAAATCCGTACTCTTTGAAAAGGTTTTCAAAACTACTTGTTTTCAATCTGTTGTTTTTTATGTTTGATTTTGATAGTTTTCTCGGTCTATCCGGATCAGATCATGACATCTTGATCATTCATAGCATTGTCTCTGGTAAGTACATTCATAGCCCTAAATCTATCATTGATCAATCCATCTCCAATCGCTCTTTTTTGTGATTTAGGGTTCAAGTACACTGGCAGATGTATTCTCAACGGCGTAGAATCAACTTCTCGGGTAGGGACATTTTTGCTTCTTTTGTTTGTGTCATGTGTTCTTGATTGTTCGTATCATCCTTAATTATATCAGCAATTTTGCAATTACTAGTTATCTCTGTGCTAAGATGCATTTCTAATTCCTCATACGCTTGTTTGGAATCGATCTGAGTTTTCTAAGATTCCGTTAACTAATGTTACACAATTTGAAAGATGTGCGTATAAATGTTGTAACGGTGTTACCATATGTAGCTCGTAATGCTTTTATAAGTTGACTATCATCCAAGACTGGGGTGCGTTATCTGTAACTTTGCTCCACTTTTTTGCATTTTTGTAGCAGTTGTTGTGTGACAGATCGACCAGCTTGTTGGTGTGGACTGTTAATCTACAATTGCTTTGAAGAAGACTGATTAAGTGTTGGGCCTCGTTTTGTTTAGTATTGAGTCTTTTGTATTGAAGTGTATGTTTTGGGCTTGTATTTTGTGTTTGTATGTATTTGGGCCCAAGGCCTTGTAAAGAAGCCCAATGGGCAAATGATGTAATGAAAAGAACTCTCATGCATGCTTCTTATAAATAGGAAGCATGCTATGAGAACACAAGCTTTTTGTCAATCTTATCATCTTGTTCTCTCTTTCTCTCACTCTAACTAAAAGCCAAACATAACACACAAGATCCGAGACCAAAGGTGACCCAGTGTGATATTCCGCTAGCACCGAATTTGGTTGATCCAAGATAAGTTGTTAGATCCGACCCTTCGGGACCTACATTAAGGCTTGTTCGTCGTTCGATCGATTTGAGTGATATGCGATTAGGGCTTGAGAGAATTGGTGATTTTGATTATGAATGTAAAATTGTTAAGTATAAACTAATATCCACGTAGGCTGCCATGCCATATGTTTTTGACAAGTAGGATGGACACGTTAGCAATGACATAACAGAGTTAGTACTCCGTTAGTCGCGGACTGGTGGAAGAAACATATGTGAAAGTTGGGACCGTTTCCCGCCAAAATGATAGTTGGGACTAGCGCCGACCAAAATGGAATAGTTGGGACCAATAAAAACCAATTTTCCTTGAACTAATGAGCATTAATTTCAAGAGTTAATTTATTTAAAATATGATGTAAATATTTACTTCTTGTTTCATCTGATCTTTGCGCACGAAGTTATCAGAAGTTACAAAGCAGGGTGCAAAGACTGAAATTGCTAAGATCAGTTTTTTTGTTTAATTCATGCATCGTTGATTCTATTGATTGCGTTTGCTTGTTTTGAAATGGATAATTGGATATGTTACCTTTTTTTTTCTTGATCTCGTAGATTATTTGTTATTTTTTTTCTCTTTTTATCATTTAATTAAATGCAGCGGTTTGCTTGATAATATCACTTAATTTCCTTGAATTTAAGTTTCATGTTAATGCTTGAAACCTATTTGTACAAAAAATTATATGGATTGTGTAGAAACCTATTTGTACACCCCTGGTTCAGGGAGCTAGGCTAGTCGAATGGTCGGCTTTCGCTTTGTAAACCGTTTTGAAACCGAAAGTGAATCCGGTTGCATTGAAATATGTTTGAAACTGGTACGTTCAATGCTAGCTTTGCAAAATCAGTTCGACTAAGAAAAATTTCTTTCAATTGCCATTGAAACCGGTTATAACTGTAAGTTTGACAACAAAATATTAATATCAATATCCTCCACTTGATTTTTAGGCTGCATTTTTGCATGGCCGTGCATATGCATGAACTAGGCATGCCTCAAATGGCGGAAGCCTTTACCAGCGAGCGAACAGGTCAGCAATTTCCTCAAGGCAAAACAAAGTTTGAGGAAATAGCCCCGCAAATGAGTGAAGCATAGAAGGTTGATCATTGATGAGTTTGAAACATGTTTGTCGGACTGTGGATGTATTGGAGCTTGCTATGGAAGATTTATCGAGCCTTAAGTCTAGTCTTTGATAGTTGTTTTCTACTTTTGTTGTTAGTTTTAGTCTTTGTGTGCCTATTTGCTTTAGCATGTGACTCGACGTCTTGTAATGTGTTAATATCCTCTATGTGAATAAATGATTCCACTCGTATTTATTGTTGAAATCTTATCTCCAAAAGTAGTTGATAGAATTGTAATTATTTATGCAATGTGAGATTGGGAAGAGGAATAAGATTTATGTATTTAACCTATTGCGATTTCAATACTACGGTTTCATTAAGGAGAAAAGAATTATATCATTTACAGAAATTTCGACTACATGACAGCTGTAAATAAAAAATCGTACTACCAAACTTCATATTACGAGTTGTATCCGTAAGTAACATTACAAGTAGTAATACATAAGGGTTCAAAAGTTTTATAGAATTGATTCGCGTGAGTTAAGTGGTCGTTGGACTAGATGAGCTAGTGGACTGTGGAGAGGGAGGTCAGAGATCGGTAGCCTTCTGGCGGCGCTCAGGTTAGCGGGTGGGGGTAGTGTATTTGGGTGATTGCTTGAGTGTTTCTCATCAGGACACTTATGGTCGATGGTTATTGATGAGTTCTCAAATTGGTGCTAATTTCATTGTTTTTCTATTTGATATGGGTTAAAATTATCCAAAATTAATTGTTAAAAATGGGCACGAATTATTCAAATTAATGTTTGAGATGGGAACCAATTTAATTGCTTAAAGTACGCTTATTAAACATTTCACGGGATGACGTAAATTTTTTAAAGTATGGTCTGAAAGAAAAACTTATAGGTGCACCTACACCCCAACTTCAACTTCAACACTAATTAAACATTTCACATAGTTATATTCGTAATATCATATCAATAGTATTATATGTATCATATGATACACTATTATATCACGTACATGTCATAACTTAACATATCATATTAAATTACGTATCATATCATCTTATTTACATATTATATCATATTATTATTGGAAAATAATTGTATTCTTCATTTGAACGAGAATTTAACTTCTCAGCCCTTGTAGTTCAACATAATTGACAAAAGTCTCCGGTGTTTAAGAAACGTTTTACCCTTCGCTGTATTTTTTATCATTTAAATATTCATCATCAAGGATTCACTATAATCAAGAAAAAAAGAACTGCATAAACAAACAAAACTAAGTATTATTGACACCTGTGGACTGATTCTACCTATGGTATCTATATAATAGAATATTATTAATATGACATTTTAAATAAAATTATTTAAGCCCGCCACATATATCTCAGACCACCAGCATTCAGTGTTCAAGTTACCCAACCAAAACATATCTTCCGGTTTAATATTTATGGAAGTCTCTTCAATATAATTTCTTATTACTATATTACATTTTAAAGTGAGGCATGATATTTGATCTCTTGCTAGGAAGATTGTAATTTGTAAAGCAAAGTGATGTATGTCTAAACTATTCTAATGAGAATATGACATTATAAAATATTTTGAATTATTATAACTTAATATAAATAATTCTACTTTGGTTTAGGCGTTAGTAAGTGTTGATGCTTCTTTTTTACATTTCTCTAACTAGTTTTTATGATGCTAGCCAATTTTAGAATACAGGTTTTTCAGCTCAGATAATCTAACAAAACTATTAAAGTAGACAAGCATTTTCACTTGGCATCTTTCTAGGACATCCATATAGGATGTCACCTAGATGTAATATCACCACTTTTCTATTAGTAATTGCTAACTCACTTCCTTCCTATTATTTAAACCATAATGTTAGAAACCCTGATTCACATTCTTGTGTTCCTCTTTCTCTTGTCGTCTAATAAATTCTCTCAAATATCAGTGACAATTAGTAACAGCAATCAAATCCGGAAGATCATCTTCCGTTTATCTGATATCAAAATGTTTCTATCTAATGTTCGATTTTCATGGTTTGAATTTTTATTTTCCTTTTTTTGTTTGTTCGCACTTTAGGGTTTGTATTTTTTCAATTAATAATTTATAGAGTCGATCGATTTTTGTACATCCTTTATAAATTTTCTAGCCCCCTTATAAGGCATACTCTTTTCACAGTCAAATTGGCATGATGATGGACACAGGCATGAAATGGTTGATCGGGGAAAAAAACGTTTATGGTTGAAAATGTAACTTCAAATATGGTGTACTTTTCCTCATTTACTGGTATTAAAAATAATATGCTCAACAATTCATATTACTTTCTAATCACCCTCTAACTTTTATTATTTATTATTACTATTATTATATTTTTATTATTAATTTTATTTACATATAAACACGTATTTTGCCGAAGGATTGTGAGAGTTCATGGAAGATAATGCAATATCAAGTGGTGATCCTTGCATGTTCAAGTTTTAAAAAAACTGAAGGTATTATGAAAATGAAGAAGCATCCACCTATAATTAGTTTATTGATATGACGGTTTTTTTAAATATTAAGTTTATCTTTTATGTGAATCGATAATATAATTTCCTATGCTTTTTGTACATATATTTGTACAATTTATTAAGGATAATACTCACAATTGATTAGGTAGGGTGATAATGATGCAATCTAAGCGGGTAATGTTGAGGTGGTCGAACTGAGTCGTGAGATGCCTGAACAATTTTACAAGCATTCATGCCTTCAAATTTTGATTTTTAAAACCCCTCGTGACGTTTTTGTAGTTTCTTAAAATAAATAACAATATGAAACTATAAAATATAAATATCATCAATTATTAACATTATTTTTGTCAAATGTAACCTAATTATAGCAAAATTGCTCTCTTTTTAAAATGCAATTAACTGATATTTTGCTTATTTAAGCTTATCAATTTAAATTATAAATTACCATTATTATCACTTAATTATTATTTTTTAATTCATTTAATCATATTGCAAGTTATACTATTTTTTACTTTTAAATTTTATGTTTATTTTAAGCTTCAAAAAATATAAGGTCCTAAAACATCTGTCTTAACGAAATTAAGACAATAAATTGTTGTAAAATTTAATAATTATGTATTATTACAATAATGTAATAATAATATTAAAATTTATTACTCTATCAATAATTACATTTCAAACACTTTAATAACTCGAATTCATTAAATATTTTGCATTTTAATTTCAAAATTTTAATTTAGAAGAAAAACATACCAGGAAAAATTCAAATATTTTAAATTCATTTATAAAAAATCAAAAAGATATTTTAAAACCCCATTATATTCGATAATTTGAATACTTTCTTTAATAATATGTAATTTATTCCCATTTCTATTTTTACGAACTTTACCAAAAATAATAGGAAAATTGGAATTTAATAATCCCAACTTTCTGTTATTGGACGATAATAATCCCAACTTAATTTATTCTCACTAATGGTCCCAAATTTAAAAAAGTTGGCTCTCAATGGTCCTTCGTTAAAAAAAAACCTAACGGCGTTAAGTTTTTTCCGAATTTCAAACTAATTTTTTAGGGCTTTTGATCAGAAGGAGGATACGAGTCGATTAGCATAAACTTAGCTCGAAATGATGCTTCAAATGACTTGATTAGTGCTTCAAATCGGGTGTTTGAACTTCAACTTAACAAAAATTAAGCTGTTTGGAGTATCGTTTCAAGCTAAGTTTTACATCAATTGACTCGTATCATTCTTCCGATCAAAAGCCCTAAAAAATCAATATGAAATTCGGAAAAAACTTAACGCCGTTAGTTTTTTTAACGAGGGAACATTGAGAGCCAATTTTTTTAAAATTTGGGACCATTGGTGGAAATAAACTAAGTTGAGATTATTATTAACCAATAACAAAAGGTTAGGATTATTAAAATCCAATTTTCCAAAATAATATCGTAAGTAATTACTAAATAAGCGATGCATTGAGCTTTCATTCTTCACATCTTTTCGATCATTAGCATATTCATTATTTTTTTTTTTGCAACCAATGTAAGTTATTGAGGAGCTTAATTTTAATTGTTTTTTTTACTTACTTTAATAAGCTAATCGATTTTGTATGTTGAAAGGACAATTTCAAAAGATTACGATGGTTAATGAAATTGATGTACCTAATAAAAAAATTTCGTAGTGTTTTTCCAAAATTGAATAATATATTGTTTTGAAAAGAAATTGATATGAAATTTTAAATTCAATTATTGCATTTAATATACTTCCTTAAAAAGTTAGTTAAAAAATCATTTGGTTTACCATATACAAATCAGTCAAATAGTTAATGCAGAAACTTTTACAACAATACACAATTTAGGAATCAAAATAAAACATATACATTAAAACTATTAATACTTTTATATAACACTTTATACTTTATAAAGGGATGTTTATATTCATTGCTGGTTATTTGTAAACAATATAAATAGACTATCATTTTATATTTAAATTATTATTGTTTTATTCCAAAATTTGCTTTTTTATATAGAAATTTTTTCAACTATCGAACAAGATATCGATTTATAAAGAATGATAAATTACCATATGTGATATCGTGACAAAACAAGGTAAACCTTAGCTATTGCGTATCGAGTAAATGATAAACCAAATGTTGCTATTTATGACTCGGATATATCGAGGGATATCTATAAGTGATATATATATATATATATATGTTAGTAACTAACATATCAATATTATAGCCTTGGTATATAGAAAACCAGTTAAACGGATAGATTTCCAGTTAAGAGTACGCTATGATATTAAACGCAAACGCTAGTACCAAAACAAGCATTGCATCATCCGTCAAGCCGAAAAAGACTTATGAAATAATTATTGTGATGTTTTAAGCAACTTGTGAAAATACTTTGGATTTTTACAACAAGATAGTACGTTTTCTTTAATTTGCAAAATCAAGCCGAAAAACGCTCGTTTTTGCATTGTTTATCGAACCCGAACTATTTTTCTTGCCCAAAAACCGAACCGAACTTAAAATGGACTTGAGATTGATCGTTTATGCATGCAAAATGAGAAAATGAAGAAAAAAGAGGGCCCAGCCCCCTATTTGCCATCGACACAAGGGGGCCACCCCCTTGTTTTATTTCCTTATAAGTCTTCCAAACATATCTATTTGCAAAATATCTCTGAACACAAACCATAAATTTTTCCAAGTTTTCTAAGCCAAAAACTTAAGGTAAATCTTGATATTTAGTGTTTAAATCATGTTTTAATCAACAAATTATGGTTTGATTAAGGAAAATTGTGTTTATGAAAAACCCTTCAAATGAAACAAAAACAAATTTTTATGCAAAACATGTGTACTAATCTGAATCATTAACTTTTTTTGATGAAAAACACGTATTACAACAACAACAGCCAGCATACCCAGTACTTCCCACAAATAACGTAAGCTATTAGTAAGTAGGGTGATCGATGTCGAAAGGTCAATCAAAAACATTTATAAAGTACCTTCACTAGCTAGGGCAAGTAAGGTGTCGAATCCACAGGGAATCAGTGGAAAGTGCTAATCAAGTTTAATGCATTTTAATTAATTTTATTAAGGTAGACAAACGATGTCAAGCGGTTTAAAAGATTTGTATTTGTAAAAAATGATTAAAAAGCAACCAACTCCAGGGTTCAGGTTTTAAAGCCAATTGGATAAATGATTAAACCTATGGAATTATACTCTTTGTTTGAATCAATAAACCAAAAGACTAAATTTTTGACTATGGTGATCGTTAGAACTTAATCCAATTAATTGACACAGCTAAACAATAATCTACTTGATTGTAATCTTAGGCAATGACGAAATATCAGTTTTATGGTTAAAGATAACTAGGTCAATGACGCTAAGAACTCAATCCTAATCGTTGATGACCAAAATCAATAACTGATAAACTGCAAACATCAATGGTTACCCAAAAGTATGTTCAAGCACACAAACAAAAATCCAACAGTAAGGTTTAGAGTACCAACAATCCAATGAACAACTCCACCCTATACCCGGAGATGGTCACGAGTGGTTTAGCCTAGCATGGTGGTCTTGAAGAGCCTCTTTGATTCTTGGGTGGATGATGCCATGGATGATTTGGGTGATTAAGATGTGTTAAGATGGTGGAAAGATGCTCCAAAATCGTCCAAGTATGTTGTGATATCAAAGATGGGCGGCCTAGGGTTGAACTGGCCTTAAATAGTTCCAAAAAACCTCAAAAATCGATTTTCTCCCGTCCTGGTGACCGTAGGCTACGGTCTCCCCACCGTAGGCTAAGGTGAGGACCGTAGCTTACGGTGGTGCTTACTGCCTTACGGTGGCAGCCCCCACCATAGGCTACGGTGGGGCACCGTAAGCTACGGTGGCCTGTCAACCACCATTTTACTTCTCGCGTAACTTCTTCGTCCGAACTCCGATTTATGACCCGTTTTCGGTCACGTCTTCGTCTTCACTTGCTCTATCATTACATGCAATAAAATCTTCCTTTCCTTTCCATCTCATGTGCTCCCATTTAGCTCCTTTAAGCTCCGCACACCTGTAATTGCAAACACACACATAGTAAACGTGTTTCCAGCATATAAACTCACAAAACAAGTGGTATAACTCATTTAATACTCGATATTTCACCCACACATCATAGGGTCTGGGGAGAGTGGGATGTAGACAAATCTTACCTCTATATCCCTAAGGATATAGATGTAGATGTTACTTCCGGAAACACCATGAGAAACACGGATTAGAAGGTTTAAATCGCGTTTTTACGGATTAAAAACTCGGTTTAGAACCCTAAGCGAAACCATATGTTACAAGGCTTGTTTATTGATGTTACATGATTGGTTTTGTTGTACATAACCTGTAGATATACTATATAGCTAGCCAAGAACTCGGAAACACAAGAAAATGGCTTAACCAATCGAAAAACGCAAAGGTATTAACCGAAACACTCGTTTAGGGCTATCTGAGTCTAGACTATGTCATGCTTATTTGTTATGTAACACCCACCAAAATACCTTGCCAGAATGTCAACTTATAAAAAAATTTAAAGGGCAACGTTTAATAATAATCAACAGAATAAGTAGGTGTAAGTATACATTAAGTAAAATTAATCAGTTTATAAATATACATTAAATAAAATTTATTTAGTTTATGTTATTCTTACTTGAATTCAAACGTGTATAAGAAACACAGATCGTTGTAGTTTGTTTAAACAAGTTAAACATCATTCAAGAATCAATATGTATATTATATAAATATATATATAATAGATCTTGAGTAAATATAATGTACTAAAGTATAATAATAATAATAATAATAATAATAAAATGTATTGTTGGCGGATCATTTAAAAATACTAGCCACTAGTATGATATACGCTTCATTAATTTAAAAGAAGAATAATTCACCTTCTTTTATAATTAAATAATAATAATAATAATAATAATATTAAAATGTATTGTTGGTGGATCATTTAAAAATACTAGCCACTAGTATGATATACGCTTCATTAATTTAAAAGAAGAATAATTCACCTTCTTTTATAATTAATAATATATGCACACTCTTAATGATGAAGCAAGTAGATTAAAAGGGAGCCACGTATTTTTTTAGTTACTGCCACATTTGCCACATTTCTTTGTTATATGCCACCAATGTTTCTAAATCTAACATCTGTCTTCATCAATCAATCTCTATGTATACCCACATGTACTTGTAATAATGATATCATGAAAGGTCACAAAAGATAAGTGTGTACTACAAAGGTGGTGTAAATCGAGTAAGAATTCACCAAAGAAATCAGAAACAAACAATTGAACTAAGAAACATGGAGCGGTGGTGGTGATGATTTATGTCAATAGTAATTAACGGCAAATGGGGTGAAGGGCGGTTGGCGCAATGTGGCGCTTTGATGGCGCACTTTACACTTCGCACGCTCGCATCGCCGCGAGCCGCTTAAGAGCCGCCTATGTATTTTTGGATGATGAGACGAAATCAAAATATGGCAAGTTACCAAAAGATCAGGAACTAAAAATGGAAGATTTGAAATTTTACATCTTCGCGCGTCGCGAAGAATTTGGTCTTGCATCTTCGCGCTACGCGAAGATGCAAATCACCGACAATCGACACGTGGCGACACGTCATGGGACACGTGTCACCACGCAGTGACACGTGGCACACTTCGCACGCTCGCATCGCCGCGAGCCGCTTAAGAGCCGCCTGTGTATTTTTGGATGATGAGACGAAATCAAAATATGGCAAGTTACCAAAAGATCAGGAACTAAAAATGGAAGATTTGAAATTTTGCATCTTCGCGCGTCGCGAAGAATTTGGTCTTGCATCTTCGCGCTACGCGAAGATGCAAATCACCGACAATCGACACGTGGCGACACGTCATGGGACACGTGTCACCACGCAGTGACACGTGGCAAGCCTACATGGCAACTCAGCGAGCCTAGTGCATCCTCGCGCGTCGTGAAGATGCTTCGCGTATCGCGAAGTTGCAGCTTTTTCACTATAAATAGGCCGGCCATGGGGATTTCTCATTCATCCCTCACACCTCAAATCTCATACAAAACCTCGATGTACGTGCCACAACCCTGATATGCCAATATCCCGACGACTATGGCCTCGAAGTGCGTGCTAGAACTCTACATAGTTGTTGTCTCGACTTTCCACCGTCAAGTTGGAGTACTGCCCGAGTGAAGCTTAGGCATTTCGTGTAACAAGTCATACAAGGTAGGGGTTCGGGCCGATTATTATATTATAAATGGCTTAGACCCTAGTCGGGAATATAGCCCGTACCTTGATCATATAATAAAGTAAAATATAGATTTCTTAAGTCGAAATTATAGATGAAATATTATTTCTCTTTATATATAAAGATGATATATATTTCTTATTTTAAAAGAAACTTGAAATATACGTTTCTTCATGAAGAAGAAACGTAGTTTACAAATGATTAACAAAAGAAACGATTAGAGGTCCTTATATTTTATAATGAGATAAATGTCAAGGTAAAGGTTATGCAATCGGACTAAAGGTCTTAAGCTAGATTGTTGATCTAGTATTTATAAAACGTCATTCTCGTACTATAGGTCAGAGGTAACAAGGCAATACAAATCAGTGAGAAAAACCAAACAAGAAGAAAGGTGAATACGTCCAACTTTTTATAAAACAAGTCTTTGAATATTTGCATGGGATTATATCTCCCTAAAACTTTATGAACAAAAGTAATTGCTGGCCCTCGGGCTATTGTATACGTTTGGATCCTTACATATGTGGGTAGACGGTGGGCACACCGCACCACAGTTGCTAATGCCTCCGCCACGTTGGGCCGGGCCTAAATAATGTTCGAGAGGGGATTATCTCGTGTATATTGGTAGTTGCTAAGTCCTCGATGATGCGGTATCGCTGAGCGGTTTCAAGTATATATCCCTAAAACTTTATAAACAAAAGTAATTGCTGGCCCTCGGGCTATTGTATACGTTTGGATCCTTACATATGTGGGTAGACGGTGGGCACACCGCACCACACTTGCTAATGCCTGTGCCACGTTGGGTCGGACCTAAATAATGTTCGAGAGGGGATTATCTCGTGTTGGTAGTTGCTAAGTCCTCGATGCTACGGTATCGCTGAGCGGTTTCAAGTATAACTTGATGTTTATAATAGTAACTTTGACTTGGTAATTTCCTAAGACACGATGAGCCGGGTCATAAGATACCCGAGGGGATAACTAAGTATTTAAATGTTTTGTGTCAGCGTATTCACCAGCATATAGCTCATATAGCTGACGTATTTTTTCCAACATTTCAGGAAAACAAATATAGTACAAGTAGCAAGGATTTGAGTTACTTATGGAGATAGAAGATCGCTATATGGAGATGGCTCAGCTTTAATTATAAAAATAATAAGAACATGTTCATCAAAACTTTATAAATCAAATACTTGGATATTTTTCGAAAAGAAACAAATTAATATTTTATTTGTAAGCACTCGTATATTCAATATCCGAGAAGTTTTCAAAATAATAATAAAAAAAATAAAAAAAATTTCATTTTAAATAAAGTCTTTCGCTAAATCAACCCGCAGCTCTGGTATATTTACAAAACAGGTACCAACTATTGGTCACACGCCTAGGCCCTAAGTCGGAGTGTGACATGTTAGCCCATGAAAATTTTCAGACACATCATTTGCTAAATTAATGAGTCCCTTTTCAAATTAGAGAATTTTTTGATAATCTTAGAATATTTGGCGATTTTATTACTGTTTATCGAGGTTTATTTATGAAAAATAGTAAAACAGCTTGAAAGATTCTAATATTTTGTGTAGAACTCAGTTAAGCTATTATAAGATCACACAAAAATTTTGAGGTCCATTGGAGAAACCTTGCTATAGTTTCTGGATTCTCATTTAATCGAGTTTTAACGATCGCTTATTGCATAAAAAGTATTTTATCCAAATAGTTTGGTTTGGAAATTTTACAGGGATTTTATGAAGTTATTTGACCACTTAGAAAAATAATCGGATTTTTCGGGTATCAGTTGGTATAAACGGACGAATTATCAATTAAAATAGTAGTTTAAATGAAATTTAATAAATTAATAAATAAGTAAATAGTTTCAAAAATATTTTTATAAAAATCTGCAATTAATAATTAGCAGGTGTAGAAATTTTTGTAATTCAAAGATATTCAGATAAAATGTTGTGGTAATGTAAGGCCCCGAATCCCGAAAACCCCACAGTTGGTATTCATTCTAAATACTTAAAGAAATAGTTGAACTTGAAAACCGTTTCTTCCATTCAAACGAACATATCAGAGTGTAAATTTAGCGGAAAACATGAAAATGAAACAAGTTCCCGAAACCCGGGAATTTTGCCCAAAACCAAATTAAGTATAGCTTTTATAAGTCCTTTGAAATAAAATGTTCATAAACCATTCTTCATTCCAGTATGCCCTTCACCATCCAAGTAACTCCGTGCACGTCCAAGCGATAAGGCATCCTCTTCCTAACCTGAAACTCACACTAACATGCACACAAAGTCAGCTTGAGCTGAGTGAGTTCAAGTTTTAAATAAATATTATCAGTAATGGAAATTATGATAATCATACCAAAAGTTTTTAAAGTAAAAAATAAAAGAGTACATTCATTAAGTCATCATTACCGAAGACTAGACATTCTCATACATATGTAAACATCCTTTAAATACATCCATATATGTATAACAACATATATATATATATATATATATATATATATATATATATATATATATATATATATATAACATTCACGTATAACATTCAGGGTCGAGCAAACGTACAACCCAAACACGTAACATTCAGCGCATGCAAACACAAAGTAGGCATGCACAACATTCAGTAGTCAAAACGACTACAACATTCGCCAAATAGAGGCCAAACAATAATTTATATATATGTTAACATTCCAAGGCCTACCCAATTCTAGCAAGCCTATATAAAATCACATTTCATCCAGTAAGAAAACACTTAGGTGTGCATGCTAGCCCAAAAGTTAAAAGAGTAAAACGGGGCATCATGAACTCACCTGAAATCAATCGAACACCTGCAACGAGCTAGGAAATCCCTAAGTGCACAATCACAAGCAAGGGCCTGTAAATTATACACAACGCGTTACTAAACTAGACCGTAAGAACACTCTTGCCTAATGGGCCGTTCAATCCCAACACTTTGGCCCAAGGCCCCAACAACTTAGCCCAAGGCCCAACACTTGGCCCAAGGCCCAACAACTTGTCCCAAGGGTAATCAAATCGAGTCGACTACGCGCGTAATAAACCTTAAAACCATTTGTTAAACGAATCAGCCCCAAATGGACCAAATTCCCATTTTAATCTTTTCATTTATCATGATTATGTCACCCGAGTTGATAGGGTTGACGGTTCCTTTTTACAACTCTCAATTTAACATTTAAACGAAAATTCGCGCACCGCCGACTCGATTGACGAAGCACTAAACAAAACCGCCCCGAGCAATAAAAAATTAATTTTTCCACAGCCCTTAATCCCCCCTAGGGCTGTACAAACTGATTCGGTCGGTCATCCGATCGATTAACGCATCAAACTCAACAATTGTCAATCCTACACCCGGTAAACCCTAGTTTTCGAACTAAAATCAATTGACCGACCCAAACACCTCCATTGGCCATGAAATTATAATATGATGTACATGTCATACCTAGTGGGATTTTGATGCGAAAACCTCACTCAAAACAGCCCCAGAAAAGCTCAATTGGGCAGCCACCTGGTTAGCCTACAACAAGACGTTTTTCGATCAATACGCGCAATATAAGGATCAATTAACGTGTAAAAGACTTGGGGAATCGTAGTTCATACCTTGAATTGAAGTTCTAAGGCTTAAACTTGGCTGCAAAAAAGAAAATTTGTGGGTCTTGGTTCTCTTCTTCCTGCCGATCGCAACAATGGGGGGGGGGGGGGGCTAGGGTTAGTTTATGTTATAACATAATATATTACACTCTAGTCCCTCCAGATTGAAGTGTAAGGCAAAATGGAAGGAAAAGTTAGGTTCTTTAACGTACCGGGATGACGTAAAGGCTTCTGAGAAACGTCGGTTAAGTCTCTAGAGTTATACATACTTTACACACGCTAAATCATTAAACCAGAAGTTTGACGGGTGTTACAAGTCCACCCCCCTTACAATGGGATTCGTCCTCGAATCCCGAGGCGACATGAACAATTGCGGATACAGTCTCATCATCTCATCTTCGGATTCCCAAGTAGCCTCGGAACCCTTACAGTGCCTCCACTGCACCTTCACCTGTCAAACCACCTTATTCCTCAAACACCTCTCCTGACGGTCAAGAATAGCAATCGGTTGCTCAACGTAGTTCAGCTTACTGTCGAGCTCAATTTCATCAAGAGGCACATGGGCCTCATCATCCACTAAGCAATTCCTCAGGTGGGACACATGGAAGGAAGGATGAATCCCCGCGAGCTCATCAGGAAGTTCCAGCCTATACGCTACCTCACCAACACGGGACACTATACGAAACGGACCAATGAACCTCGGACTATGCTTCCCCCTCTTACGAAAATGAATAATGCCCTTCCAGGGAGAAACTTTTAACATAACCCGATCCCCAGCCTCGAACACAATGGGCCTTCGCCTTCTGTCCGCATAGGACTTTTGACGATCCTGAGCGGCCTTCATAAACGCCTTGATTTTATCGAGTTTCTCAGTCGTGGCTTCAACTACCTCCAAACTACCCAACTGTTTCTGTCCAATGGAACCCCAGCAGACTGAAGTCCTACACCTCCTACCATACAACATCTCAAACGGTGGCATCCCAATCGTGGCGTGATAACTGTTATTATACGAGAACTCTACCAACGGTAAGTGACGGTCCCAACTACCACCAAAGTCGATAACACAAGCCCGCAACATATCCTCGAGAGTCTGAATGGTCCTCTCGGACTGACCATCCGTCTGCGGGTGATAAGCAGTACTGATAAGGAGTTTGGTGCCCATCTCCTCATGAAACCTTTTCCAAAACCTGGAGGTGAAACGCGTATCCCTATCCGAAACAATAGATACCGGAACCCCGTGCCTAGAGACGATCTCACGAATAAACACATCGGCCAGCTGCTCAGAATTAAAAGCCTCTCAAATCGGCAAGAAGTGAGCGCTTTTGGTCAGTCTATCCACGATTACCCAAATGGTGTTATAATTACCCCTAGGAGTACAAGGCAGTTTAGTCACGAAATCCATGGTAAGATGCTCCCATTTCCACTCAGGTATTTCCAACGGCTGAAGTTTCCCAAACGACTTCTGATGTTCGGCCTTAACTTGCAGGCATCTCCATACCTCGGTAACCATAAACGCCCATCCTTATACTTCACCCCATCACCGACGTCTTCCAACAACTTTTCCTGACCCCAAATACGCTCTGACATAATCCATTCACCTGCAACGCTTCATTCTGGACGTTGGCTATTTGTTTCAAAATGTCGGGTTTGAGAATAAGCTGGTAGGATTTCACACGAATAGGTTTTGGTCTCTCCTTCCGGCTTAACGCATCGGCTACCACGTTAGCCTTACCCGGATGGTACATGATCTCCAGATCGTAGTCCTTAATCAACTCCAACCATCGACGCTGTCGCATATTCAGTTCCTTTTGCTCGAAGAAATACTTTAAGCTCTTATGATCGGTATAAATAACGCAAGGAACACCGTACAAATAATGCCTCCACAACTTAAGCGCAAACACAACCGCCGCCAGCTATAAATCGTGTATAGGATAATTCGCCTCATGAGGCTTCAACTGCCGTGAGGCATAAGCAATGACTCGGCCTCGCTGCATCAAAACACAACCAAGCCTCTTATAAGAGGCATCAGAATAAACCACCAGATCGTCGGTGCCATCGGGTAGAGCTAAAATCGGGGCATGCGTCAACCTGTTTTTCAACTCGAGAAAACCCTCCTCCTGCTCAGTACCCCAAACGAACTTAACACTCTTCTTAGTCAACCTGGTCAGTGAAGAAGCAATTTTCGAAAAATCGGAGATAAAGCGGCGGTAATACCCCGCCAAACCCAGAAAGCTACGGATTTCAGATGGAGACTTAGGAGACTCCCATTCATTAACGGCTTCCACCTTTGCAAGGTCAACCAGAATACCACTCGGGTTAATAACATGACCCAAGAATTGAACCTCACGCAACCAGAAGGAACACTTAGAAAATTTCGCATACAGTTTGTTCTTCCGCAGAGCCTCCAACACTTCCCTGAGATGACCGGCGTGATCGGATTCACTTTTAGAGTACACAAGAATGTCGTCGATGAACACAATAACCGAACGATCGAGCATCGGCCTACACACCCGGTTCATAAGATCCATGAACGCAGCCGGTGCGTTGGTCAAACCGAATGACATCACAAGAAATTCATAATGCCCATAACAAGTGCGGAAGGCAGTCTTGGGAATATCTTCCTCCCGAATCTTCAACTGATGATACCCGGACCTAAGGTCGATCTTCGAGAACCAACTAGCTCCTTGGAGCTGATCAAATAAATCGTCGATCCCTGGAAGAGGGTACCGATTTTTAACAGTGAGCTTGTTTAATTCACGGTAGTCAATGCACATCCGCATGCTACCATCCTTCTTTTTAACGAACAGGATCGGGGCACCCCAAGGTGAGATGCTCGGTCGAATAAAGCCCTTATCGAGCAAGTCTTCCAACTAAGCCATAAGCTCCTTCATTTCATTCGGCGCTAGGCGTTAGGGAGCTCGGCCAACGGGTTTGGCGCCCGGTACAAGGTCTATCTGGAACTCGACCTCGCGATCCGGCGGCACATCTGACAAATCATCTGGAAATACATCCGGGAAATCCCAAACAATAGGAACATCACCGACAGTAACCACCTCGGTATTTACGTTTATGGCATACGCCAGATACCCCCCGCACCCCCGCTGCATCAACTTTCCCACCTTAAGCATGGATATAATATGTGGTGTCGCAACATTCCAATCACCGAAGACCGTAATTTGAGTCCCATCTGGGGCCCTTTGACGAACGAGTTTCTGACCACAAATGATCTGCGCATCAACATTCGCGAGCCAATCCATCCCAAGCACCACATCGAAACAGTCAAGCGGCATCAAATACAACCGCACCGAAATCTATACCCGAGAACTCGATGGAACAACCCTGAATAGCCCTAGACACGGACACGGATTCTCCTACAGCGACCTCAACCTCAAACACATTGACTACACACTCGGGTGATTTATTCAACGAGGAACAGAAAGCGGTAGACACAAAACTTCTACTGGCGCCCGAATCAAATAAAATTGACGCCTGTAATTCATCAAGTAGAAAAGTACCTGGGACGATATTATACTACTGCTTAGCTACCCGGTCAACACATACGATTTCAAAGGGACAAGAAATTATAATGGTGGAATGAAACTAAATAAGGAAAAGTACCTGAAATGTGATCCGCATCATCCTTCGCCTCCTTCTTGGAGATGTTGAAGGACCTCGCCCTGGCCTTCGGCTTCTCATCCATGTTCGCCCTCGAGGAAGTCCCTGACCAGACCCCCCCCCCCCCCGCCTTACTGGAAGGATAGCTTGATGCCAAGTGTCGCGAACCCTTACAATGGAAACAAGTCAATGTCGGACACTCGAAATGAGGGTGTCCAACCTTATCACAACGAAAACAAGTGCCAGACCCACTTTTACATTCCCCCTGTGCTGTTTCCCGCACTTCCTGCAATTAACGAACGCCGCATCCTTTTAAATTCAGAAGTCTCAGTCTTTACCCTTTTCTCAGATGAATTAAAATTGTTTCCCCAGGGCCGCTTACCGTACGAATTTGAGTTCCATGTCTTCCTAGTCTCGGTCGGCGGTAACTTCTCCCTCTGGTCATACAACGTACCTGCTAAAGTAACCACCGAGTGAAAAGAGTTCATATCGGTAGTCAACACACCCCTAAGAATATCCACCGTAAGCCCCTTCACATACTTCTTAATCCGCTTGGCTTCGGGAGTAACCAAATCGGGACATAAACAAGCCATCTTGTTGAACTTGGTGGTATACTCCCGATGCGACATAGAACCCGCCTCCAAGGTCAAGAATTCCTGTTCCATCTTATCCAATTCATGCGGAGGACAAAATTGATAGAGAACTAATTTCTTCAACTCGTCCCACGTCATCCTCCTAACCGAACGACCACCCATAGCCTGCACCAAGTTATCCCACCAACACAATGCCTCGGAACGAAACGAGGCAGTAGCATAAGTCACCATGTCATCCCCCTTGCACTTACTAACCCTTAGAACGGACTTTATCTCTCTCACCCACTGATGAGCTGCCAAAGCATCCTTAGTACCATCGAAGGAAGGAGGGTCACACTTTTTGAAGTCCCCATACGAACAACTCGAGTAGATACACTAATAGTCCGAACCTCGTCCTCATTCCCACTCGGTACGTACACCTCTTCCTTTTCCTCGACCTGCGTCTCCTTACCCTTCGTCCCTTTATCCAAACTTCTACCAACCAGTGACTCATCCATGGCCCTAACGGCCTCAGCAACAATCTCAGGAATGGCGCTATGAAGCACCTGGTAAACCTCGTCGGCGATAGCCGCGCGCATAGCAGGGTTTAAGGTGGGGTTATCCCCCTCCTCGCGAATCGGGGCTTCCTGCTGGGAAGGAGGAATCTCATTCTCGGCTTCGGCACGTGGTCTACGACCACGACCAAGACCACTAGGACCACCTCTCTTAGCTGTTCGAGTATTAACCATGACTTATTCCTACAAAGACAGAATTTTAATAGGTTTAAGTACAAGTGGTATTTAGAACATGTAAGGTAAGGGTAAACTGCTAATGACGTTGATCAAGTGTAATTAGTCGTTTACTTTACCCGCCCGTCCTAATCACCCCCGGCCCCTAACCATATTAGTACTCTATCTAACATTTAACAATTAATCACATACAGGGAATCTTAAATGAAAAGGAATGACTAAAAAATTTAAAATTACCTCTTGGCGTGCAACTACTCGCGGTGGGCATACTGGTCACTTTTGTTACAGTTCGAGTCCAAGCATTCGGGGATGCTTGGATCCCTCGAACTTGGCTCTAATACCAACTTGTATGACCCCGAATCCCAGGAACCTCACAGTTGGTATTCATTCTAAATACTTAAAGAAATAGTTGAACTTGAAAACCGTTTCTTCCATTAAAACGAAAATATCAAAGTGTCAATTTAGCAGAAAACATGAAAAATGAAACAAGTTCCCGAAACCCAGGAATTTTGCCCAAAACCAAATTAAGTATAGCTTTTATAAGTCCTTTGAAATAAAATGTTCATAAACCATTCTTCATTCCAGTATGCCCTTCACCGTCCAAGTAACTCCGTGCACGTCCAAGCGATAAGGCATCCTCTTCCTAACCTGAAACTCACACTAACATGCACACAAAGTCAGCTTGAGCTGAGTGAGTTCAAGTTTTAAATAAATATTATCAGTAATGGAAATTATGATAATCATACCAAAAGTTTTTAAAGTAAAAAATAAAAGAGTACATTCATTAAGTCATCATTACCGAAGACTAGACATTCTCATACATATGTAAACATCCTTTAAATACATCCATATATGTATAACAACATATATATATATAACATTCACGTATAACATTCAGGGTTGAGCAAACATACAACCCAAACACGTAACATTCAGCGCATGCAAACACAAAGTAGGCATGCACAACATTTAGTAGTCGAAACGACTACAACATTCGCCAAATAGAGGCCAAACAATAATTTATATATATGTTAACATTCCAAGGCCTACCCAATTCTAGCAAGCCTATATAAAATCGTTTAAAACATTTCATCCAGTAAGAAAACACTTAGGTGTGCATGCTAGCCCAGAAGTTAAAAGAGTAAAACGGGGCATCATGAACTCACCTGAAATCAATCGAACACCTGCAACGAGCTAGGAAATCCCTAAGTACACAATCACAAGCAAGGGCCTGTAAATTATACACAAAGCGTTACTAAACTAGACCGTAAGAACACTCTTGCCTAATGGGCCGTTCAAGCCCAACACTTTGGCCCAAGGCCCCAACAACTTGGCCCAAGGCCCAACAACTTGGCCCAAGGGTAATCAAATCGAGTCGAATACGCGCGTAATAAACCTTAAAACCATTGTGAAACGAATCAGCCCCAAATGGACCAAATTCCCATTTTAATCTTTTCATTCATAATGATTATGTCACCCGAGTTGATAGGGTTGACGGTTCCTTTTTACAACTCTCAATTTAACATTTAAACGAAAATTCGTGCACCGCCGACTCGATTGACGAAGCACTAACCAAAACCGCCCCGAGCATCAAAAAATTAATTTTTCCACAGACCTTAAACCCCCCCTAGGGCTGTACAAACTGATTCGGTCGGTCATCCAATCGATTAACACATCAAACTCAACAATTGTCAATCCTACACCCGGTAAACCCTAGTTTTCGAACTAAAATTGATTGACCAACCTAAACACCTCCATTGGCCATGAAATTATAATATGATGCACATGTCATACCTAGTGGGATTTTGATGCGAAAATCTCACTCAAAACAGCCCCGGAAAAGCTCAATTGGGCAGCCACCCGGTTAGCCTACAACAAGACGTTTTTCGATCAATACACGCAATATACGGATCAATTAACGTGTAAAAGACTTGGGGAATCGTATTTTATACCTTGAATTGAAGTTCTAAGGCTTAAACTTGGCTGCAAAAAAGAAAATTCGTGGGTCTTGGCTCCCTTCTTCCTGCCGATCGCAACAATGGGGGGGGGGGCCTAGGGTTAGTTTATGTTATAACATAATATATTACACTCTAGTCCCTCCAGATTGAAGTGTAAGGCAAAATGGAAGGAAAAGATAGGTTCTTTAACGTACCGGGATGACGTAAAGGCTTCCGAGAAATGTTGGTTAAGTCCCTAGAGTTATACATACTTTACACACGCTAAATCATTAAACCGGAAGTTTGACGGGTGTTAGAGGTAATTTGAAAGTTAAACAAATATCAATTCTAATAAGACTGGCAACGTTCGGATTAACGAACCCGGTTGGGGTATCAAAGCAACAAGAGTGGTTAAGTATCATAGTTTTGGATAAATTTAGTAAAAGCGAACATTTTGAAAGAAATTCGGACAATTCGAGTGAATTGTGCGCATTTTTCTCCAAACCAGTCTGTATAAAATGGAAACGAGCTCTACAGCAAATCTAGACATTTAAACTATGAAGTTTCTTTATAGTTTGAAATTTTATCAAACAACACATTTACTCAAGTTTGTGTGATCTTACCTGTTTTTGATAAGCTTAAACGACTAACTTGGCCCTGCACGAGAAACGGTGAACTGACCTAAAACCGATTTTTAACATTAGACATTGTATAACATCACAATCGACTACTGACATGTTCTGGGCGAAACAGCTATACCCGGACGTGATATATAACTCAATTCAGTTTGGAGGCTACACTAGTATTAACAATATGGTACCGATTTTAGGAATCAGTTTATCATCGAGACATACTAGCTGTATACGCATATAGTACTGACTCTATCACTATAAGGTGAGTTTCATGACCCCCCCCCCTTTTTAAACTTTTTTATGAACACTTGGGTGAAAAGCATTTATACATATATCTATTTATCTGGAAACGTATTATGATATGAATTATTTAGGTGCTAACACACGAAAAGTCCCCACAAAGAAAGTGATTAACTATGGGCTGGTGGCATATGGATAGTACTAATGGTTGACAAATCCAACTGAACCGGCATGGATGCCGATGCATTACTGCATGATCATACATATATATATATACACACACACATACATACACACTATGGGGCCACGGGGGATGACGTGGGCAAGAGAGGCCACGTGGTATAAATGCGCTGTCAAGGTTTCACTCGTGGCTTAGTATAATTACATCACATGCATACGTATTGTCGCATCCCAACCTAAGGCAGAAATGTCGGGGCGTAAGCTGATTGTTCACAACTCAAAGGTACTATCATAAATAAAAATGTGACAATATCTATTAAATTAATTATTTCAATTCAAGTGCACAAACATTCAAACATAAACAAATCCAAAACAAATAAATTATTCCATACATGGTAGAATTAATAACAGTCTTCATTGAGTTTTTCTAAGGTCCTTCTAAACATGCTTCACCTTAAACTTCAAGTCAAATGGTAACCTGCATATGCGTAGAAAATAAATAGAGTTTGTCAACACTAGGTTGAGTGAGATTATCTCCATTTTTGCATGATATAATAATAATATAAATAAATAAGCAAAACGAAAGAAATGCGGTAATAAACAATCAAACCATAAATAAATAGTGTGTCAATTAACCATGCCTCACGAACATGGGCTACGGCTTCTATGACTGCATATAACTGTAATTGTCTGTTTACCATCGCCAAGCGAATTAGGCTTTGGTTACTAAGGCGGCGTATGATCATACTGACATGCTAGACTTTTGATGGACCTATCCGAATATGATAGAATGTAAGCACATAAGCAAGTAACAAATAGCATTTGATCAAAATACACATAATCATTCGTTTGCTAGTTTTGTGTATGTATGTCGTATAAAAATGTGGATTAGATATTAGTACTAGTAAGCATATGTCCCTAAAACTCATGAAAACAGTAAAATAGAGGGGAATGATAAAACTCACCTTGATGATTAAACGAGTGAACAAGAATAATAATAAACGGTTAATAATGCGTTGAACCAAGTAAGTCAAATGAATATGAGTAAAACCAAAACCATTGCCGCCGGAATCATTCCAAACGGATGTCTAGAACTTCGGTTATGAGAATTTAAACGTTTAAACGAGCTGATACTAGCCAGAATCCGAACAACGAGTCGGAAGTCGGGTTTTGGTCAGTAGCCTTAAAATCTCGATACAAAAATAAAAGTCTTCTAGACCGAACATTGGTTTCGAACAGAAGTATAAGAAACTGATTAGTCAAACTTGTTGACCAATACTTAAACGGGTTTAAGTCAAATTCACTGGTCAATACCCTTCAATCTAAGAAATTGATTGAAGGTTATTTACTAGAGAATATATATGAATAATTTAGAGCAAACAACTTACCAGAAAAGTGTATGAATCAACCAAAAAGTGAAGCCAAAGGTTGAAGTAACGGTAAAGTCAACCACCAAAGCTCGAGTATTATAGCAAAAACGAGCAAGAACACGAAAAGCAGAGATGTGTGACGGCTGGGAATATTATATTTAGGATTTAGGGAAATTGTGGCAGGTGAAGTATGTATTGTTTATATAGATTAAACAAAAACCAACCAAATTTAGTTAGTTTGCTCATTTAAGAAACCGAATAAGGCTTTAATCATCAAATCAACAATATATGCAGCCAAATTTCGTTCTTGAGGAAGGTATAATGTATGTGGACAAGTATTTAGTCAATTTTAGTTTTCTTGGGGCTTAAATCACGCTATACGGTCCAAAAATAAGCGATTTTGTACCAAAAACGAACTAGGAAATCAAATAATCAAAGAATTCTACTTAGTGGAAGTCAACTGGGTAGCTAAAATAGTCCACTTGAACCATTACATTAGTGACCATGCCCCAGGGGTGTGTATGAGTTTGGTTCGTAAACACCACGGTGGTGTTTACACTCTCTAACGGGCCAAACTCATACTGATCATATAAACTGCCGGACATGACACTAACACATGCTCCAAGATCTAGAAGTGCCCGATCAGTTTTGAAATCTCCAATTTGAATTGATAAAAGTGGCACTCCCGGGTCTTGGAGTTTACTTGAGGTGGTATTATCCTCCACCTCCTCATCATCCGTGTTGGTCAATTTGGCATTTAAACATTTTTCACAAATGCAATTTTCATAAAAAGTTGATTCATTAGAGTTAGATTTCAATTCATTTTGAGAAACTGTTTCCTTTTGACCAACACATTCATTCTCATCATTAACATCATTCACCACCGCCTCAACAAACTGCGGTGGTGACTCAACTTCAACACAAGTAATTTCAAAATGAGGTACAAGACTTACCGCGTTGATGTGCACACTGTTACTCTTCTTCGAGCTTGAGTTGGCATGTTGCGGGTTTATTGTGGTATCACTTGGTAGCTGACCCGCGATCTTCTGAAATCTCGCCACGTCTGCTGCGAGCTGACCAATCTGCTTTGACATCGCTTCTGCTGACTTGTCTCTCAACTCGAACTGTCTCTGCGTTTCCTTCTTATTATCAGTCACGAGCTTCAACAACGCATCGAGTTTCGAATGAATTGACTCGTCTGAATTTCCTGAACTACCCTTCTGCTGTTCCTGATTCTAATTACCCGACGAACTGTTACCCCGGTAACCATCTCTGTTATACCCCCGACTGTTATACTGACTGTTCGAACCACCCTGACGGTAGTTGTTCTGCTGTCGGTTCTGACTGGACCCCTGAAAGTTCAGGTTCGACTGATTCGACGCGTTCCCGTATTTGCAATTCGGGTGATTCCTTAGGCCCGGGTGATAAGTATTCGAATTAAACTCTTGGTCCTTAGACTCCCCGTACGCATAACTGACTTCCTCCTCATCGGTATACTCGTCATCATCAACCCTGGGACAATCTTCAACCTTATGCCCCAACTCGCCACAACCTGAACAAACCAGGAATTTAACCCCGACTTTACCAACCTCTTTCTTCTTCTCTTTCCGATAACTCGCGAGTTCGTGTTCCAATTCTGCAATTCTGACTGACTCGCTCGAAGCTGATTTAACTGTTCGGGTAACCCCGACTTTTCGTCTGCGTTCAGCTGCTGCTTCTGACTTGGAATCCTCACACATAAACTCAAGGAAATCCCAATCATCCTCTTCTGGTTGGTTCAACAACATCCCATTACATGACGATTTCAAGTACTTTCTGTCCTCGTAAGTCAACCCGTCAACAAAACACTTCACTAACTCCCACAACTCAATCTGGTGGTGCAGGCATTTCCTGATCATCTCCTTATAACGAATAAATGCCTCATGAAATAACTCACCCGGTGACTGTGCAAAATGTCGAATCTCCATCCGGGCTTCGTTAGTCTTCGACTGCGAATAATACTCGTTAAGGAAAACCTGCTGCATCTCGGCCCAGCTCTCAATACTATGCATCGGTAGCGAGTTGAACCAGTGTTTTTCTTTGTCTTTTAATGAAAACTGGAACAACCGCAACCAAACCTCATCTTGATCATAAGTACCACTACCAATAGACCCGCAAATAGCTGAAAAATCTGACAAGTATGAATACAGGTCTTCTGATCCCAGTCCGTGAAAATGGGGAACTATGTTGATGTAGGACGGACAGGATTTAAATGTCGGTTGTCCCTAAACACGCACCTGAGGGACAATCGGTGATGCACCATCTGAAATAGCCGGTCTGAACCGACTGTTAACACCCTGAACCGGAGGCCTGTAATTCCTCTGTCTAGCCCTCGGTTCCTTAAAACCTCCCCGATTAACCTAAATCGGCTGTCTCTGTTCCTCTCGATATCTGCCTATACCACCTTGATCAAGATTCCGGTTACCTCTTACCCTAACCGGTTCCTCAACCTCTTCAACACGCAAACCCGCATTATCATTTCTCAACCCAAATTCCTCCTCATCTCCCTATTCTTCGTTTTCAGTATGAATATTGACATGGTCAAACTCTTGAATAATCGGCTGTCGGTGACGAGGGGTATTGTTCGGGGCTGATGGCCCGGGTCTGTCATGGTTTCGGTTTTGGTTTATGGAGTGTTGGGCTGAATTTTGGGGTTGTTGATTGGTGTTTATTGGTGGTGGTGGATCATTGTTTGGTGGATTTAGTTTGGGTTGGAAAACGTTAATTTATAGTGGTGGGTCTTGATTTTGGTTTTGGTTCTGACCTTCCATATCTGGCTGTCTGATCTGAGCTCGGTTCTGCCGAGCTAACCGTTCAATTTATGGCTCGTAAATCAGTGGAGAATTTCTTCCTGAATGGCGGGTGTGCATAAACCTGTTACCTGCACAAATAACACACCCCGCGTAAAATGGGAAAATAAAACTATACTAAAAATAACAACTAAATTAAACTAAATTAACTAAGAAATCAATTAATCACACAAACACTAAACGCACTAAGTCCCTGGCAACGGCGCCATTTTGTTGCTATACTGTTGCTATCTAGTCAAAACAATATAAATCAGTGTCCTAATCACCTTAAACTAGTCAGGGTAAGTAGGGTGTCGAACCACGAGGAGTATGTGGTCAATGTAAAGTGTAAACGATTCCTAACATTATGAAGTGAATTCTATCAAAGTGCTGATCACACTAGCAAACAATTTAGTTGTATAAGAAACGAACAGCCGGGAAATCAAATCACACCCGGGAATCCAAGTAAGCAATCAAACAGCAATCTCATGAAACTTAACAAATTAACTATCTTGTGTCAACTACAGACCGACTAACCGGTTAAACCTTAGGCATCCACGCTCGCTAACACACAGCACTGGTTATCAAGCGGTCCCTGACAGTGTGACTCAACTAAGGGCAAACGTATGCTTTATTACAATTAACAGGTCAAACAATCCTATGAGCAATTATTATAGCAATCGATAAACTAATCGTTCTGATCGAAATAAACCTAAACCGACTGATTGTACGAACATACTAAACATCACTACTCATAGATTAACATCAAAACAATTACAATTAGTTGTTCTAGTACATGAGAAATAAACTGAAAGATTACAAACTATACATCCCGGGTATGACTCGAAGGAACTAGCCGCGCATCGGCATCTCTCGGGCCTCGGTTATGATCTGGTAGGCCATGTATGATGCTTAGAGGTGATTAGAAGTGATGGGGACTCTCTCTTCTGCTCTGAAAATCGCCTCGAAGGTGAAGAATGCCGTCTAGGTTCGTCAAAACGTAATATAAAAACAAACCCTAACTTTCACGATTCTACGCGATGGTCCTCTCTCATGGTCCATCGCGTAGGTCAACACAGTCATTTACAGGGCATCGCGTAGCGCGATGCCCCACCTTCAACACCCATCGCGCTACGCGATGGGTTACTTCAATCAGCAAGTTCACATGATTGCCTCGGTAAGCGTGCTGGACATCCCAAATCTTCATTCCATGCTTGTACAGGTCCAAATTAAGCGCGTTAAGTTCCTGTGACCTGAAACACAATAAACATGTATGAAGTACCATAGTTCCTAAACTAAACGAGTAAAACAAGTAAGTTAACACACATAAATATGTACAGATAAACCGAACATCAATGCTTTTCAGGTACACCTAAACTGGAATGAGATCTTTTGTCCTATGTGTTCGAGTTGTTATCGGTTTTGTGTAGATAAATGCAAGTATGCTAATAAGGAATAAAGCGGTTTAAAAGAACTGGTTTATGATGTGAAATGCCTAGTTTATAACCGGAGTTAGAACAATGTAATATTATGTAAATTAGTTTGTTAATGTTTCTTAATAAACAATGTGGTTGATACCAGAGGTGTCTTTTACATTCTGTTTTACCCTTCAGCTACTGCTAGTCGGAGCGTGACACCATCTCATCTATTAATATATTTATTATTAAAAAGTTAGTTGAAAAAGTTGGTTTACCATAGATATCTCAATCAATATTCTTATAAACATTTACAAACGCATATTGATATTCCTTATAAGTTATTTGGAGAGAATTCAATTCTATATAATTTTATAATTATTTAATTATAGTAAATATTATTTTTATAATTTAGCTCCAAAGTTAATTCAACATGTTTCAACTATACAAGACATCAATAATTCTTTCATTTTTCACACTGGTTTTTCGGATGTTGTGGTGTTACGTTAGTTATAGGAGTTACAGATGATTTGTTAGAACTACAACGAGTTAAAGCATATTATAACTATATTCTTGTAAAACAACTTAATATGTATGCTATTTTTGTTCTTGCGTTGTTAAGAGAATGTTATTTGTTGCATTTAGAGCTCATCCTGATGAATTTTAATACTATAGATTTCTAATTAGTTAGTGCAGTGCATTTTTGATTAAGTTTAATGTTTGGAATTTGGTGCATGGCATTGAATTGAACACGGGTTTTACTATGATTCTGATGTAGAACCGTTTACCAACAAAGACTTCTAGAAGATTATAAGAAGAGATAGCATGTGAAACCGGTTTACCTTTAAGTACCTAATTGTCTTTTGATTTATGTTTTGTTTGAATAATTGCATGTCGTTTTTTAATTTAATCGTTAATTGACGAAATGAATGGTTATTATTTGCAGGTCCATGTGGGTAAATGACGAAACACATATGTAGGATTTGATGACTGATAGTTACCAATGCAATTCCAAGATGTTGTATGGATTGTTTAGAACCGCTTATGAACTATTACCAAATGTTTATGTCTAGGCTAAGAGAGTGATAATTTCCTTTTTCTAATTTCGGTTTTGTGTAGTTAGTTTAATGGGATGTTTTTGGAATAGTCAAGAGAGAGGGACATTGTTAATATGTTTCTAAGCTTTTCTCACTTTCTAGGGTATATTGGAATTATTTCTTTTGACTAAGGATGATATCACGACATTGTTATTGTATAATATGGAAATATGTTTTGGTTATCTTATTTCCTTATGTAGGAAGAACATCTCAAAAAGATGATTAATAGTATGCTCATCGGGGTCATGTCAGTAAAGCTATGAGCTTTAATTAATTATTATGTAACACTCATGAGGTGATCTTTAAAAAACGTTTTGAATAACCATCAAGTCTTGATTTTATCTTGTGCTTTTTATGTTGATTTAACTAAACCTGGTAAAGATTGCGAGTCGTGCGGGTTTGGATGACGATTTATTTTGAATGTTCCAACTAATGTTCATTCAACTATTATTTTCCTAATGTTTTTGTCTTTTGACTTTTCCATGTGGTTGCAGGTGGACAGTGTTTCAAGTTAAAAGACAATAACGCACATAAGATTTCAAATAAAACATCAATTTGATTATGTACGTGGTATGAATTCATTATATTTGTGATTATTTATTTGTATTATTAACATTTTTTTGTTTTATTTTTTATCATGCTGTGTGATACACAGATTCTAACCTAGTGATTAATTAATAATAGTAGCGTAGCAAATGCTTCTACGCATTAACTTTTATTTCATCATATGGAAGAAGAATGGATTTTTATTGATTTTATTTCAACATTTAAAATTTAAACATTCATATTATTATAAAAGTTGTTGTAATTTTAAAGTCGATCATAATATTCAGATAATTATAATTTAAAATAATTCAACTAGAAATTTAGTTGTAAACTTTTGGGTGATCACGTGGGTTATAAGGATAGGCTAAATAAGTGGAACAAAGTAACAAACGTGCCAAGTTATTTCGCTATAAATATAAATCCCCACCAAAATCAATTCACCAAGATCACATATTCAAAATTCAATCATGGAGTGCCGAAGTTTAAGGCTCACTCTCGTCTCTGCAAAGGGCCTGAAGAAGTCAAGATTCATTGGCAATATAGGCGTCTACGCAGTCGTTTTCATCTCCAGAACCATCAGCAAAGAACTAGCACGGACAAGCACAATGATTCCAACCCCACACGGAACTTTCCCATGAAGTTTGTTATCGATGATGAAGTCTCGGGTGTGACGCTGGTTGTTAAGATAAAGGCGCAGGGGATGTTCGGTGGGAAGAATTTAGGAGAGGTTCATGTTCCGGTTAAGGAGCTTCTTGAAGGCGTAAAGGGCAACGGGAAGGAGGTTCAGACTGTTAGTTATCAAGTTAGAAAGCCATCCGGTAAACCAAAAGGGGTTTTAAGTTTCAAGTATGAGTTTGGGGAGAAATTTACCGATCCTCGTGGGAATGGGATGGCTTCAACGCCGTATGATTACCAGAACCAACACCCAGGGCACGTTTACTATCCACCACCGCCGCTGCCGGTTGTTCGACTTCGCAGATGCTCTAGTATGGGGTTTGGGTTCGGAACTTCTAGTATGGGGTTTGGGTTTGGAAGTGGCAGGTTTGCTTGGGGGAGCACTCGGTGGGTTGTTGATCGGTGATTTGATGTCTCGCGGTGATTTGTGGAGGTTTTTGAGTTTGATTTTAGGATTTTGTTGAGTACTAACAAATGGTTTTGAATTTGTAGTTATGATGTTATTATCTCGAATTTGTAGTAGCTAGAGTTTCGAATACTAACAATTGTTTAAACGGAGCCGCAATGTGCAAAGAAGTTGTTGCCATTGCTTAGGTTTGAAGGTGTGTATTTTTCTTAATCAATATAAGCGGAATGGTTGATGCTTTTGTTTTAATATTGGACGGAAAACAGATACTCTTTGTTGAGATTTCGATCCAATTATGCATTTTGTACTTAATTAATAATGAGTCACGGTAGGCCAAATCTAATTCATGGTGGATGTTCATAACCAATTTTATGGTTCTGTGAGTAGTAAAGTATGAATCCAATCTTTTTAAATGAAGTAACTCTGACTCATGTTTCATGTTATTTAGCATCACCCTTCAGAACGAGTAACTTCAATTTCTTATGTCAATTACTATTTGGTAATTAAGACGAAGGAGTTTAGGTAACTAATCCTTTATATTGCTTTTAAAGTGGCTTATTACGATTTTGCATCGAGTTCTTATTATAGTGATCGTGCGTTGTGAATTTGAGTAATATATATTTTATCAGTTAATTATATTTAACGACATTTGAAAGCTTTATCATTTTCAGTCTTCGAAACTGACCCGAACCTATCCGAACCGTTAGGTTCGTCACTCGAGCACGCAAACTTTACCTACTTTAGTTAAACTAACATAAAAAGTATAATCTTATCGTAAACAAAAGAAAGTCTCATAATAAGACTTATTGTGCTTTTGCATCACTATAAGTATAAACTTAGCTGCACTGTTGCGGGGTGTAGGTCCTCTAGATGGATCTCAAGACTTGACTCGAGTCGGATTAATCCGTGTTATTAGTTAGCGGAAATCACCAACGACACTCGGATCTCGGATCTTAGTTTGTTATTACAAAAGAAAGAAGATGAGAGGAGAGAGTGAGAGAAACTTTATTTCCTTCAAGTTGTGTGAATGAGTTATGATTAGTTGTGAAGAAATGGGTTAAGTGGCCTTTATATAGGGTCACCATTTCTCCAAAGTTTACATAATAAACCTACAAAATAAACGTACCGAGTACGTAATACACCGACTAAAAGCAAAACATAAAGACATACACAATCCTAATAACAATATATAATAATGGCCCTACAATCTCCCTCTAGGATTGAGTATGCCGAGGAACCTTCGTCAAGTTCTTTGCTTCGTATTTATTTCTTGAAACTTAGTACTTGTCTTGATCCAGTACTTGTCTTGATCTAGGATCTTGAACCAGATTGGATCTTGAACAGTTATTTATTTTCTGGTCTTGTAGACTTGAACTTCAATCTTATTTTCTGGGAAGGATCGGCAACAACAAATTTTAGAAACATCAGATACGGGAGGCTCGACATCTAATTTCTTTTGTTGACTTTCTTGTGCCGACTGGTTTCTTTCCTTGTCTTTGAATGCAATCAGTTCATTTTTAGCTTCAACCACCAGCTTTCACTTTCTCATTTTCTTTTCCCTTCAACATCTGCAACTCCAAGCAGATTTGATCTTGATCTACCTGTCCATGTATAGCTGCACACAACTTAGAACGATAAGATTCGTTTACAGACCCTCTCGAGGGTCAAGAAGAAATCGTTCATAGGCCCTCCCAATTTCAGTCCCTCAACTTGTAAATGATTTGTTTAAGTCCCAGATTTCCAACGAACTTTGCATGAACGACCTTGATAACAGAACACATGATTTTGAATGAAACAAAGTTTAACAAAATATGTACGAACATAATAAAAACTTAAAATCTTTTTGGCATTTTCATATATTTTAAAAATAACGAAAATATATACATAACATTTTGAAGTTGAAACTAAAATAAAACAAAATCAAAATAAACAATAAAAGATAGGAGTAAAGATGAAATTAATATTATATATCAATAATATTTATAAAATTTTCTAATGATTTTAATATTTTTGTGAGAAAGATCACAACACAGAATCATATTAATTTGCAAAGCCCTAGATAGCGTTTCCATTTTGATATTATTATGTCACAATTTCATCACCGACTGTAGATATTGTCCGTTTGTTTAACTTGACAAGTGTTTTGATGCCAAAGTGATATGTTTAAAGTACAATTAGGCACGGTGCTTATGTGGTCCCCACTTAATCATGCTTATGTGGTCCCCACTTAATCAGGCATGTTACTTATTCCATCATATCTCGGGCTTACTTTGTGTTAATATATCATCTCAACTTGACTTAAACATTTCTTATTTGATCACAGTACTCTTATTAACATACTTGACACTTTGTACACTCGACATTTTGTGCTTTGCACACTTGACTCGATCTAGAAAAGTTAAAATAAAGCAGAAGATTCAGGGCCTTAACAATCAGATCTTGTATGACTACAAACAGAGAAAGTCCTAGGCTTGAATCAAAATAAATGAAGAAATAAAGCAGAAGTTAAAATCCTAAATGACTCTTTTTCTGATTTTTCATTTTGTTTTTCTGTTTTTCTTTTTCTTTTCTTGACTCTTTTGTTTTTCTTTTTCTTGCCTTTCTATGAGGCTTTTCTTGACTCAAATGAAAATTAAAATTGACACTTATTTCATAAGACAACTGTGATCAGGTAAAGAGAGGCTTGGGTATGACATGTATAATTACATTTCTGCCTTCATGAATATGACTTTACGGAATCATGCAACCGCTTCATAATCATATATCCACTAGTACCGGCAGGAATTTAGGTTTATATCACCCGACACTTATTTGTTTGTCAAGCCTATCTACACATCTGTGAGTGATTTTGTAGACTTTTGATTTACTCTTTTCATGCGCTAGGATCATTGCATATTAATGTACTATCATTTTCCAATGGTCCGATCAATTTCTCAAAATTTGAAAGTTTTAATTATCTGACTCCCTCTAAGCAGGAGTTCCCTCTAAACGGAACAATTCCTTTTAGATTTTCTTAAAAGTAATATAAAATCTTTTTGGTAAATCAAATGATTTGTTTTTGCTTTTATTAAGATGAATTGAAAATCTTTTTGGTGAGTTAAACTTAACTCATTTTCTCCCTTTAAAATTGTGACATATTTGAAAAATATTTACAATTTTAAAACAAAAAGATAGATAGGTTCTTTTAATCAAAATTGATCATGCCGAGCGATTCGACCAGAAATTCAAATCTGGCATGATCGATGGCTTTAGTGAAAAGGTTAGCAAAGTTGTTGTCAGATGGACTATCTTAAGCAATCATTATCACATTGTATAACAAAGTTGAAGAGATTCAAACCGAGATCCAACAGCTGATGCTGGATCCATCACTTGAGAGAAGTAGTTGGACGAGGTTAGTTGAGAAACGCTCGAAAAGTTGTTGTTGAACCATTTAAACAAGGCTTCCATTCCTTGAAGTTTGTCCTTCCAATGTCTCTTATGAAAGACTCGAATCCGCCATCGAATGGTTTAGCATCAAATAACAAGGGTTCATCTTCCATCATATGCTGGGTGCAATCACTATCTAAGTACCTAATATTATTGATAGACCTCCTAGATTGACCCTGCATGCACTAAGCGTTTAAATAGACATGGGCTCCCGGGATACTTTTGTCCCGGGAAGGTCAACCGTAAACCGACCAAACTTGATTTTATTTTTTGAAAACCATTTATTTCTTGTTGGATCCTCACTTGATGAAGAACAGTCCTTAGGAATCCAAGTAAAAACTTTTTTCTTGGTTTTGGAAATTTTAGACTTTTCTTTTCTTGATTTTGAAACTGTTTTTTGTGAATCCTCAGACTTTACAGTCTTAGGATCCTTTTTGATTTTATCCTTCTTGGTTTTCCAAAAAGGTTTCTTTTTGTGTTTTACTTTATTTATTTTGAATCTCACATCCATTTCACTGGGTTCACTATCAACTTGATCAGTCCTTGAATCAGGGCTACTAAAAGCTCCTTTTGGGGACTGACTAAGCCGCCTTTGAATATCAAGCTGTTGCTTGAACCAGTGCTTGCAATGTCTTGCAAGGTGAGAAGAGTGACCACATTGGAAAGGAACATGATTATAAAACACATTTGTGTAATATGGATCAACAAAAATTTGTTGATAATGACCATAGTAGTTGTTGTCACAGAAGTTGTATGTCTGAGGATTTCTAAATTGATTGGTTGTTTGAGAAAATGATCGTTTATTTGGTGGAACATATTTACACGAAGTACTTGTCATTTCATTTTCAAAAACTTTGCTTTTACTTGAATTGTCCTCAGTCACACAACTTGATGATGAACAACATGATATGTTCACCTCAACAGGCCTACTTTCGTTGACACAATTTTCAACAAAAGTTGTATCACAAACGGTTTCATAATATGAGTCAGAAGAAGAACATTAATTTTCATTGCAAACGTTTGTACAACTATAATCACTTGAATTTTCACAAAATACATAATTTGACCCTGACTTTAAACTTCCCAATATGGATTCACAAACTTTATTACAAACTGGATTAATAATAGTTTTGGTTAGATCCACACATGATTCAAAACGTGGTTCTAACTTTCTTTTTAGCTTACAACCCAGGTTAACCATCCCATATTCACCACCATTTACATCACCTGCTACACAAGACACATTGATGTCAGATTTATCAGATGATGGGACTGGAGCAGCAGTTTGAGAGGCAGCAGGAACAAATTTCACAGGCTTTGGTATTCTACCAACCCCGTATTCCATTTCCTCGTTTGGAAAAGTATTATAGCTAAAATGGGGTAAGCTAGTGTAATTATCATTCATCGGTGGAGGTACTGCTGAATAATCATATCCTAGCCCCGCTTTAACTTTAGTACTTCTCTGGGCTCCAATAAAATCATCCAATTTCTCAGATGATACTTCAAATCTTTCAACTTTCTTTTCCTTTTCCCTTTTATCAGAAGCATCAAGTTTCAAATTCTCAATTTCCTCTTTTAGTTCAGAAATTATATTTTTATAATAGATACCATCATTCTCCTTTATAAAAATCTTAAGTTTAAGATTTGCCACATCATCATGGTGAGTTTTAATCTTTACAACGTAGATCTTGTCAGCTTTTACATATTCAGCATTTAACTAACGAAGTTTTGCATTTTCTTTCAAAACTTCGTCTTGATGATATCTATAGTATGTGACTTTGTTGATGCATGCTTGAGAACAAAGATTGTGATTTACCTCATCAGCTGGTGATGTGTCGGGAATGATAGGACATGCATGACTTCTTTTACCGGCAGCACTTGTCCCAACTTTATTATTTGTCCCAACTTTATTTTCTTTGGACTGATTGTTCATTTGGAGCTTATCTTCCATTATTTCAAAAGACTTGATGGTATAAGCTAACTCTAAGAGTGTCATGGTATACAGGTTTGTAGTTCTTTTTGATGGTAACCACATTGATGTTCCATGTGTAAGGTAGTGAATTCAACAACTTCAAACAAACCATTGATTATACCAACACTACTCATTTTGAAGACGAGTGACTCAAATCTGTTGATGAGAGAGACAACCGATTCTCTTATATATGTATAAACATGTCGAATTCTCCTTTTAATATTTTCTTTCGGCTTTCTCCCATATCCAGATTTCCTCTAAGCGTTCGTAAGACATTTTTTTTTAAACTCGGTTAGTTTTTTTTTTCTTTTGAAAGAGAAACAAAAATTAAGGGTTTTTTTTTTTGCTACAGTGCCGAGTCGCTACAGTGTTTCGCATGAGTCGCTACAGTACCCGATGCGAAGCGATTGCTACAGTACCCGTGCGAAGCGAAACGATTGCTACAGTACCCCCGTGCGAAGCGAAATGATTTGCTATAGTACCCGTGCGAAGCGATTGCTACATTACCTCGGCGAGGCGATTGCTACAGTACCCGTGCGAAGTGAAACGATTGCTACAGTCCCCCCCCCCCCGTGCAAAGCGAAACGCTTTGCTACAGTACCCATGCGAAGCGATTGCTACAGTACCTCGGCGATGCGATTGCTACAGTCCCCCCCCCCCCCTGCGCGATTGCTACAGTATCTCGGAATCGACTGCTACAGTACCCCGATGCGATTTTTTTTTTTTTGAGAATTTAACACCCAAACTTCCAAAAAGTCAAAAAGACTTTAGTCTAAAAATCAATAAATCGGCCTAGATCTGAGTTTTTAAGCCGAATCTGAGCCTAGACACAAAAATTTAAAACACTAAAAACTTAGATTTGGTGATTCTCGTGTATTTCTAAGGTGTAAGGAACTCCAAAATAGGTGAGTAACACGAAATCAACCTCAAATCCAACAAAAACTAAGATTAAAATGCGAAAAGTTTGACCCGAAAACCACAAAAAGTCGAGCCGAAAGCTCTTATACCACCTGTAGGTCCTCTAGATGGATCTCAAGACTTGACTCGGATCAATCCGTGTTATTGGTTAGCTGAAATCATCGACACTCGGATCTCAGATCTTAGTTTGTTATTACAAAAGAAAGAAGATGAGAGGAGAGAGTGAGAAACTTTATTTCCTTCAAGTTGTGTGAATGAGTTATGATTAGTTGTGGAGAAATGTGTTAAGTGGCCTTTATATGCCTTTATATAGGGTCCCTATTTCTCCAAAGTTTACATAAAAAACGTACAAAATAAACGTACTGAGTACGTAATACACCGACTAAAAGCAAACATAAAGACATACACAATCCTAATAACAATATATAATATTGGCCCTACATGAGGTAGTAACGGCCGATGATCTAGATACTATTCGATACTCCATGATCAAGAATTTGGAATGTAATAGAAACAATAAGTAGAAAGGCACAAAAGATAATAAAATAAAAAAAATCACATAACATAATGCAATGAGTAAAAAAAAGATAAAATAACAAAAAATTTACATAACATAATGCTATCTGGATAATCTTTCCATTCTACTCGGTTTGAAAAGTAGCAGCAGCCCATACGTTTTATTGATTTGTGTATTTTATTCTACTAAAGCTATTGACAATAACTTCATAGAATCTTATTCGCAAATGAGAAGAAAAACCCTCTTTAAGTAAGTAGGCATGTCATATTTACTCTCATCATTCATAGAAACCTTTTTATCATTCAAATAATAATAATAATAATAATTAATGGTTAAAAAAATTGAAGAAGAAACACATGTATCTTTGTGAGCAATAGTGAAGATCAACAACACTTATAGTGATACGAAAGCACAATGGGTCTTATGATGAGAACTTCTTTTATTTTTAAAAAAATTTGTGTTTTTAAATGTTAATTTAACTAAACTTGGTAAAGTTTACGGATTCGAGTGATGAGCCTTGGGCCAAAAGAGGTTCTAAAAAAGTTGAGTTCATATGTCAAAACTCTCAAAGCTGGTCGATTTTTTTTTAAAAAATGGCAATTTGATTTGCAAACAAGTCATTTTAAAATAGTTCCAAGTTGATGAGTCACCTTGATGTCCAACATTCTTCTTTTAATGATTCGCTTTTGGGTCTTCAATATGAAGTATACATATTTGGTAATGGAAGTATACATTTGAGAGAGGGCTTAGACAGTATGAAAATGCTTTGAATGAGAGTCATTATCGTTGGTGATTCAAAGTTGATCGAATTGCATCTTTAATTTCGGCCGTTGTTAGTTATATGTTTAGATTGTATATATCTAGTTATGAGCACTATACCAAATCAATTTTACGAAAAGTTGAAAACTGCGGCATTATGCAATGGTTGTGCTGTTGATCGGTTCTTTATGTAAGTAATAAAAAACACGAATAATAATAAACCTATGAATCTGTTATAGTAATGAGAGTAGTAACCACAATAGAGTATGATGTGGTCGACATATTTGTCATCTTGATTGAGTTTATCTTTGAGATGTATAGTTATGAATGAGGTTATGGTTCTTGAGAGGAACCCAGTTTGGAAGAGAGGATACACACAAAATTGTATGTGTGTTTTTGATTAGGTTATTATGTTAGTACTTTCCTCTCCTTATATGCATTCAATGGAAAACCCTTTATTAGTTAATTAAAGGTAATATGACTCATCAACAATTAACAAACTAATATATAATCAGATATAATTAATATTTTAATCTAATATTATACTAATGACAATAATGACAACATATAAATAAATAGATATTAATATTTATTCTTACATGTGCTCAAAAGATGTAAGACCTCACAGCATATTATATACTTAATTTTTATATATTCATAAGACCTCACAGCATATTATATACTTAATTTTTATATCAGAACAACTCCAATTATTTGAAATGATAGTCTTTTTTTTATGTTTGATTGCAAACTAGAAAAGTTTGTTTGATGATGTTACATGATTCTCAAGCAGCAGCTAAGTTGTGACATTTGTCAATTTTTATTTGTATTTGTATTTGAATTCGATAAACCGACCCGCTATGTCATTTCGATGTATTTTATTGATTGTTTTTCAATAATAAAATGTTCCAATGATTTGCGATTATCATTTGTTGGTTTCTATGTATTTTGTCCAATAAATGAATCTCCGAGGATTTAATATTCCTTAGTTAATCGATTTCCGAACTATACAGATTTATTACGTAAATATTCAAAGTTTATTAAACTATCATTACCTTTATATATTTTTCCAAATTTCAAGGTCTAAGTTGAAAATATACTTTAATTCAATTTTAAAGAATCTTTAAAATGGAGGACCAAACTTGTAAACTTGATTTTTCTAAATTATAATACAATAATATTAATAAAACCCCAGCCCCCCCTCGGTGACTCCCGGTCGGCGACGGAGGTAATTATTCCGGCGACCTTAATACCAACTCAAATCGCCATCTTAAATCCAAATAATGATTATAATTCATTTCTCTATTAAAATAAATCATTAGCCATTCTTAGTAACATGCAATAACAACGTAAAAGGCCGAATTAAACATTCAAACGAAAGGACTTTTTTATTAAAACTCATTAACGGCTAATTATCGTCCAACGGTCCACTTAAGACTATAAATAGACCATACCTCCTCGTCTAAACCTGCTCATAACACCCAATTACACTAAAGAACTCCCTAAATATCTTAATTGCTCTGTCCATAGCGTTTTTCCGGTGCAGCTCCGTTTACCATCAAACGAGATCGTTCCCAGGTAATTAACTTCGGATTTTTATTCCTTTTTACTCGTGTGACAAAACCCCTAACATGATTCAACCTTACATGGACCCAATTAAGAGAATTCAACTGCTAGGGTTCTTGTCTAGAAGATGAACATGACATATTATATTTATATATTTGTTTCCATTCATAAACTAAAGATGTTAGCTGGTCCAGTGAGTAACTCAATTTACACACTAGACCAGGCTTCGAACCCGGGTTAGTGCAACCCTTTTTTGTTCATTTTTTTAAAACCAATTTCTTATATTTATTAATCAAATAAGTTATTTAAAAATAATAATAAATCAAATATAACTATTTTAAACCAAATAAAATTTTTATAAAATAAGTATAAATTATATTTTATCATTTTGCCACTCTAAAACCAAACTTTCATAATCGTAACTCGTTAATTATAATTCGTTCGTTAATCTTAATTCGTTAAACTTTAATTATTCAACTTTTAATCTGTTAAACCGTTAGATTTAGTTTTAACACTAAAACTTTAACCTGTGCCTCGCAAATATCATATTTCTCATATTTACGTTAGGTTATTAATCAAATAATATTAACATAGTATTAAACCGTTAAAACATAAAATATTATTAAAATAATCAAATACCTTAAAATTAGTAAAAATTATAATAAAATAATATATATTCCCAACAAATTATACAATAAGTAACTTTAATAATACCGTTAGTTAGTCGTTAAATTTTCGTATTATTTTATTGATAGTTCGTGAGGTTCAACATTTTCGACTTTGTTGACGCGTTTTCGGCTTTTCTTTTATTTATGCTTCATATCAAGGGTGAGTTTCTCACACCCCCTTTTAATACTTTTATTACTTTGGTGGTAGCATATGTATTCTTACAAGTTCAAAGTATCTGACTTTGCTTACAAACTACCAATTCATTATATGGACTTGTGTGTTACTTAGAATACTCGCTCGCACTTACTTGCACATGGTAGCCTCAATAAGTATGATCATACCCCCCTTCCCCCCTTTGCACTCAGGACCAATTGTTTTGAGTGGAAAAAGGATTCATTATCATGTACATTGGTTTTCCCAGCTGGAAAGGACCTTCGTTTATTCTTTACACTCAGGACCTTGATTCGAGTGTAAATAACCCTTATTTGCGTTTTTCACATATTTCATGGAATTGTATAATTTTTATGTATTTATATAAAACTGTGTGACTCACCAACTATTCATATAGTTGACATTATTTTATGCATATTCTACAGGTAAAATTATCATGTGTTGACATGCAACAAAGACATTAGACTTAGGTTACAGTAATAAATGGATAAGTTGATTTAATTTTCGTTAGTGAATGTGTTTCCTTGCTTTAAACTTATGTACTTAAGATATTAAATAAATTAATGATAATATTGTCAGATAAGGATTCACTGTAATCAAGAAAACAGAACCGCATAAACAAACAAAACTAACTATTATTGACATCTATGGATTGATTCTACATATGGTATCTACACAGAGAATTTTATTAATATGACATTTTAAATAAAATTATTTAAGCCTGCCACATATATCTCAAACTGCCAGCTTTCAGTGTTCAAGCTACCCAACCAAAATATATCTTCTGGTTTAATATTTATGGATGTCGCTTCAATATAATTTCTTATTACTATATTTACATTTTAAATTGAGGCATGATATTTGATCTCTCACTAGGAAGATTGTAAAGCGAAGTGATGTATGTCTACTATTCTAATGAGCACGACATTATAAAATATTTTGAATTATTATAACCGAATATAAATAATTCTACTTTGGTTTCGGCGTTAATAAGTATTGATGGGTTTTTTTTACATTTCTCTAACTAGTTTTTGTGATGCTAGCCAATTTTAGAATACAGGTTTTTCAGCTTAGATAATCTAACTAAACTATTAAAGTAAACAAGCATTTTCACTTAGCATTTTTCTAGGACATACATATTGGATGTCACCTAAATGTAATATCACCACTTTTCTATTAGTAATTGCTAACTCACTTCCTTCCTATTATTTAAACCATAATGTTAGAAACCCTAATTCACATTCTTGTGTTCCTCTTTCTCTTGTCGTCTAACAAATTCTCTCAAACATCAGTGACAATTAGTAACAACTATCAAATTCGGAAGATTGTCTCCCGTTTTTATCTGATATCAAAACGTTTCTATCTATTGTTCGATTTTCATAGTTTGAATTTTTATTTTCCTTTTTTTGTTTGGTCGCACTTTAGGGTTTGTATTTTTTTTCAAATTAATGTTTTATAGAGTTTCTAGCCCCCTTGTAAGGCATGCTCTTTTCACAATCAAATTGACATGATGATGGGCACGGGCATCAAATGGTTGACCAGGCAAAAAAAAACATTTATGGGTTGAAAATACCACTAACATTTGTTATTATATAATTTTTTATTAGTTTTTGTTCGGTTTTTATTTAAAATTTATACTACTAACATTTGTCATTATACACCGAGAGGTAGAAAGAATTACAACTCCCATCCCGCCTAAAATTCTAGGAGTTCTTGATAATTAGAATAGATTCGGAGACCCGGGCGACTTATCCGTTTTAAATTTAAAAGATTTCGATAAGTACTTTTCCTATTCCTTCTATGTCGTAGGGTTAAAACCAAAAAAAAAATTTGTTGTTTTCTCGATGTTTTCTCACGTTTTTGATAAAACTCTCTCGTAAAAGTATTTTAACAATACTTTGGCTGATATTAGTAGATGCTACTCGAACCACGCTTTTTCTATACAAATCAGCAGTTCGTATAGAGGTTATTATGTCAGCAATAGTATCACTACCCATGATTAATTAATATGATTGGTGCCTCCAAATTTGGATATAATCAACATGCTTTTTTACGTATTCTTTTAAGGAATTATGAATGTTCATTTTGAAAGGTATATACATGAGGCAAAATCTACTAAATGAATCTTAATATATTTATTTTAAATACCCTACTAAAACCTATAACCATATCGTGGTCTCGTTTTATAATACCTCAGGAGCTAATGAAACTATTTTAGTAAAATTGAACTGTTTCAATTCTCGAGCATTCGCACCCAAAACTCGAGTTCCTTTTGGATTTCCTTCTTGATCAATCACAACTGCAGCATTGTCATCATATCGTATTATCATACCATTGTCACGTTTAAGTTCTTTACAAGTACGTACAATTACAGCTCTGACCACTTCTGATCTTTATAGAGGCATGTTTGGAATTGCGTCTTTGATCACAACAACAATAACGTCACCAATATAAACATATCGACGATTGCTAGCTCTTATTATTCGAATACACATCAACTCTCGAGCCCGCTGTTATCTGGTACGTTCAAATGGGTCTGGGGTTGAATCATGTCATTTTATTTTTTTTATCTATCATTTACAATACAAAGTTCGAAGAAAAAAAGAAATATTATTTGTTCAAAAAAATAAACCTGCACCCGCTATTTTTAAGGCATGTTTCTTTTTTATACCAAAATGATGAATTGAGCTCGTATAGGCATTTTAGATGTTGCTATTGAAATAGCCCATCTGGTTATATTTTCTGTTACTCCACCCATTTCATAAAGGATTCAACCTGGTTTAACAACAGCTACCCAATATTTGGGAGAGCCTTTACCTGAAACCATACGTGTTTCAGCGGGCCTTACTATAACTAGTTTATCTGGAAATATACGGAACCATAATTTTCCACCGCGACGTGCATTTCGTGTCATTGCTTGTGGGCCTGCTTCTATTTGTCTAGATGTGATCCAAGGGGTTGAACTAGAGGTGCACAAATCGGGTATTAAAAAAACCGGGTTCGGGTATGGAACCGGGTACTGGTATGACTGGATATTGAAAAATCGGGTATTAGTAATAACCGGGTCGGGTTCGGGTCCGGCTATTGGCATGAAAAACCATACCCTATGTACCAGGTTCGGGTCGGGTATTGAACCGGGTTTTCAATACCCGGGTATTTGAATATCCTATTTTCAGGTATTGAAAAAACCCATTTTCCGGGTATTTGAATACCCTATTTCTAGGTATTAAAAAAACCAATTTTCTGCAGCATTCTTCTATTAACGGGTCCTACTTTGTGTTTTTATTATAACTCTATTTTTTTGCATACAAACTTCAAAGTTCATTCAAACATATGTAAATAACTAAACAATTATATAAAAAACATATATTTTATGTGTTTTAAATTGTTATTTGATATATCAAAAGACGTTGCTCTAAATAAAATATTTATATCAAATATGTGCTTCAAAAAAGATCCGTTGAAGAACGACTATAGATTTGTGGGTAGCCACACAACCATTGTCAAGTGTCACACAGACATATGTGCACAAACACTAATATTAGGTATGCAAAAAAATCCAGTTCGGGTATGCAAAAAACCCGGGTTTCGGGTATAACTAGAATCGGGTTTCGGGTATAACTAGAACCGGGTTTCGGGTATTATCGGGTTTACGAGTTTATATCGGGTTTGGGTTTCAGCATTGAAAGTCATACCCTATCCGTACCCTACGGGTAGGGTCGGGTTCGGGTATAAAAAACCCGGGTTTAAAAAAACCGGTTTCCGGGTTTTTTTTCGGGTCCGGTTCCGGGTTCGGATTTTTTGTGCACCTCTAGGTTGAAGTACCTGAAAAGCATATTTACCAAAACAAATAGTACTACCTCGATAAGACATTCCCTTCATTGTTCCTCTATATTGTTTACGGATCTAGTTCTTTTGGGGTTATAGTTGATGTTTTTTTTTTAAATTCCATCTCTACTACAGAATCGGATGTGAGAGTTTCTTCTCATCCAACTCCTCGCGAATAAATCAATTCAAATTCAATATTTTGAATTCAATTCAAATAGAAAATTATTTGAATTAACTTTAATAAGTAATATACTGAATCATGGATTTCATTTAATCTAGATCATATATATTATTAATTTGTATATGTTGTTTTTATTAATAACTAAATATAAATATATTAAATAACTATTTTTTCTTATATTTATCTATTTTTTATTTATCTATTTTAGAATGTTTTATAATGTTAAAACAAATCTTTCTTTTGTTTTACTCTTTATCGTAATGGATTGACCCAATTTTAGCAATCCAAGAAAATAAAGTTTTCGTGGGTAAATATTTACTCTTTCAGTTTCTATTTTAGTTCTCTCATTAGTTCATAATTTTTTTGAATAGATGAATTGGTCTTTGGCCGGTTCCGCCATCCCGATCAATGAATCATTCGAATTCTTTTTCACTAAAATCTTTTGAATTCAGAGGTTCCATCATTCTCATTGCTTCTTAATTAATGGTTAGGTCTGAATTCTATAACGTAACTATTAGTTTTTGAGTCAATATTCTTAGTCTGTATTGGCTCGAAGCTCTTTATTTTTTGTTCGATGAGCAGATTCATTTAATGATAAATTCGTATTAATGCTTCATTACGCAGATTTTTTCTGAGATGACTCATAGACCTTACATATTGGAATTCTATATCTATATTATCAATATTCTTTATTTTTTCCTTCTTTCTCTCATCCTTCCATTTATCCATACCCTTTCTTTTTTATTTCGATTGACAACTTAGAAATTTTTTTAATAAATAAGATTTCAGTCGCTACAATAGTATAACCAATATATCATATCTTGACTGGTTCTTTGGATCCAGATAATACGAAGTGATGAGTTGGTTATTACTTCTATAGTTATTTGTTTATACTATGAGGTTGGCTTTTTATACTAACCCTCAAAAAACCAACGAGTCGCACATTAAGCATTGCAATTTTATCAAAAGATTCATTGCATTTTTATTAAAATCTATAGAATTATAATTGTTCGTTTTTTTATTGAACATAAAAAAAATAAACGAATTTATCATTTTTTTTTGATCCATCACTGGATAGAATGCAAAGGGAAATAAAGGTTTATTATCCACCTTCTATAAATATCCAAATTTTTATGCCTAATACCCCCATAGATTGTTCGAACTGTATATAAAAACTAATCAATTTTAGCTCGAATGGTTTGTAGTGGAACCCTACCCTCTCTGATCCATTCAACACGCGCAATTTCTTTTCGTCAATACGTCCTGCAATTTGCACTTGAATTCCTTTTGTATCTGCTTGTTCAGTTAATTCTATAGTCTTTTTCATCGCTTCGCGAAAAGAAACTCTATTTTTGAATTGTCCGGCTATAAATTTTGCAAGAATATTAGGGTTTCCATTAGGCTTTTCAATTCGTGTGATAGCAATGTTAAGTTTTCGATTTACAGAATCAAATTCTTTTTGTGAATTCATCTGTAATTCTTCGATTCCTCGGGGTCGACTTTCAATTAATATTTTTCAAATCCCATATAGATTATGATTTGGATTAGGTCGATTCTTTTTTGAATCTCTATACGTGCAATTCCCTCGACGCCAGAAGATGTTTTTGTATTTTTTTGTACATAATTCTTGATATAATTTCTTAATCTTTGATCTTCTTGCATACCCTCGGAATAATTTTTTGGTTGTGCGAACCAAAGGGAATGATGACCTTGAGTTGTACCAAGTCTAAAACCAATTGGATTTATTTTTTGTCCCATGTTCCCCCATTACTATACGTATCATAATATGACATAGTTGTATCCTTCTTTTTTCATTTAGCTTTTTGTGACCATGTAATAGAGTCGGTATCTATATATTCATCTAAGGATATATCTTTCATTACAATAGTTACATGGTAGGTCAGTTTTGTATCGCAAAACTACGCCTGCGAGCTCGATGTTTTAATCTCTTCATGATCGTACCTTTATTTACTTCGGCTTTACTAGTTTTAGGCGGCAGGTCAACATATATCTATGTCTGCTCACAAAGCGCGAAGAGTAATTGATCAGATTCGGAGGCGTTCCTACGAAGAAACAAGCAAGCTCAAGTGGATCAACAGGTAGTCCACAAAGCATAAACTACTCGTCAATACCTATGAGTGTTAAGTCGGCTGAACAACAGTTTGCTTTATATGCATCTTTCATTGATTCATATGAGAATTATATTAAAGGGAAGATAGTTGATCCATCACCATTGAATAAAGATTATGATCATATTGATACAGATGACTTGGAAGAAATGGATCTACAGTGGCAAATGGCTATGATCATGAGAAGAGTTGATATAACAGTATAACACTAAATATATATAATTCCTGTGTATATTTTATATAATATTTTATTAGTTTTTGTTCAGTTTTTATTTAGAATTTGTGTACTACTAACATATTGGTAGCATATATAATAAAGTTATATGATTCGGTTACGTCTCATAATACGTGGGAGAAATATAATAAAGTTAAATGATACGGTTGAGTCATCAAGTCATCGGATGAAAATGGAAATAAAAAAGAGAATTTTTTTGATTGAAACGGGGAATCTGAGCAAACGTCAAGTACTTAACTCTTAAATAAATACTTAAAAGACAAACCAAACCCCAACAATTTAAGTTCACTCCTTAATCCTTAAGGCCAAAACCAACAAACCAAACAGTCACCAGAACACCACACAAAAGCAAGTTTCTTAAAGTCATTTACAAATAGAAAAAAAAAAAAAAAACCGTCAATAACACTATTTGATCCCTATATCACCTAAGTTCTCTACACGCGTGACATAACTAAACTTCATACTCCACAAACTTACTAACCGAGTCACTGTTTCTTGAGAACGCATCTCTCATAAAGCGCCACGAGCTCTTTCTTGTTCGGATTCTTCAACTGAAGCAATTCAGCCCCAAAGTTATGTTTCGTCAGCTCCTGTTTAAGTTTCAAAACCGTAAACTTGGTATGATCTTCGGTGCTGACGTTACTATTGTTCTCTTCATTATCCTCTGTAGAAACAAACTTCAAAGGACTAGTTGTACTCTTGGTTCTTTTGTTTGACCTTCTTCCTCCATCAATATCCATATCTTGAACCGAGTCTGTGCCAAATGTATCTTCAACCCGAACCCGTTTCCCATGTGAAGAGGTTTTCAGTTTGTTATCCAAAGCAGACTCGTTTAAACGGACCGTTGTCATTTGCTGTTGGAGTGAGTCAAGTTTCCCTTGAGTAGATTGAAGTTGAACCGAAAGCGCTTCTGCCCGGTTATTCGCCTCTGCCCGAGCTGCCCGTTCGGTTTCCAAAAGCGTTTCAAGAACTTGAACCGTACTAGCCCGTTGCTCGTTGTTTGACTGTAATAAAGTTTCAATCTCTTTTTCCCGTTCACCGACTCTCGCTTCCAACATTTTGACTTTAGATACGGCTTCCATTTCAGCTGCCCGGAACGTCTCCAGCTCATCGATCAGGTCTTTCGTTTGTCTTTCTAGGTTCTCGATACGTCTCTCTGCGCGTTCGATCTCAGTCTGGCGTTCACCTGCTAACCGTTCAATCTTGCTTCTCTCTTTTTGGGCAGCCGCCGCTTCTGCCCGGGCAGCGTCGGCTAACTCTGTTGCTCGTTTAGTTTCCTTTTCAGCGCTTCTGCATCGTTCTTGAACTTCTTCAAACCGTGTAAACTCAGATTGATATTTTTGCTCGAGATGAATCTTTTCTTGCTCGAGAATCCGTGCTTCGCGTTCATAAGACTGAGCTTTGGTGTTTGCGTTTTCTAAACGTTCACCGAGCTCCTTGAGTTGACTTTTTAATGAATATATGTCAGAATCATAGTTCTTTATCTTTGACTCGGCGGTCTGTAGAAAAAGGAAGTGCACATGAATTGATATAATCATTTGAATTTTTTAAATAAAACAAAAAATACAATTTTATAAAGGATCGCACCTTCAGTTGCAAGTTCAAAGTAGTTACACGTTGCTCAGCATGTTCAAGCTTTGATGCCCTATCTTTTAATTCAGCATCCTGCAAAATCAAATTAAGCTTCAATGATAATACAAAATAAACAAAAAACTAAACGTCTCCAGTAATTTACTAGTAAGCGGGTCAGTTTGGGTTGTTTTTTATCTTAAACAGGTCAGGTTAAAGATTTTAGCTGGCCATCTAACCAGTTATGGGTCAACTAGGATTGTAAACGAACTGAGCATACAATCGAACACGAACAACTGAACGAGCAGTTTTTTATTGTTCGTGTTCGTTCATTAAGAAAACGAGTGTGTTCATGTTTGCTTGTTTATAGTATAAATGAATTATTGATGAACATAAACAAATGAAAGTAACTGAACATAGATGAACAAGCATAACCGAGCAATCATCAATTAGAAGTAAACGTCAGCATCAATCTGTTACCCCTTAGAAAATATAAAACTAGATTATTTTATAGTTGGTGATAATTAATTTTGTAAGGCAGACTAAATTATAATGATACTAAAAAAATGTATATATATATATATATGAACAAACTTGTAAAAACGTAACCTAACAAACATAAACGAGCATAAATAAGCAAACGAGACTTGTGATCATGCTTGTCCGTTTAGCCTATTAACACATTTTAGAAAACATAAAAACCGCCAGAACAGAAAGTCTTTGCTGCTCAACCCAACCCAACCCAACTCAGCCCGTTTCCATCAGCCAATTTTAACGCGTTACACAAACCGTAAAAGAACACATGATTGAGAAAGAAAATATCACCTTATCAGCCAATGTACCAGCAAACTCAGCTCGAAGAACATCTTCACGTTGTTGTGTTTGTTTATTTGACCGATCTTGAACAGCAGCAGCTTTCTCAAGTGCACTTTTTGCTTCTCTAACCGCCACATCATACTTTCGTTTCCACTCCTCAGCCTCTTCTTGCGCGGACATCGTTTGTTCACGTGCAGCAGCCAATCGAGCCTCAGCAGCACTGCTTCGGGCCTTTAAGTTTGCCACCTCAGACCCAACTTGGTCTTCTACCGCCTTTTGTTTAGATAAACAAACTTCATACTTTCGTTTCCATTCCAACGACTCATTTTTAGTGGTTTCCAATGTTTTTGATAAACTTGAATATCTTTCTTCTAATGAGCTTGAGTTTTTTTGAAGATTTGTTATTCGACTCAGGTAATCTTGTGACAGTTTGTTCTTATCGTTTATTGCATCTTCGTATCGTTTTAAGTAGTCAGATTTGTATTTCTCATTTGCTTCTAATTGTTTGTTGAGTAATTCCATCTTGTCTTCAATTGATCGGCATTTTAGATTGAGGGAAGTTTTTTCTGATGAAATTTGATCTATTTGTTTCTTGACAAGATCAAGAATTGGGCCTTCCAAACTTCAATTTAAAAAAAAATGTTAAAATATGGAGAACTGTTAGCAAATTGAAGTTATTAAATGTGGAAGACAAACCTTTGACGTAAGAATGACGTTAGCTTTCGCCATTTTTCTGGACCATGTGATGTTGATTCATACTTTGATATGAGTTTATCAAGAGCCTGTACAGTTAATCATGCATATCACAAAGTTAATTAAATACATGTCCTCTCATCCTGCTAATAACTGAACTAGACTTGTAAGTTGTAAATGAACCAAACAGATTAACAGAGCCTGTTCGCGCTCGTGCATCTAACTTTGACTGAACAAACGAACGAACACGAACGAATTTTCTTGTTCGTGTTTGTTCGTTAAGAAAATGAATGTGTTTGCACTCATTTATGTTAGTTTGTTAATATTCTAAAAGAACAATTCACGATCATAAATGAACGAGCATAAGCATACACCAATAAAAATTAAGCATGAATATCCAAATTAAAGTCCAAAAAACCATTATCATTGAACATTTTGAAATTCAACTAAGGGTTCTAAAATATGAAACTTAAATTGATTTTTAAGTAATATTAATATAGTAATAAACAAATTTGATCAACGAACAAAAGCAAAATGAACAAACACAAGCAAACATAAAACAAACATTCAAGAACGTAAATGAATGAATGAGACATATGTTCATGTTCGTTTGTTTATTTAAATAAACAAAAAACTGCGTTCTTGTTTAAATGAACGAACATATATGAATTTCTCGTTAAACATTTGGTTCATTTGCAGGCCTGAACTAAACTAATAAAAAAGGTTACTTTTAGAGTAGTATAATGATACCTTCATAACATCATCTAACTTTGTTGAAGGAGACTGACACATTTTTCTTAATTCCTTTTCCATGCTCTGTATGGCATTTGAGCATTGCAAGTAAGCTTCCCTAAACGCATTCCTTTTATAATCCTGCAATAAATTAACAGTCAGTAAAAACATACAATTAACGATCTTACAAAAGCATCAACGAATAATTACCTCAAACGCCTTTCTCAAAAACGTATGTAAACGTTTTTCATACTTTTGTCTGGCAGAACCAGCTCCCACTGCAATGGAGTTAAAACTTGCCACCGCCTTCTGAACAGCTTCTTCGTGAGCTTCTCTCATAGCAGCCTACAATAACTCATATTAAACTGTCTGAACATTATATTTTTAAAGAAAAATAATAAAAAATATAAAATTCATACTTCCTCAGGTGGTATTGTGCGGTCAAAGATGGACACGTAAAGCTCAGTAGCAGAATCATATGCCCTTTCACACTCAGCTTCTTCAACACTCTGTAAATAAAGAAAATTGGGAGTTGAAACCTTCATCTCATTTATGAAGAAAAATAATGTCTTAGAATAAAAGTCAAACCTGCCATGAAGAAGTTATAGTAGGCACTGCCCCGTTATTAAGAGCATCTAGAAACAACTGAGTTATACGAGCAAAAATGGGCCCAGTCATAACTGCAGATCCGACCTGTTTGGGCCTGGTCCTTTCAAAAACAAACCTTGTTAAGGCATCAAGTCCGGATTTAAACTCGGGCCTCATATTGTCCAACTACACATCACAAACAAAATATTACAACTTTGTAAAATTAAATTATTGTAATAAAAAATTACATGTGTCACGCACCGGAATTTGATCAAGTCGCTGGAGATCGTTCTCGTTGTTCAAAGGTCTAACAAGAGTGAAGCAATCTCTATCGGGGAAAAGAGCTCGGATCGATTCTCGAATCTAGAAATTAGTAAACATAAAATAGTAAGAATATAGTGAAGCATGTGAAAAAAATAACTACGACCCCATTACATCATCTCAATTATGAACATAAACCATATATACATGTGTGTACATACATACATCTACATGATACATATATATAGTAAGTTATACAGGTATATACAGATAATGAGTTTAATAAGTAACCTCATTCTTGGCAGCAACATCCCTTACACCACCAGTAACAGGCCTCAATGCAAGCTCTAGATAGTCACGAGGTGTTATTTTCCTATCGTCCTCAGCTAATTCCAAATAAAAGTCCTGCGAGTAGCATTGTAAACAAACATGTATAAAGATGGTAACTCCTCATGTAGATCACAATAATCTCACATGAATTTGCTCATTTACCCGTAAAAGCCAGACAAAGATTGGGGAAAACTGGCCAAGTTCAGAAGCTGTTGTCTTTCCACCAGAAGCTCTTACACGAATATGCTTAGTCATTTCAGTAACAAGAGAAAGGCGATCAAGTGCAGCCTCATCAATACCTCCCATCTGTATAAACAAATACACAAAAGCATTAGCAATAAACAGAAACAAGTAAAAAGTATGAATAAAGTACAAGTTATCAACCTGGTTGTATATGAACATGCTTGATAAGAGAACAGCTAGAGAGAAGATTTGTGTACTGTAGGTTCCCTGTTAAGAATAATAACAATGAATACAAGAAAAATGAAGCAACACAGAAACCTGAAAAGGATGAACAAAATGCTTTACAAATAAATAAAGCTAACCGTTTGATCATAAGCATCTATTCCTTCGGTATCTAGCAGTAAAAGACTGTATTCAGTGCCATCAAGAGCTGTTCTCTTTATAGGAGTACTCCAAAGCCAAAGCCCTTTTGTACATGGCTTATGCGTTGATGCCACCTGGAATCCGCTACTCCTTCCAAGAAGCTACAACAATAAGTGAAAAATAAATCTATTAGAGCAATAAACAAACCAACTTCAGTGACATTTGCAATGTTTAATCTTAGACTTCTTCAGCAATAACAAAAGTTCATAGTTTATAACTTTAAAGAGAGAGTTTGTTTAGCTTCTATTCGGTCCATTACACAGGCCAGATATAATACAATACTTCCTTTACATAAAACCACCAAATGAATAGAAACAGAAAAGGGATGAAGGCTTCAAAGTTTCACACTAACTGATCATATACACGAATTAAGACAATAATATGTAATTTCACACAACCTTTTCTTCCAACTGAAACTTTAACACTTGACACACAACACAGACATTTATAACGGTCGCAGTTTACTTCCAGAAAAGCTAGAAATTGTAACAATTATACATGACTATCTTGCAATTATATAAAAAAAAAAAAGAAAAAGCAATACTTCCTTTACATAAAACCACCAGTTAACAAATAGAAACAAGAAAGGGAGAAAGACTTCAAAGTTTCACACTAACTGATCGTATACATTTATTCATACAATAATTTGTGATTCCACGCAACCTTTTATTCCAACTGAAACTTTACACCAAGATTAACATTTGACACACAAACATGACATTTATGGCCTCATACATTTAAACCTGCAGAAAAGCTAGAACTGGTGCGGTTATACATAACTGATTGCAATTATATAAGCAAACAAGGTGCCATGAATTATTTTAAATTCTTATATAATTTAAAAATTTTCTCCACAATCCTGAATTGGAGCAAATCATGGCAATGTGTACTCAAAACTAATAATTCCACAAGCAATGATCACACCTAAAACCCTAGCTTCACAATCATTAACACAATCTTAGACATGTTTAGCTATATCACCTCTCACTAATAATTTGTGATTTCAGTCTTTCATGCAACCGTTTCCTCAACATGAAACATTACACCAAGATTAACATCTGAAACACGAAGACAGACTTCACATTTATGAGCTATGACCTCATACATTTAAATATGCATAAAAGCAAGAAACTATAACAATTTACATAACTGATTTGCAACTATATTATTCTATATTCTTACATAACTACATTTTACACAAAAATCATGCTATAAGTTAACAATTTCCTAATGTACTCAAACTAAACAATTTCATAAGCAATGATTCCACCTAAAACCCTAGCTTCACAATCACTAACACTCACAAACAAACACAAACATCGAGATTAATGAGCCTCATCCAATTAAAGATAACTGATTTATATTGTTATGTTGTGGTCTCCGATCCATCATGGGTCGGGTCCGGTTTAGACGAATAGACAGAATTAGGAGATTAAGCTGTTTGAGTTTTGGCCAAGCCCAAAAGCTCTAATTAGGCCCAGTTTAGTTAAAGGGTTAAACCCTAATTGTCTAGTCTATATATTCTCTCCTGTACTTGTAAGTTGGTATCACTCAATAATAAGAAAACCCCAGTTATCGACAGTGGACGTAGGTCATACACCGTGACCGAACCACTTAAATCCTTGTGTCTCTTTCGTTTATTCTTTCGGTTTTACTTTTGTATTCGTGTTTGTGTGTGACTCCGATCCTAACAATTGGCATCAGAGCCTGGTTCTCGATTATACACATAGTTCCGCCGCCGCTGCTCCGCTGCCGCTGCTACAGTACCGCCGCTGCTACAGTACCGCCGCCGCCGCTACAGTACCGCGCCGCTGCTACAGTCCGCCGCCGCTGATTAGGGTTCCGCAGCTGCTGGTTCGTTTTTTCTGATCAGTTTCCAGTCCTTTTATTCCTTGGGTAGTTTGGTTGTTTGCTGTAATCAAAACTCAGTTTGGATAATGGCTGAGGACGGAAAGATCAAGATTGAGAAGTTTGATGGTCAGGATTTTGGATGGTGGAAAATGCAAATTGAGGATTTGCTATGTCAGAAAGACTTAATGGAAGCACTAGAAGAGAGGAAACCGGAAAGTATGAAAGATGATGAGTGGAAGGTACTTGACAGAAAAGCCATAGCTGTTATTAGACTCTCACTAGCTAAGAATGTGGCATTCAATATTGTAAATGAAACTACCACGTATGGTCTTATGAAAGCCTTGTCAAATATGTATGAAAAGCCTTCTGCATCAAAAAGGTATTTCTGATTAGACAGCTAGTTAACACCAGAATGAAGGAAGGGGCATCTGTTACCTCTCATGTTAATGACTTCAACACTATTATTTCTCGTTTGTCTTCTGTTGATATCAAGTTTGATGATGAAGTTCAAGCGTTACTCTTGTTATCCTCGTTACCCGAAAGTTGGTCAGGGACTGTTACTGCAGTTAGTAGTTCTTCTGGGAATACTAAGCTTACTTTTGAAGGAGTCCGGGATTTGATTTTAGGGGAGGACATAAGAAGAAGGAATTCTGGTGAGACATCTAGTTCTATATTGAGCACCGAAGGGAGAGGTAGGAGAAGAGAGAAAGGTAATGGCAGGGGTAGGTCAAAGTCTAGAAGAAGAAGTCAGTCAAAGCCCAAAAAAGACATTGAGTGTTGGAATTGCAAAGAAATGGGGCATTTCAGAAACCAATGCCCTAACCCCTCAATTTCAAAAGAAAAGAAAGAATCTAAGAAGGAAGTTAATCTGGCCACCGGTTCAGATGATTCAGAAGGTTCAGAAGAGACTCTTATCTGCTGTGTTGAAGAATCAACAGATTCATGGATTATGGATTCTGGTGCATCTTTTCATGCCACTTATAGCACGAAGAAGATGAAGAATCTCCGAACAAGTAATTTTGGTAAAGTTCGTTTGGCTAATAATCATGCTGTTGATATCACGGGGATGGGGGATATTGAACTAAAAACTTCATTGGGCACCTCATGGACTCTAAAGGATGTTCGGGTCGTTCCTAGCCTTAGAAGAAAGCTAATTTCTGTTGGGCAGTTAGATGACCAAGGATATGATGTTATGTTTGGTGGGGGTCAATGGAAAGTTGTGAAAGGGAATCTTGTGATCGCCAGAGGTAAAAAGAAGGGCACTTTATACATGGTTGAAATTCCAGCTGATGGGGTAAATGCAGTGACTAGTGGACCGAGTCAGTCTAGTTTGTGGCACCAACGACTCGGCCACATGAGTGAAAAAGGGATGAAAATGCTCGTTGCTAGAGGAAAAATTCCAGAACTGAAGAAGGTTGAATCTGAATTTTGTGAACCATGTGTTTTCGGTAAAAAGAAGAAAGTATCTTTTGTGAAGACCGGAAAACAACCGAAAGCTCAGAAATTGGAGCTTATTCACTCTGATGTCTATGGACCAACTTCAGTCTCTTCTTTGGGAGGATCGCACTATTATGTCACCTTCATTGATGATTCGACACGCAAGGTATGGGTTTACTTTCTTAAAAATAAATCTGATGTTTTTGATACTTTTAAGAAATGGAAAACTGCTGTTGAATTGGAAACTGATTTGAAGGTGAAATGCTTGAAGTCGGATAACGGTGGTGAATACGTTAGCAAAGAATTCCGTGATTATTGTGAAGAGTACGGTATTCGGATGATCTTTACAGTCCCTGGCACTACTCAACAAAATGGAGTGGCAGAACGAATGAACAGGACGTTAAATGAAAGGGCAAGAAGTATGAGACTTAATGCCGGGCTTCCAAAGACGTTCTGGGCAGATGCAGTTAACACTGCAGCTTATTTAATTAACCGGGGATTGTCAGTACCGCTGGGTTTCAAGACACTAGAAGAAGAGTGGAAAGGTAAAGCTGCAGATTATAAGCATTTGAAAGTCTTTGGGTGTAGCGCTTATGATCTAGTGAAAAATGACAAGCTTGATGCTAAAGCTAAAAAATATGTTTTCATTGGATATGGGTCAAACGAAATGGGCTACAGGCTTTGGGATTTAGAAAGCAGAAAAGTAGTCAGAAGCAAGCATGCAACTTTTAATGAGGCTGAGTTATACAAAGATAGAAACACTTCAAAATCAAGGGTTCAGAAAGAGCAGGTTGAATATGAAATTGATGCTCAGAAAAAGACAGTTGAGTCAGCTACCGAACCCGAGACAGAAACTGAAGAAACCATAGTTCCTGAATTTGAAGATGATGATATTGGTGGAAATGAAGAGTCAGAGGGAGTCTCGGACAGTGGGAGTTCAGAGTCTGAGGATGAACAGTCTCCACAAGAACCTGACCCGCCTCAGCACTGGGTTAGGAGGTCCACCAGAGTTTCTAAACAGCCGGTACGTTACAAACCTTCAGTTAATTATCTCCTTTTAACTGAAAATGGTGAGCCAGAGAGTTATTATGAAGCACTTAAGTTGAAAGATTCGCTCCAGTGGGAGCATGCTATGAAGGAGGAGATGAACTCTTGTAAAAACCAGACATGGGTTTTAACCAAGTTTCCACCAGATAAAAGAGTTCTACAGAATAAATGGGTCTATAGAGTCAAGGAAGAACATGATGGGTCTAAACGATACAAAGCTCGTTTAGTGGTCAAGGGTTTCCAGCAAAAGAAGGGAATTGATTATAATGAAATATTCTCTCCAGTTGTGAAGATGACCACCATCAGATTGATCTTAAGTATTGTTGCTGCAGAAAATTTACATCTAGAGCAATTAGATGTTAAGACAGCATTTTTACATGGTGATCTTGACGAGGAGATCTATATGGCACAACCTGAGGGATTTCAGGTTGCCGGGAAAGAAAAATGGGTCTGCAAATTGAAGAAAAGCTTGTATGGTCTGAAGCAGGCACCTAGGCAATGGTACCTAAAGTTTGATGATTTTATGGTGAGAACTGGGTACAAGAAATGCGAGGGCGACCATTGCTGCTACTTAAAGAAGTTTAAAGGCTCATATATCATTCTACTTCTTTATGTAGATGATATGTTAATTGCAGGATCTGATATGAAGGAGATTCGCAAGTTGAAGAAACAGTTGTCTGATGAATTTGAGATGAAAGATCTTGGTCCAGCCAAACAGATTTTGGGGATGAGTATATCCAGAAAGAAAGATGGCTCCATAACACTATCCCAAGAGAAATACATAGGGAAAGTGTTAGAAAGATTCAGGATGAATGATGAGAAGACTAAACCGAGAAACACACCTTTGGGAAGTCATTTCAAACTTACCAAAGACCAGTCTCCCAGAACAGAGGAAGAAAGAACAGAGATGGCTAAAGTTCCGTATGCATCTGCTGTTGGCAGTCTCATGTACGCCATGGTTTGTACATGGCCAGACATTGCTTATGCTGTCGGGGTAGTTAGTCGTTTTATGTCGGATCCGGGAAAGGAACATTGGGAAGCGGTGAAATGGTTACTCAGATACTTAAAGGGTACTTCCAGTTTGGGGTTATGTTTTAAGGGGAAGGATACAATTCTTAGGGGTTATTCAGATGCTAATCTGGGTGGATGTAAGAAGACGTTTAAAAGCACTACTGGTTATGTTTTCACAGTTGGGGGAACAGCAGTATGTTGGATGTCCAGACTTCAGAAAAGTGTTGCTTTATCAACCACTGAGGCAGAATATATGGCAGCAGCTGAAGCAAGTAAAGAATTAGTATGGTTGAGAACTTTTCTTGAAGAGTTGGGAAAGAAACAGGCAGAGTTCTTCTTATATTGTGACAATGAGAGTGCAGTGAAACTTGCGAAGAATCCAGTCTATCATTCGAAGACTAAGCACATCGGGAGGAGATATCACTTTGTCAGAGATTTGATCAGTGATGGTGTTTTCAGTTTAAAAAATATCTCAGGTGCTAAGAATCCAGCAGATATGTTCACCAAGCCGGTGATGCTGGATAAGCTGAAGCTGTGCAGAGCTTCAGCAGGCCTTCAGGAATAATGTTGAGAAGGCGAAGGGTAACTAGGAGGTGCAAAACCAGATGGGTTTTATTTTACATGTACAAGGCAATGCAGGTGAAGACATTTTACGTCTCCAAATGGGAGCAGATTGAAATGTTTGACGCATCCAAGTGGTGGTTTAGAGAAGATGTCTCGAAGCCCAAGTGGGAGATTGTTATGTTGTGGTCTCCGATCCATCATGGGTCGGGTCCGGTTTAGACGAATAGACAGAATTAGGAGATTAAGCTGTTTGAGTTTTGGCCAAGCCCAAAAGCTCTAATCAGGCCCAGTTTAGTTAAAGGGTTAAACCCTAATTGTCTAGTCTATATATTCTCTCCTGTACTTGTAAGTTGGTATCACTCAATAATAAGAAAACCCCAGTTATCGACAGTGGACGTAGGTCATACACCGTGACCGAACCACTTAAATCCTTGTGTCTCTTTCGTTTATTCTTTCGGTTTTACTTTTGTATTCGTGTTTGTGTGTGACTCCGATCCTAACATATATCTATATGAGAAATAAAGGCACCGTGAACTATTACATGCGCGTATCTATACTATATAATAAACAAAGGTTTCTATTGGCACGTGTCATTTTCTGGTGCATTCTTTCTAGTTGTTCTTATATATTTTTTGTTTAATGATTTCTATAATTGCTTTTACAAAACATATATATATATATATATATTTATACACACACACACATATTTATATATATATATATATATATATATATATATATATATAATTTAAAGTTAGGTTTGTTTATAAAAGATTTTTATAAATTAACAATTTTCGTTACTTAACTTGTCTAATATGAATTATATCATTTATATGTGTGTGTGTGTGTGTGTGTGTAAACGTTTACTGATATATGAATCATTTTAGTGCCTAAAACTTACTCGGGTTCATTGTTAAAAACACGTGGATCTTTAACTGAACTCGGTCCGTCTTCTTTTCCCATTGTAGCCGTAATCTCTTTCTTTCTATCCATATATTGTCGATCAAAACCTTATCGATTCTCTTTACTGCACATTCTTCCGATTATGCATTTTCTCATAATACAATTTTACTTAAGTTGTTACCATATTTTTAGTGTATCATCTAAAATAGTATCGAAAGAAATATTTAGAGATTTATGATTAATTTGTATGTTTGTGAATTATAGTTGTAATTTAACTTTGTACTTATTTAATGTGATACTCAACTTTATTTATCATTCTTTTATTCATAAAAATATCAAAATATCAGTTACAGAATTTAAGTTGTTCAACCCGTGTAGAACAATATTTAAAAAAGCCTAAATTATCATTGCATTCCAACCAACCTATGCCACTAACAACCTAAGCCGCATACTGATTTTGCCTCAAACCTAAATTCAAAATGACAAGTGTGCTATAAATTCACAATTTTCTCCACAATTCATAGCAATGCACTCAAACTAAACAATTCCATACGCAATGATCACACCAAAAACCCTAGCTCCACAGTCAAATTAATAAACCCTAGGTCATTTCTGCAAAAACTACCTGATTCAGTATAAAACTCTTGCCCTGGCGAGCACGGCCGCAGACCGAAACGATGCCGACAGGCTGTTTAACAAGCTGCAGAACGGAAACCGCTTCCGGATCCATCTGGAACTTGCCTTTGTCGTCACAGTACACCAGGCGGATAGGTCTCGCCGGACCGGAGGTTACGGCGGCGGCGGTGGATGAAGAAGCAGCAGCAGGTGTTGACGGTGAGTCATCGGAAGATCCTTTGCCGAAGAATCTCATCGCCGATTATGGATCGATTGGTGTGTAAAGTGTTAAGAGTTGTAGTTGTGAGTATGGTGGCTTTTATATTATTATTATTAATTGGGATTTGGGGATTTTGAAACGGAAGGCGGTCGGAGGGAAAAGTGGATATCCAGGATTAGTGGATCGCACGCTAACATGTATTGGGTGTTCTTCAGTTTTCGGGTGTTTCGGGTCGGGGTTCTTCGGGTTTCAAAGTTTTAAATTTTAACCCGAAATTCAACCCAAACCTTTCACGGGTTTTTCAAGTTCGGGTTTGGGTTTTCGGGTTTCGAGTATCCTATAAAATAAAAGAAAAAACAAAAGAAAATTAAAAAACTTCAATGATAAAATTAAAATAGCATATTCTTCTTTGCTCGTAACGCAAATAATCAAATAATAAACCAACATAACTTGATAAAGTCATAAAACAATTCAAAAGAAGAGTAAAACTAAATAACTAACTCGAACCATAATAATAGTTTTCAATCAGACGTGATTTGATTGTTCGATTACGGTTGTTATTAGTAATAAAACGGAAAACATAAATTAACAATAAACAATCGATCCATAATAGTTGGAAGGACAACAGTTGATTAGGCTCATATTCTAATAACCTTAGTGACTAACTAAGCCTAGTATACCTAAAAATATATTTAATTTCAAAACTAAAAGTTTATTTGGGTTTTTCGGGTTGACCCGAAACTTATAAATCAAACCCGAGAACCAGCCCGAATTACTTCGGTTCGGGTTCGGGTTAGTCTTTTCTTGGGTTTGGGTTTTTCGGGTCGGGTTAGATCGGGTTCGGGTTTTTTCGGGTTGGGTTTCGAGTAAAAGTGGCAGCCTCGGGTGAAATTGAAATCGGCTCGGTTTCGGTTATTTCGGTTTGGTTAAGTGTTAAATCCGAAACATAATAGTTGGAATTGGTTCTGTTAATTGGGGTCATTTTTTTTAATTAACTCACTTGTACTCATTTTCAAGATACTTATTCGAGTCAGTCACAGACGTGTTAAGTTTTTTCAAAAGAAATATAAATTGATCGTGAAGGTCCCATAGATAGAACCTGATACGAGGTACTTAACATAAGACCTATGTGAGGGAGTCAATCCCACTCATAAAAGATGAAGGGTTAAGAATTGTTTGTACTTAACATCTTGATTGAAGTTAAATATTCATAAAACGAGCTTATACGGTGTTGGGGTTGACAATTGTGTGGTTGTTCGAATCGCTACTTTTTCCTAATGTAAACCGGAAACCTTGCCACTGATGACGAGTGATGGATCTGGATGGATCGCACACCCCAACATCTGAACTCTCTCTAGGAGTCTAGAACCACTGTCACTCGACTTGTAAACACTACACTCCATATATGATGATCCGGATATCAACCATTCGTCCATTTTTCCCAATCATAACAAGTCCCAAGGATCCTAGCGCATACCTCCTTTCCTTCCAAGCATTATTTAAACTAGACCCTAGGCAAATCAAGCAGCGCTAGGGGTGTTCATCGGTTTGACTATCGGTATATTATATTTGTTCGTTTATGAGCTTCTTTTAAACCCTAATCGAAAATCGAACCTAACCGAATTCGGAAAGGGGATAATCAAACCGTAATATATCCAAATTCAACTCGGTTAGTTCTGGTTAAAATCGAGCAATGAATTCAAACCATACTAATTGAATTCATCCCAAATAACAATTTTTTTTTTGTGTTTAGGATTCAAACAGTCGTTTGGGTTCCGTACTAAATGAAAATATTCAAGCAAATCCAACATATACATTCTAAAACCAAACGTTAAAGACCATAATAAAATATCAAAACTGAAGAACCGTCAAATAACCTTAAGCATACAACCAGTTAACCATATAATAACCATCCCAAATGAAAAATAGAAATATGGATATGGACTATTGGACTACATAGTAGACATGGGGTTAAAGAATATTGGGCCAAAAATGTAGTCAGCATTTTAATTGATTAATTCGGTTAAACCGAATGAGCTGAACAAATCACATAAAAAAAACCAGGTCTACAAATCGAATTCGGGCTTTTTGGTTACGGATGCGATTCAGTTTTCGGCTTTTCTAGAACACCCCTAAGCAGCGCCAAACACCAAAATAAAGCGTGAATAGTAAACTCATTAAATACCATTAAAGACCATTTAATCGCTATAATTCAACCCCAACAATCAGGTTTATATTCATTCACTGCTACCTAGTTACTTTCAACACACTATATTAATTACTTGGCCGAAAGGTAGTAACAAGATATCCCCTGTCATGTGGCGAGCTAATGACGTTTCCTCTTAGCAGACACATGTCTAAAGGCTTCCCAGGTGGCAAGTTCTACGTTGATATGGATATCTAATCATGCATCTTTCAACATTAACATCATTCACATAACATTCACAACCTATTTTTCTCTTCTTTTCAATTAAATAATATTTTTTATACCTTTATCATTATCTTTTCATTTTCATAAAATATTAAAAAATTATATAGTGTGAACAGTGTAACCCCAAATTTAATTTCCCACATAACATATTATCTCCTCTCTACTCACAACAACTCATAAGCATATCATATAATTTACAAAACGCACTCACAATATTATAGGCAACGGTCTAAGAATGCTCTGACTAATCTAAACTTTTGGCTTGTCCTTTCTCACACCCTAACGGAAAGCTATGGACCACCCGCTAGCTTCATACTTGCTAGTTTCACACCTCTGGACGTGGTCGTTACGTTGCAGATGTGACCACGTTTTCCGGAGTTATCATATCACCTGATTTGGTAAGATCCAAGATCCTAGAGATACAAAAGACACTCAACGACTACGTCAAAGAAAAAGAGCTCAACTTATCCCTCCCATCCCACCTAGAACCTGATTCCCTTGGGGCACATGCCCAATGCTACAGCCTCCTTCCATACAGTATCACCAAGCATTTCTCTTGCCTAACCCACACTCCCGTTATTGCCTAGTGGCGGCCCAACCTTTTTCGTGGCCTAAAGCGAATTAAAATATATGGGTCCTTTTTTCCAAAATTTATATTTTTTTGCTTACGATCATAACACGTCGAAAATATGGTAAAATCAAGTAATAAGATTTTATACGGGACATTTTAGCTACTCCGACTGAAAATCGACAACTACAAGATAAATAACTTAGTAGATCTAACGAATGAGAAAAAATACGCCAATAATCAAGTAAGCAGAATCTTGAATCATGGAAATGAAACCTTGATTTGTGAAAGATGGATTAAAACAATCAAACTTTTGAAACCTTGACTCGTAAATGTCTGTTGGTTATGAGTTGTGAGAGTCGATGATGCATATCATAAAAAAGAAAATAATAATAAGAACAAAAAAATAAGGAAAATTGTTTATGAAGAGGATAAGAAAGATAAATTGGATGTCCACTAAGAAAGTAAGATTCGAACGCATGCCTCCATAGAAAAAAAAAGCAGCAAGCATACCACTAGACTACACATCGGTAACTTGTTAAAACAACAAACTAAATATTAATATGAACGTTAAGGTATAAAGTTTTTTTAAAAAATGGGTCTCAAAATTGTAGGGGTCTAAAGCTGGGCTTTAGTTTTCCGTACTATTGGGTCGACCCTGTTATTGCCTCTCCCTCTTAGATTACTCCAACATGCTTCAACTCCACTACCGGGTTCCACACCCAACACTCCTACTTTTTTCCAAACACTGGGTTAATATGTTAGAATCACTCATTTGTAAGCTAATTGCTAACTATCATGGTTCATGAATCACAAATTTAAGGAGTTAGAATAACTTTTATTCAACTTTTTTTTGTTTCTTTCATTTTCTTCTTTTTTGACTAAGTCACTTAGTTTCTCTTTAATTCCCAACACAAACATTATATATATCTCAAAGGCCCTCCGTCTATTAAATGACAAATGATTACCCTAATTACTCACTGAGTGCAGCACAAGCTCTCAACATGTAATGCATATAAATTGTTCTCTCAGTCTGAATCCTTACCTCATTCCAACCATCACGATGTCACCTATCATTACTCGCATACAATCTTTTGCCCTAGTTTTTCTTGAGATTACCCATGTAAACAAGATGTAAATCTATCACAAACAATCATAAATGATTGATAGCGATACTTTGTTTATGAAAACCTTTTAATTGTAAATGGTTTTTCTTATTTGGTTCTCTTAAATCATGATTTCCATGTAAGTTTCTTCATTGCATTACCACAAGAAGAAGGTGACAATACTTCAAGTGACAAATAATAACTCATTGTAGGTTCTCATAGCCGTGCTAATCATAGGTGAAGGTTAGTGGAGACAACCCCCGGTATTTTCGTCCAAGCTTTGCCAATGATCCAAATGTGTTGTGTGATAAGGCACTTCTTTGGTAGATGAAGATGCTTTACTGAGTCATGTGTGAGTAACATCAACAATTCAATAATTCAAACATAAAAGAACTCATATTATAGATCACTGATTTGAACATGTATAGATTCATGCGGTACATTTATTCACCTAGAAATAAAGGCCATAATAACTTTTTGACATTTTTAGGAGAGTATTATTACTCTGACCAAGTGATATCCAAATTTCCCCAATTATCTTTCGAGACCCCTAACGCTTTCCACACAGCTTTGGAAGCGTCAACAATATTATTAGGGCAAGGTGGTTGATAGTCATGATCAGCATCACAACCCATAGTAGAGTCACACTCATCCACAACCTTAGCCTTCACGCTCCTCCCATTTCCGTTAATGGTAATAAACTTATGGCACCTATCCCCTCCCTTGTACCATCCGGTTGATAGTGCCACAACCGGAGTGTCATCAGAGTGGTATTGGTTGTCACACTCCGAAGGGCCCCCACCATCACCTCCTTTTCGGAAGCTGTTTATGGTAAGTTTTGCTTTAGTAGCACCTGTCACTGTAGGAGAGCATGTATATGTGGTATAGAACTTACCTTGGACACAACAATCCGAGTCATTCTCTTTGTTGCATTGTCCAGGAGGTGGTTTTCTTCCCCGGATACGGCCACTCGGTTTGCAAGTTTGAGCGCTGATTTGATTAGAATAAGTTGCTATCAAGAGAACGAGTAAAAGAATAAAGTTGAATCTCTTCATTCTCTCTTTTAATTTGTGGTCTCTTTTCCAGCGGTGTTTGATATCTAGCAAGGCAAGGTAACTGTGGTTTTATAGGGATTGGCTAAGCAACAAGGCTAGTTTGCAGTCAAACTTTTTTTTTACTTGAACTCTATATAGAGACAATTGAAACTTTTTGTTTCCCACTTCTTTAGAATAATAAAGTAATGATGAATGCCGTGATTGACGTGTCAAGTAATCTAAAAATAGACTAGAAAGTTGTCTAGTATGGAGTTGGTATAATTTTATCTTGTCTTGTATGAAAGTTGTTTTTCAAAGTTCAATTGTCTGACTACTATAATAAATTATAAAAGCATGACATAGGAATGCTCCAGAGATCGATGGCAAGCTTATATTTACCTGATGGGCACGATCTGGTTGTGATAAAAGCATAAGTATAAACACAAGAATTGCAAAATATAGCGGATCAGATAAACACAATAATTGCCAAATATAGCTTGGGAAAATAAAAACTAAAAAAAAAAACAATTCATTGGTAATACGTACGTAGGAAATAAAAACATTAAAAAAAAACTATTTACTATATATTTTGTTTTAAGTGATAATACAAATAACAATAATAATAACAAGTAGAAAACATATACAAAGTACTAGCTAGTTGTTTTACATTATTCGTTTATAATATTTATATATCTTTGGATTTTAAATTTATTTATTATAAATAAGTTAATAATATACTTAGGTTTGATGATAAAAGGGTGTCACAAATAAATGAGACGCTATAACCCAGTTTAAAAGCTCTCTGGGTTTGATGAGACCCATGACCCGTTTATTTCTTTATTTTTTACTAAAGTTGTTTTTTAATTATAAATAGTATCTTTTTTTTGAATGAATATTAATTTTTAGTATATCCCTATTTTATATTATTTTCATATCTAATATTTTTAATTTAATGAGATGTTATAACCTGTTTGAATGTTATCTAGGTTTGGTGAGACCCATACCCGTGAATTCAGGTCAAATGCATAAAAGGCCTCCGTTTACAAATAAAACAATCTGGTGGCTTGAAAGAATGTGAGAAGCAACCATAAAGCTTTTAAAGATTTCAGTTATATATATTTAAGAAAAGGAAACTAAAACAATTTAACTGTATGTATTAGAAGCTCCCTAGTCCCTACTACATATTTTTGGTGGAAATATGTGGGAAAAGAATACATAGGAAACTATTTCCCAGAAGCATTTTCAACAAACCAATTTTTGTTGGAAATATGTACGTTGGAAGAGTCGGAGTTTTTTTTACCAAACTAGGGTGTGGGAAAAATTTATTTATCAAAATATACCAAAGTAGGGACTCATTTAATTTTAATTAATTATAAATAAATAAAATAGCCTTCACTCACAGCTAACTGGTTCATCATCAAACACATCTTCCAGTTGTTTTATTTGTTTCAACAATTATGAAGAAATAATAATTGTATCCTTGGTTTCACTCCGGCTGAATTATTTGAAGCAAGATACAAAATTGGGGTTGATTTAAAAACTCCGGCGGTGCCGCAGTGGTGGGGTTAAACAGAAAGCCAGCAAGAATCGTTTTCATTGCCAGCTGTACCTGGTGTGTTCTTGGCGGCGATGATGATTCAGACCACCGGAAAATAGATGGTGGCGAGACGGTGAAGGTAGTTTTAAATCCGATCACATTGGAAAAATCGATGGCGGAGACGAGGTGTAAGATTGATGGCGGCAAAGAGGTTTCATAGTTCAGATGGCGAAGCTTCCGTTTCAGAGGCCGACCTGAACTGTCGGAGATCGGTGAGTGGCGCTACAGATTTGATGAGAGCGGAAAAGCACGGATATGTTATAATCTGACCAGAAAACCGACAAGAGGGAGGAGGATAGATAAAATGACGGCCATGGACGGCGACCGGCGAAATTGATTTAAGTCTGACCGGAAATCCGGCGATCTCGACTCTGGCAGGGGAGAGTGGGCTTTTGGGGAAGGTGATTAGCAGTTGTGGGACCCATAAAAGACAAATAAAAAATAACAGAAACAACTAAAAACCTAATTTGGTAAATATTTTTCATTTCACCTAGTTTGGTAAATAATTTTTCCATACTCCCCATTTTAGTAAAAAACTCGAAAGAGTCGACCAATTTCTAGTAATGGTTATGGACCTATGGTTGGGGAGATACAATAAGATCTTAATTTACAAAATAAATAAAACAGTATAATATCATGATTTAAATGTTAGCTAGGGATCAGTTTGAATATTTATAAGTTTGAGGATTCTTTTGAGATAATGGCTAAATTTGGTTAGAAAAATCTTCAAATTGGCATGAATGATATTGAACCTTTTAATAATTGTTGGGTCGGATTTATGATAAGGAAGATTGGAATCTTCTCAACCTCATTAGAAAATGGCTAAGTATGGACTTCGAGAAAGCCTAGACGATCGAGTATGGTTTTACTACTTCGAGCAAGGTCTTCAGAACCTTAAATGGTTGATTCTTCTAAGTGTTAAGACTTCGAGCAAGCTACACTTCAACGAGCAAGAGTATTCTTCTATCGAGCATGGATTGCCAATCGAGCAAACAATTTGATCATACAAGTTTTAACCAAGTGTTACGAGTAGAGGATGATCGAGCACATGGGGACAAACACGGATGCAATAAGAAGATGTCACGTGATCAAAGCAAGGACTTCGAGCACAGTTCAGTTCCCGAGCAAGATTTACATCCGAGCATGCTAAAGATTGCTAAATAAGTATAACTGAAGACATCAAGAAGAATGAGCTTGCTCGATGGACTAGTTCGAGCAAAGCATGGACAAATTAAGAAGGATGAAGTCTGTTGGAAGGGAATATCTTCACTGAAGATATTCTAAGTAAATTATGCTCGAGGACACTCATTGAGCATACATAGCATGGTGAGTTTGCTCGAGCAAGATTGTTACCTTGCTCGAGGACTCAACACGTGTATTATTTTGTATTTCATTATGTAATGATTAGGAACTTCTAGAAGGAATGCCAGGGTCTATAAATAGGGGTCCTAAGATACCTTTTAGGACACAGATAGACGGACACGGTTTTCCAGACGGAATACAGGCTGACACACACTGAATACGAAAAACATTCCAAAGAATATTCTCTTTTGTTTTTCCTCGTACAGCCGCCGCCGCCGGCACACAAAAACCTAGACATTCCATTCACTGTTCCATTAATGATGTATTTAATACAGTGAATCTTTGTCTTTGAATGAGCATTTATTGATTATCTATTATTGTTTTGTGTTTGCTATTTACACTCCTTCATTCCCACTCGTTGGATATCTTGATTCCGCCGGGATATTCAACAGGCCTTTTGGGTATTCGAGTCGGTGTGTTCTTGTCAACCTCTAGAAGGTTTCACCCGACTCCCGGTCTTGACAAGTGGTATCAGAGCTTGAGTAAGATCGCTGAAGGCCACGGGACTGAAGGTGTGTGATAAAGCTTGAAGCTTTACTCTGTTTTACTGCTAAAAATCTCAGATCTGATAAAATGGAAAACCAGGAAGTTTCCACCAACAAGATTCCAAGGTTGCTTGGACAGGAAAATTTCATCAAATGGAAGGTGCTCTTCGAAGCAGCCGTCAACTACAACGACCCAGAGCTTTGGACTTCCATCACTGAAGAAAACTACGTTCCTTCAACAACAGCAAACAACACTACAACTGTTGAGCTGAAAATGAAGAAACGAGACGATAAGGCTTTGTCTATGCTGAAGTTAGGACTTTCTTGGGAAATTTTGACAACTGTCAATCATCATAAGACCGCAAAGGGTATGTATGATGCAGTTATCGAAATGTTTGAAGGGAATACTGAACTTAGAGACATCAAGAAAGACAAACTGAAGCAGCAACTAGTCAGGTTCAAGTTTAAGGACGGGGAAAGACTGAAATCAGTGTTGCAGAGGTTTATGACAATTGTAAACGACATAAGAACAACTGATTTACAAATCTCTAACTCTGAGCTGAACAAAAAGCTATTATCATCATTGTCCGGTGAATGGTATACTGCCAGCAAGTTCATCAAGGAAAAAGCCAGTTTTCCCAATTTCAAGTTAGATGATGTGATTGTCTTTCTCAAGGCTGCAGAACATGAGATGATAGAGAACCACATGATTAGGGAGGACAAGCCAAGCTTTCAAGTGAACAATGCCCTTGTAGCACCAATGGGCAACCTCTCAATCAAGACCCAGCAGCCTATTATTGAGGAACCATCAGACACAAGTTTAACTTGCAGTGGACAATCAAGGTTCAATGTTCAGCTGATTGAAGATGACACTCCCTCTGCAGCAAATAGGCAGTCAACATTCTTGCAGAACAATAATGCTCAAGGAACATATTATCAAGCATTATATTCAATGTTTACTGAGTCATACCATGCCTTTGTGGCCAAGAATCTGATAAACACAAGCATCGTATAAGAAGATCTAGAACAAATTGATGCTGATGATTTGGAAGACATGGACATAAAATGGAAAGCAGCTATGTTGGCAGTGAGAAGCAAAAGGTTGTATAACAAAACTGGCAGAACAAGCTTCAATGGACCAAATGAAAGGATTGGATTTGACAAATCAAAGGCCATCTGTTATAATTGTCAACAACCAGGACACTTTGATAGAGAGTGTAACATACCAAAACAAGTGGGCAATCAAGTTAACCATAACCAATTTTATCAGAACCAGAATCAGAACTTCCAGTAAAGAAATCATATTTCCAACCAAAATCCCTATCAAAATCAGAACAGAACCCAGCAACAATCAACCACAAAGAAACAATTAAATGCAAGTTCACCCAAATCAGAACATACCAAATCAAAACAATGTGAACCAGCAGAGAGATCAAGCAAATGTTGCTGTGACCAGAGTTCCACAGGATGGAGAGTTTGATTGGAGCAATTATGCAGCTGAAATAGAGAAGGCTAATGTTACATTTATGGCCAAAGTGCATGACAAAGCTGAATCCTCAAACGCTCAGGTACAATCTAATATCTCAATTTCTGATCTTCTTATTACCATTGATGAATTAAATCAGGAGATTGGAAAATGGAAAATTGAGTGTGGGAGAAAGGAAGTCTTCTTGAATGTCTATGAAGCAAGTGAAGTGACCTACGAAAGTCAAATCAAAGTACTTGAAGAAGATTGTATGTTGGCATACCAAACCCAATCAAGAATGACAATTGAAATTGAAGGGTTGAAGAAGATGTATGCAGAAGAGAAGATGAAGAATGCTGAATTACTAATCCAAATGGAATTCTTGAAGAACCTTGTTTCTACAGGAAACTTAGTGGGCTATGTTGATAAAATGACTGAAGAAGAGAAGTATAAAAAGGTGCCACCACCGTTTTGTGATAGCTACCCACTGAAGGTAGACAAAGAGAAAAGAAGTGAGTATCTTAAACAATTCAAGAATGTCTTTGATGATAAGGCTGAGTTTGTTAAGAAGTATGCTGATGTTTTTGTGAACAAAGATGGAGAGTTTGCTATAAAGCAGAGTGAGAAGCAAGAGATTGAGAAAAATGAAAAGATTGAAAGTGAGAAGAAGAAGTGGAGTGAATACTCTAGTGAAGACAGTAACTGCAGCTGTAGGAGCTCTAAGTCATCTAAGAGCAAGAAGAAGAAAAGATCAAGCAAAAAGAAAAATGACAAGATTCCTCTTCTACCGAAGATGACCCCAAAGTTGAAAAAGCACTATGAGAAAATGAGAAAAGAACATGTTGTGTTTGATATTTGTGCTAGACCACAGTCTAAAATCAAGAAAAGAGATGAAACTTCAATGAAATCTTCTTATGATTAGTCACATCCTCCAATTTATCCAGTATACTCAAACCATGAGTTATTTGATATTGGGAATACTGATTATGCTCTAAAAAGGAAAGTCATGAGTAATTAGAAAGACAGTTCTCCTGAAGGATTTTCAAAACCTACGTTAATCAAGTTTGTAAAGGAGAGATTTCCACAAATTCCAGACTTAAACAAACCAATCAAGATGGATTTCAACAATTCCTTGTATCCAAAAACCTCTTTAGGTTTTGACTTTCCTAAACCCAGTGACAGAATCAAAGATCAACAAATGCTTGAGGATATGGGAAGTTATGCAAAGGTGTGGTGCAAAAAGTGTGATGCATATGGATACCATACTGATTCTTGCTAGATACTTGAGGATACCTTTGACATTCTTGATGTGGTATGTGGTTTCGATATGAAAAGCTACAAAGAGATGTATGAAAGATACTTGAATGGAAACAAAAGTTCATCTGAAGATGAGAAGCAAAAGCAAGTTTTGGAAGAGAGACTCAAGACAATCTTGAAGATCAAGGAAAATGAGCAAGTGATGAACAAAGTTGAAAAAACAAGAGGTCCTTTGATAAGGGAAGAGCTAAAATGAGACCAAGTGTTCTTAACGGTGATGAAAAGTTTTTGTTGAAACAAGGTCATGAACCTAGAGGGTTTCAGTGGAAGACAAAAAAGGAGGTGAATGAGTGGAAAGACACAGTGATTGAACAAATTGAAAATAGCATAAAAGCATCAAATGTGTCCACCGGATCAGACTCAGACTCAGAAGAAGATTGTGAAGTAGTCTATGAAGATCAACCTCCACTTCCAGTTCCATCTCCTGATGAATCCTCAATTGAATCTGAATTACAAACTGATAAAGTTTGTAACTCAGAATCCAACCGATTCTATTTTGTGTGTATGTGCAGGAACAGTCATTGAACAACAATGATTTATGGTACATGGACAGTGAATGTTCCAGGCACATAACTTGTGACAAGAATACACTGATCAATTATGAAAGAAAATATGAGGGACCAGTTGCATTTGGGAGTGATGAGAATGGAGAAAAGATAGTTGGAAGGGGAACACTCACCAATGGCAAGGTATCCTTTGAGAATGTTTTACATGTTGAAGGACTTCAATACAATCTGTTGAGCATTTCTCAAGTTTGTGACAAAGGATACAAGGTAGCCTTCAATGATGAACATTGCCTGATTTTGAAGCTTGAGTTTGTGATTCCAACTGAAATGATAATGATGATGGCTCCAAGAAATGGCAACCTCTATGAACTAAGAATGAATACTGCAACTTCAAGAGGTGGTTCATGCTTTGTTTCCAAAGCAACTGAAAATGAAACCAAGCTATGGCATAGGAAGATGTGTCATGTGAATTTAAAGAACATGAACAAACTTGTAAAGGGTGAACATGTTGTTGGCCTTCCTACAAGAGAGTTCAAATTGGAAGAAAAATGCACATCATGCCTAAAAGGGAAGTAACACAAATCCTCACACAAGAGCAAAATGATAAGCACAATTGATGAGGTCTTAGAACTGTTACACATGGATCTATTTGGTCCTGTAAGTGTTCCAAGTATTGGGAAGAAAAGATACTACCTGGTGATCACTGATGATTACTCAAGATTTACTTGGGTATACTTCATGGGCAGCAAAGATGAAACCCCAGACCTGATCAGATCCTATGTGCTAAAGATGGAAAATCAGCTTGAGAGAAACGTGAAGGTCATTAGAAGTGACAATGGGACAGAATTCAAGAATGGAATTATGGATGAATTCTGCACTTTTAAGGGTATATTTCAACAATACAATGCACCTAGAACTCCTGAACAAAATGGTGTTGCAGAAAGAAGAAACAGAACATTAATTGAAGCTGCAAGGACCATGATTGCTGATGCAAATCTGCCAGTCACTTTTTGGGCAGAAGCAATCAATACTGCATGCTATGTGCAGAACAGGGTTATACTGAACAAGGCTCAAAACAAGACTCCATATGAGGTTATCTTCAAAAGAAAGCCTTATGTGAAGTTTGATGCGTGGTGAAATATCGTGTATTAAATGAGTTATACCACATGTTTTGTGAGTTTATATGCCGGAAACATGATTACTTTGTGTGTGTTTGCAATTACAGGTGTGCGGAGCTTAAAGGAGCTAAATAGGAGCACATGAGATGGAAAGGAAAGGAAGATTTTAGTGCATGGAATGATAGAGCAAGTGAAGAAGAAGACGTGGTCGAAAACGGGGCATAAATCGGAGTTCGGACGAAGAAGTACGCGAAAAAAGTAAAATGATGGGTGACAGGCCACCGTTGCCTACGGTGCCCCACCGTACCCTATAGTGGGGGCTGCCACCGTAAGGCAGTGGCTGTCACCATAAGCTACGGTCCTCACCATATCCTACGGTGGGTAGACCGTAGCCTACGGTCGTCTGGACGGGAACATGTCGATTTTTAGGTTTCTTTGGAGCTATTTAAGCCCGGTTCAACCCTAAGCCGCCTATCTTGGATATCACAACATACTTGGACGTTTTTGGAGCATCTTTCCACCATTCCAAGACCTTTCAATCACCCGAATCATCCATGGCATCATCTCTTCAAGAATCAAAGAAGCTATTCAAGATCACCATGTTAGGCTAAACCACTCGTGACCATCTCTGGGTGTAGGGTTGAGTTGTTCATTGGATTGTTGGTACTCCAAACCTTACTTTTGGATTTTGTTTATGTGCTTGAACATACTTTTGGGTAATCATTGAGATTTGCAGTTTATCAGTTATTGATTTTGGTCATCAACGATTAGGATTGAGTTCTTAGTGTCATTGACCTAGTTGTCTTTAACCATAAAACTGAGTGATTCATCATTGCCTAAGACTAACGATCAAGTAAATTATTGTTTAGCCGTGTCAATCAATTGGATTAAGTTCTAACGATCAACATAGCCACACATCTAGTCTCTTGGTTTATTGCTTCAAACAAAGGTTATAAATTCAATAGGTTTAATCATCAATCTAATTTACTTCAAGACTTGAACCTGGAGATTGGTTACTTTTTAATAATTGTTTACAAACCAAAATCTTTTAAACCGCTTGACATCGTTTGTCCACTTAGTATAATTAATAATTAAGTATCAAAATTGATTAGCACTTTCCCCTAATTCTCTGTGGATTCGACAGCTTACTTGCCCTTGCTAGTAAAGGTATTTTATAAATATTTTTGATTGACCTTTCGACATCGATCAAAATGGCGCCGTTGCCGGGGAATCAACGCGCAAAGTGCTAGTTAGTTAGTCTAGTTAAGTTTAATTTTAATTTCAGTTTTGAATTCTTTTTCTTTGTTGATTTTAAGCGGGGTTGTGTGCTTTCGTGTGCGCAGTAATCTTTCAGGTTGATGTATACACGGTATTCTCGAGAGCAAGCACCGCTACAGTTTGATCCAGAGATAGAGAAAACAGCAAAAAGAAACCGAGCAGCTAAAAAACGGGGTGAAACTTCAAAACCTAAAGAAGAAGATATGAATCATCAGAGGGATTACCAAATCCCTCATGCGTTTCAACCCGAAAACCAAGACCCACCTCCTAATCAAGAGCAACCCGGCCCACAACACATTCCTCAAAATCCCCCAATTAATGACTTACCTCCATTAAACCAACACCTCAACCGAACCCGTAGAACTCAAAGACAGTATCATATGAGAGACGATCGATCAGTCAGGTCTGAACCACCATATTATCAGGGTGTGGTTGATTTTGAGAGAGAGAACAATAGAGAAAGGGAATTTGATGATTTTGAGGAATTTAAGGATGATGAGGAATGGGAAGATACACCTAGGGGTCGGTATTATCAGAGAGAACAACCACAACAACCACCACGTAACCAAACACCTGAACCAGGACGGCAACCAAGAAACCGCACAAGAACCACAGGTTCCTGAGTATGAGTTTGATGATGGGGTTTCGAGAGCATTTGCTCCACCACCAGTTCGGGGGGTTCAAAGCCATTTTATTCCACAGGTGGCTACAAATCCCTTGCTAATCATTATTCCGGTGAGAAATGGAAGAAATTTTTCAGTCAGACATAGTAGCTTAACCGGATTACCTACGTTTCATGGAAAAGCCACAGAGGAGCCGTATCTACATTTAAGTGATTTTAACTCGATTTGTGCGACAATCTCCAGTCAAGGGTTTACTGCAGATGAGGTGAAGATGGTAGTCTTCCAATTCAGTTTGAAAGATGCAGCAAAGCAATGGTTCCTCTCATTGCCGTCAGCCAGTATTTATACGTGGCAAGATTTGGCACAACAGTTCTTAGATGAGTATTATACGCCACAGCGAACCTCAGAAGCTAGAACGTCTATCAGAAATTATCAGCAGCATACAGGAGAGACTTTTTATGAAGCCTTTCAGCGGTTCAAGTTGTTGTTGAGGACTTGTCCTCACCATGGTATAGCTTTATGGGAATTGATAAAGGAATTCCATGATGGTTTATCGACTGACGATTTGCGAGACCTCCAATCTAGCACTAATGGATCTTTCCTGACTAATGATGAATATGTGGATTGGGGGCATCTGGAGAGACATGCTTTGAATTCTAAGAGACAGGCCCAGTCGAACAAAATGATAAAGAGGGCGGTGGTGAAAGTAGTAGACAGTGGAAGTTCAGATGATCGAATGGCACGGTTAGAAAAGAAGCTTGATCAATTAATGGTTGCTGGTACGAGAGAAAAAGGGAAATCAGGAAAAGAATATCCAGTTTGTGAACAATGCGGTGAGTTGGGGCATGATGTGGCGAGTTGTGGAATTGTGGAAGAATCGGAAGATGAATAGGAAGAAGAGGTGAATTTTGTACAAGGGGAGAAGAGTTACAATAATAGTGGTAATATGAACTCGAACACGTACCACCCGGGCCTTAGAAACCACCCCAACTTCATCTATGGACACCCAAAGACTCAGCAGAACCCAAATTTTCAAGGCAATACCCAGAGGACCGGTTATCAATCAAATCAGAGACAATATGGGAACGGTTCAAGTAATACACAGAGTGGGTACAATCAAAGAGAGTTTGGGGGATACAACAAAGGATATCAAAAGGGTGATCAACAAGGGCAAGGGAGTTCTTCGGTTAATAAAGAAGAGTCGATTAAGGATGTGATGGATTTTTTGAAGCAGATGAAGACGGATCAGGAGACTTAGAATAAAAGCATGAATCAAAGATTAGAGCTCCAAGAGAAAGCTAATGCTTCAAGGGATAAACAGGTGAGCCAGCTTGCTGAAGAAGTGGCTAGTTTGAAGAGAAATCCATCCAAATTACCAAGTGATACCTTGAAGAACCCGAGCCATCAGAGTAGCAGTTCATCGAATGGGAAGAGCATTCACATCAACCAGGTAAGTACCCTTAGGAATGGTAAGACTTATGATAACGGGGTAAATCCGCCACCCTTCATTGAGGGTATGGTGGAAGACTTGGGGGAAGATGGTAAAAGTGATGATGATGTGGAAATCATACCAAGAATTGAACCGAGAAAATCAATTAATAAAAATTTAAATGAATCGGTAAATAAAAAGGAAGCACCAACTACTAAGGAGGCGGGTTCAACGAGTAAAACCGTTCCGTTTCCTCAAGCGTTGGTAAACCCCGAAGCATCATCATTGCTTAGAAAGAGGGGCCCACAACAGGAGGAAATGTGGGAAATTTTCAAACAAGTAAAAATTAATTTACCCCTCATTGATGCTATAAAACAATTCCCCGCGTATGCTAAGTATTTAAAGGACTTGTGCATTCAAAAATGAACTCATAAAATACCTAAACAAGTTGACTTAACTGCTAATGTGAGTTCGGTTTTGACGGGAATCCTCCTACCCAAACTTCAAGATCCGAGAACGCCAATAATACCCATTCAAGTGGGCGATTTCAAAATGACAAGGGCATTACTAGATCTTGGAGCCGGGGTGAGCATTCTCCCAGAAGCTTGTACAACCAATATGACTTTGGTCCACTTAGAAAAGCCGACACCACCGTGGTATTGGCCGATCTGACACTCAAACTTCCTAGGGGAATCGTGAATGATGTGATTGTCATGATTGAAGATTTTTATTATCCGGTTGACTTTCTGGTTCTAGACTACGTAACAGTTGACCCAAAACGGCAACCGAACGTTATTCTCGGTCGGCTCTTTTTGGCAACTGCGAATGCTTTAATAAACTGTAGAACCGGGGTGGTCGACATGGCCTTTGGTAATAAAAATCTTCGGCTCAATGTGTTTTCAAATGTATCTAACCCTCTGGTGAGTGATGAATGCTTCGCGGCTGACGTCATTGACGGGTTGAATCCTCACGAAAGTGAGGAAGATGCCACAAAGGAGTGAGTTTTTTGTTGCAGGGAATCTGTTGAGCATGTGTTGCAATTGAAAGAGGAGGAAATGCCAGTTGAGGTATTCGCTGCGAGTATTGGGAAGCCACCTTGGTCTCAGCAGATGGAGAGACTACCAGACACTATTGACTCCAAGTTGAAACCCTCACTTGAGAGTCCACCAGTAGTGGAGTTGAAGGAACTCCCAAAGCATCTCAAGTATGTGTTTTTGGGAGAGGGAGAGACGTTGCCGGCCATCATTGCCTCGAATATAACAAACGAACAAGAACGGGCATTGATGGAAGTTTTGAAGCAGTATAGAGCGGCTATTGGATGGACAATAGTGGACTTACGGGGTATTAGTCCGTCTATTGTGATGCACAAGATTATCACATACCCCGAGGTAAAACCCGCCCACGATGCACAAAGACGGTTGAATCCGAATATGCGGGAACTTGTGAAGAAAGAAGTGTTGAAGTGGTTGGATGCGGGAATCATTTTCCCGATCTTGGATAGAACTTGGGTGAGTCCGACACAGACGGTCCCGAAGAAGGCGGGTATTCAGATAACCCATGATGAGAAAGGTGAGGAAATTGCCACCCGACCGGTAACCGGGTGGCAGATTTGTGTTGATTATCGGAAGTTGAACGCGGCAACCTCCAAGGATCATTTCCTTTTACCATTCATTGACCAAATCATCGAGAAATTATCAGGTTAGAAGTTTTACTATTTTCTAGACGGTTATTCGGGGTACAATAAAATTGCCATTCACCCTGATGACCAACATAAGACCACATTTACGTGTCCATACGGCACATTCGCATTTAGGCAAATGCCTTTTGGCTTGTGTAATGCCCCTACCACCTTTCAAAGGTGTATGATGAGTATCTTCTCAGATATGGTCGGGGATTCACTCGAAATTTTTATGGACGATTTTTCAATTTTCGGTTCATCTTTTGAATTATGCTTAAATGAATTAACGAAAGTTTTGAAAAGATGTGTGGAAACGAATCTGGTCCTAAGTTGGGAAAAGAGCCATTCATGGTTCAAGAGGGAACTGTTTTGGGTCATGTCATCTCAAGTAGGGGGATTGAGGTTGACCGGGCGAAAGTCAATGTCATAGCTAATTTACCACCTCCTAAAAATGTGAAGGGAATTCGGTCGTTTTTGGGACATGCGGGATTTTACAGACGGTTTATTAAGAATTTCAGTGTCATAACTAAGCCGTTATGTAATTTGTTATTGAAATATGTTCCATTTGTTTTTGATGAAGATTGTTTAAATGCTTTTAACGTGCTTAAAAACAAATTGGTCGAGGCCCCGATCTTGCTGTCGCCCGATTGGTCACTTCCTTTCGAGATTATGTGTGACGCTAGAGATTATGCGATCGGGGCTGTTCTTGGTCAACGGGTGGACAAGAAACCCGTTGCAATATACTACGCAAGCAAAACCCTTTCCGATGCTCAAATTAATTATACCACTACGGAAAAGGAGTTTCTTGCAGTAGTGTATGCGTTGGATAAATTTAGATCTTATCTGTGGGGAAGCAAAGTTGTTGTGTTTTCAGATCATAGTGCAGCGAAATACTTGATGGAGAAGAAGGATGCAAAGCCGCGCTTGATAAGGTGGATTTTGCTCCTTCAAGAATTTGATGTGGAGATTCATGATAAGAAGGGGAGCGAGAATGTTGTTGCGGACCATCTGTCCAGATTGGTAGAAAGAGAAGAGGGAAAAGATGTCCGAGAGATAAACGAGTCATTCCCGGATGAACAACTGTTCTCCGTGTCAACTTTACCATGGTACGCTGACATCCTTAATTTTCTTGTTGCAGGTACAATTCCAAATTTTTGGCCGAAGAAAAAGAAGCATCAATTCATGGCCAAAGTGAAACAGTACGTATGGGAGGACCCAGACTTGTTCAAGATTGGGGCAGATCAAGTGTTTCGAAGATGTATTCCAGGTGAGGAGATCTGGAGTGTGTTGTCACACACGTATTCACTTGCATGTGGTGGTCATTTCAGTGGGCAGAAAACTAGTCATAAGATTTTAGCATGTGGTTTTTACTGGCTCACTATTTTCAAAGATTCGATGGAATATGCTAAAAACTATGTGAGATGTCAACAGTTGGGTAGCATTTCCAAGAGAAACGAGATGCCCATGCAACCAATCCTCATAGTAGACATCTTTGATGTTTGGGGGATTGATTTTATGGGCCCGTTTCCAAATTTCTTCGGGAATTATTACATTTTGGTGGCGGTTGATTATGTTTCCAAATGGGTCGAAGCAATCGCCACCAAAACAAATGACCATGCCGTTGTTTGTAAGTTTGTCCAAACGAACATCTTTTCTAGATTTGGTGTCCCCCGCATTATAATAAGTGGTGGGGGATCACATTTAAAAAATTTTTAATTTTGGAAAACTACTTAAACGGTATGGCGTAAACCATCGAATAGCCACACCATACCATCCTCAGACGAGTGGTTAGGTGGAGGTGTCCAATAGGCAGATTAAAGAAATTTTACAAAAGACGGTGAGGCCCGATCGAAAAGATTGGTCTACAAAGTTAAATGATGCTTTATGGGCCTACCGAACTGCTTTCAAAACGCCTATTGACACCACCCCCCATCGGTTGGTTTATGGAAAGGGTTGCCATTTACCCGTAGAACTTGCTCATTGGGCATTATGGGCCGTGAAGAATGTTAAGTTGGATTATGAGTGTGCAGGTAAGGAGCGGAAGTTGAATATCTGCGAGTTGGAGGAGCTTAGATATGAAGCGTATGAGTGTGCTTCAGCATATTAAGACAGGATGAAGCGAGTACACGATGCGAAGATTAAGTGAAAGGAATTTGAAGAAGGTCAAAGGGTCTGGTTATACAATTCACGAGCAAATCCCAGGTAAGTTGAAGAGCAAATGGTTGGGACCCTACCAGGTTAAACGTGTCGGAAAGTTCGGTGAGGTCGAAATTGAAGATTTCGACGATCATTTAAGGCAGGTGGTGAACGGGCATCGATTAAAGCTGTACTTGGAAGATGCAGATTTAAACAAAACCATACATGAGTCGGTGGTGAGCTTCATAGCTAGTGCACCGACATATTCCGCCGACTGTTAAGGGCCAGGTAACGTCGGGCTGTAGACGATAAATACAGCGCTTTATGGGAGGCAACCAAGGTTCGGTTTGAACATTTCTTTGTGTTTATTAATTACTTAACCAGTTAAAAAAAATGTGGAACTGTAGCCACCGTAGCCTACGGTGGCCAGACCATAGCTTACGGTGGCACCGTAGGCTACGGTCCCAGACTCTGTCTTACGGTAACACGATGACCATAGGCTACGGTAATCAACCATAGCTTACAGTGAGTCCAGGTGCAGTGACTAAAAAAAAATCCGAAATTATTTTAAATTAACCTAACCCGCATATCTTACCAACCCATCATCTAAAACCTATTTATCTCTTCCATTCTTCCATTCATCTTCATCATCTCCTTCCTCTTCCACCATAACCATCTCCTCCAACCAACCCTAACTCTCTCAATCCTCCACCAAATCTCTCGATTCCGGGATCTAACCTTACTAATTTTTCGAGAGGAATTCAATTGTGGTGTCGGTTTTCTTCAATTCCTCTTCGTTTTTCGCTGGATTCGTGGTGGAGGGTGACACACCCTAGAAATCCAAGTTGGGGTTTTTCGTGTTTCATGGTTTATTCTAGTAATTGAAGTGTGTAAAGACTTGTTACAACAATTAAGGTACGTTGATTATTGCGTTATTGATGATTGGTTGAGGTATGTTGTTACTAGTTCTTTGGTGAATGTACATGGTGTGGTATATAGTTTGATCGGTTGGTTTATGATTGTGTTCTACATCTTGTGGGTATTGGTTATTGTTTGGGGCTATTACACTTGTGCCTTTGATTGGTATGGTCATCATAATGGGTTGAAGTTTGGAATTTGATAAGATTTTGTGCCACAAGATAACCGTTGAGAATTAATTAGTAATGGGATTAACACATGGGCATAACCAACGAGAAGTGTGGGGAAATTTTGGGTTGGTATTAGCCATAGTGAGAATCTCAATTAATGCACTTTTGTTTGTTACGTTGTGTGTAGGATGGGAAAGATAGGTGATACTCGTAGGAATCCACCACGTAACAAGGTTAAGGCAACCTCGTCTTCGGCTGCACCGGATCCTCCATTACCAAAACAGAGACTAATTTTAAGAGATGATGATGAGGAACATGATCCGATGGATGAACCGTATGAAGATGAAGACGTGGCACCTCCTCTTAAGCCGGTCTGGAAAGGAGGTCCTTTGTCAGCGATTGATCCTCTATGGCAGGCAGAATTATTTAATGATGAGATGAATAAGTTGCAAGCAAAGAATTTGGGGTTTATTTGTGAGAAGAAAGTCGATGTTGGCGACATGAAACCATTCGGGATTGTCAGAATGTTTAAGAATCAAGTATGGGAAGCTGCTTTGAAATGCTATGATGGTGAAACCAAGGTCTTGTATATGGAGAGTATTAAGGAATGGGTATCAACTTTGAGATTGGATTGGGGTAATAATCCACCGAAAACGATGCGGTTGATCGGAACAGTTAACCGTAAGGAGGTTGTGATGTCAATGGACAGTCTTCGCCGTATCGCCCAGTTTGATTCGCGGTCATCCGGGGAATACATCTACCCGTCGGAAGCCGATCTTTACCGACACCCCGACAAACACCCCACGTATGAAATGATGAAGGCAGAATTGTTTAAACCAGGAATGGGTCACCAGTTGTTAAGGAATAATCTGAGGGGACAGATGAGGTTATTGTTGAGTTTGGTGATTAGTAATGTTATGCCACGAAGGGGGGATCGAACAAGTGTACGGCAGTGGGAGATCCCTATTTTGTATGTTCTAATGAAAGGGACACCGAAAATTTCCTTCCGGTACTTGGTCAAGGTGAATATTTGGGAGGCTCGTCAATCAAAGAAGAAACTGATTATCCCACATTGCCGGCTGATAACGGCTTTACTGAAAATGAAAGGTGCCATCGGGGAGGATACACCGACGTTTGAAAAAAATCCATACTCCTTTTTCGATGGACCAAATGGAGAAGGAGGGGTGGGAGATCGAGCGAACAGAGCAGTATGTGATTTTGAAACATTGGGATACCAAGACGTTGTTGAAAGCTTTGAAGAATAGTGACGGTGATGCTGTTGTGGAAGAAGTGTATGAACCGATGGTTGGCGGGGTCAGTAGTTGGGCAGCACCACGAGGTGGTGTTGAGAGTAGTCAAGTGGGTGGTTCATTTGAGCAGCCACCTTTTATTCCAGTTCAGGAGCCGCATGTGATGTTTCATGATGATGCGCGTATGACCGATGGCTTTACAATTCGAGGCCTGACAGTTATGGAGGTTGGAGTAATGAGTTTCAGTACATGTATGACCAACAGAATCGGAACGCGGAATTACAGCGTCGGGAAACTCAGCGATTGTATGAAAGGATGGAGCCGTGGAACCAAACCCATGCTTATAATTTTCAGCTGGAGATTAATGACCGGCACATGGATGATTGCCACCACAGGATGCATGAGGCATGGCATCGCGGGGAGCCGGTGGTGGAAAACCCGCCTATGATCGATTACACTACCCTAGGTCCTTATGACGGTAGTGTCCACTATCCACCACCGCAGCTTCACCACTCACGCTGGGTAGATCCACATGCAGATGCGGCACGAGATTCACAAGCAGGTAGCTCATCGGAAGCATTTAACTTTTTGGGAGTGATGGAGATGATGCGGTCAATCTTTGGTGACCCGCAACCCCCGTATTATTGAGCACTCGCTGATCGGCTGATCAGGTCCATGTGTCTCTCCTTATCTCTCTGTTTGTGTTGAACAATTTGTCTTTGTTTTATGTGTTTGGGCAGTTGGGAGGTGGCGTGAAACTTGTTGGCATGTTTGTTTGTTTGTTTGTTTGTTTGTTTGTGGTCGATGGTGGTGTCGAATTTGTTACCTTTGGTGTATGGTCGCGTGTGTTTAGTGTCGTTTTTATGGGTAATCGGGTAGGAATTTCTGGATGCCTCACTTATGTTTTGATGGTAGCTTACATTGGGGGTAATGTAATGTTTAAGTGTGGAGATGCGGGCTTGGTTTGAAAGTGAAAAATGCGAAGAATGTCCCGAAATTGTTATACTTATAAACATGAAAAATGATAGAAAACTGAAACTGTTAAAAATAATATATATATATATATATATATATAATAATAAAATAAAATAAATTTAAAAAAAAATAATAATAATAAAATAAAATACTACTACTATTACTAATAATAATAATAATAATAATAATAATAATAATGATAGAACAGTAACACACTTAACTTGGGATGTGCCGGTAGGCTCAGCCTTAAGAATGAAAGGGCGGTTTGGTTGTTGACATAATTGAACCTCTAATTGCTTGATTTTGGTGAAAAAAAAAGATTTTCGGGTTTTGTTTGTTTAGCTAAGCCTGTGTAAGGACTGGGATGAAAGGTCGGGCCATACTCAAGCCTTTTTGTTAGATTTGGTCACCAAAAGAAAATTTTAAAATATGAATAGACTACTGAACGATGCTTGGATAGGCCTAACGTTAGAGTATGCTAGCTGGCTTGTGATATAAACATAACGAAAATACTTCTAGTTTAAGTGGTTAACGCGTCATAGGTGTATGGTTTTAAAACCTTAAATCCTGTATTGATGGGATGCTCTAGAGTTCGGACACCAGGGGTCTTTATGCGGTTATCATCTGGGTATTCACATCTCCTAAGTGGATTTATGAATATTAAAAGAGCTCAAAGAGCAAACCCGCAGTTTATCTGCCACTTATAAGTCATTAAACATGATCATTACGTGCTTTTAAAGTACAATTACACTACTGACTTGATCATCCACGCTGTTAGTCATGTGGGGTCCTCGTGCTCGCGTCTCATAACTATTAAGAAACGGACCACACGAGACACGTCACATGTAAGCCCTACAGATGAATTCGTGCATACTCACCCTTGGAGAAAGGCTTTGGGGTATTGCTTGATAACGGGGGTATACCATGTAGTGGGGGCTATTTGCTAGTTGGTAACATAATTGTACCTTAATTATATCTCATGGCCATTCTGGTAGACTTCGACGCTTAAGTTTAGGTTTTGGTTCGATAAAATATCCAGGATTGTTTTAGCTATTGCATATGGGCTATAAATGGTACACATGGTTGTGCATAATTTTGATCATCTGACTCTAAGGTTTAAGTCAAGTTGGGGTGGTCTGGCTCGGTAAAACCATAATGAAGCATGGTAAGGCGGCATCAAGGCTTTGATGTGTGGGTTCCATTTAACCATATAACCTAATAAATTGTCATGCCTTATTTACCCCGGTAAGTATTAGGGCATGGGTTTAAGTGGATAGCAATATTGGAAATCGCGGTTTTTGTGTTATTTGTTGATACTTAAAATAGGTTGATTATTTAATAAAAACAGTTTCCGGTTCTGATTTCATTGTATATCATTTTCAGGACGAAAAAGGATAAGTGTGGGAATGTGATGCGTGGTGAAATATCGTGTGTTAAATGAGTTATACCACATGTTTTGTGAGTTTATATGCAGGAAACACGATTACTTTGTGTGTGTTTGCAATTATAGGTGTGCGGAGCTTAAAGGAGCTAAATGGGAGCACATGAGATGGAAAGGAAAGGGAGATTTTAGTGCATGGAATGATAGAGCAAGTGAAGACGAAGACGTGGCCGAAAACGGGGCATAAATCGGAGTTCGGACGAAGAAGCTACGCGAAAAAGTAAAATGATGGGTGACAGGCCACCGTAGCCTACGGTGCCCCACCGTAGCCTACGGTGGGGGCTGCCACCGTAAGGCAGTGGCTGTCACCGTAAGCTACGGCCCCCACCGTAGCCTACGGTGGGTAGACCGTAGCCTACGGTCGTCTGGACGGGAACATGTCGATTTTTAGGTTTCTTTGGAGCTATTTAAGCCCGGTTCAACCCTAAGCCGCCTATCTTGGATATCACAACATACTTGGACGTTTTTGGAGCATCTTTCCACCATTCCAAGACCTTTCAATCACCCGAATCATCCATGGCATCATCTCTTCAAGAATCAAAGAAGCTATTCAAGATCACCATGTTAGGCTAAACCACTCGTGACCATCTCTGGGTGTAGGGTTGAGTTGTTCATTGGATTGTTGGTACTCCAAACCTTACTTTTGGATTTTGTTTATGTGCTTGAACATACTTTTGGGTAATCATTGAGATTTGCAGTTTATCAGTTATTGATTTTGGTCATCAACGATTAGGATTGAGTTCTTAGTGTCATTGACCTAGTTGTCTTTAACCATAAAACTGAGTGATTCATCATTGCCTAAGATTAACGATCAAGTAAATTATTGTTTAGCCGTGTCAATCAATTGGATTAAGTTCTAACGATCAACATAGCCACACATCTAGTCTCTTGGTTTATTGCTTCAAACAAAGGTTATAAATTCAATAGGTTTAATCATCAATCTAATTTACTTCAAGACTTGAACCTAGAGATTGGTTACTTTTTAATAATTGTTTACAAACCAAAATCTTTTAAACCGCTTGACATCGTTTGTCCACTTAGTATAATTAATAATTAAGTATCAAAATTGAATAGAACTTTCCACTGATTCCCTGTGGATTCGACACCTTACTTGCCCTTGCTAGTAAAGGTATTTTATAAATATTTTTGATTGACCTTTCGACATTGATCAAAGTTCTTAAAGCCTTTTGGATGCAGATGCTCACTTTTGAATACAAAGGATTATCTAAACAAATTCCAGTCAAAATCACTGGAATGTTTCTTTGTGGGCTACTCATCTCATTCAAAGGCTTATAGAGTCTATGTGAAGGAGCACATGGTGGTCATTGAATCTTCTGATATAATATTTGGTGAAAACCATTTTAATAATGTTGAAGGACCCAAGTGGCTTTTTGACTTGGAAAAGATGATTAAATCTTTCAAAATCTACACTGAAGATATGGATGACAGTATGTACAGAACCAGCTTTGAAGAAAAAGGAAAAGATAAACAAGTTGATCTGGACAAGCTATGGACATCAGTTGCTCCTGAAGCAAATGGATTTAACTTTGGGAGAAGCACCCAAGGAGTAGCTGAAGATGAAAGGAATGGACAGGAGGCTGCAGTTGTAGTCTCAAATGAAGGTCCAAGTGATGTTGAAAGTGAACCAATTCAGAGTCAACAACTTGCTCATACTGAAGGGATGCATCAATTTGAAGATAGGTTTCAACCTTTGTTTGACTCAATGCATTTTGGAGTAAATGAAGCATCAACATCTGAAATCAATCAAACTTAAGAATCTGATGAAAGCCAAGAGAGAACTGAAGATGAATCTGCTGTGTTATACATGACAAATCTAGAGACAGAAGTGTCTGCACAACAAGTTGTGCAGACCACCTCTATTGAAAGAAATCACCCTGCAGAGAACATCATAGGAGACATAAATGAAAGAGTTACCAGAAGCTCATCTGAAAAGGCCAATATCTACCTGTATGCCTGCTTCTTATCCCAAGTTGAACCAAAAAACATCAGTCAAGCATTAAAGGACAACAGCTGGGTAGAAGCTATGCAGGAAGAATTAGCCCAATTCAGAGACTTGCATGTATGGGACTTGGTGGACAAGCCTAGAGGCAAGTATGCTATTGGAACAAAATGGGTATTCAGGAATAAGAAAGATGAAAGGGGGATAGTGATCAAGAACAAAGCAAGATTGGTAGCTCTAGGATGCTTACAGGAAGAAGGAGTGGACTTTGAAGAAGTCTTTGCTCCAGTTGCAAGACTAGAGGCTATCAAGATCTTTCTGGCATATGCCACATCAATGAACATTAAAGTCAATCAACTTGATGTAAAATCTGCATTTCTGAATGGAAAGATTGATGAAGAAGTTTATGTCACTCAACCTCCTGGATTTGAAGACCCAGTACATCCAAACAAGGTTTACAAGCTCAGCAAATCACTTTATGGACTACACCAAGCACCAAGAGCCTGGTATGATGAGCTGTGAAACCATTTGTTGGAAAATGGTTTCTGCAGAGGAGCCATTGACAAGACTCTACTCTACAAAAGGAGAAACAAGGATCTGCTGCTGCTGCAAGTGTATGTGGATGACATTATCTTTGGCTCTATAAATGAACAAATGTGCAAAGAGTTTGAGCAAGTGATGAAATCCAATACAAGATGAGTTCTATGGGGGAAATGAATTTCTTCCTTGGACTTCAAGTGCAACAGAAAGCTGATGGTATCTTCATAAATCAATCAAAGTATGTACAAGAGATTCTTAACAAATTCAAGTGCCAAGACTTCAAGACAGTGTCCACACTAATGGACACACATGAGAAAATGGTACCTGATGAAAAGGGGGAGCCAGTGGACCAGCATGAATATAGGGCTGTATCTCACAACATCTAGGCCATATATTATGTTTCCTGTGTGCTTCTGTGCAATATTCCAAGCTAACCCCAAGGTTTCACATATGCTAGCAGTGAAAAGGATATTCAGATACTTGAAAGGAAAACCAGATTTGGGGATTTGGTATCCAAAGAACCCTTCCTTTGATTTGATGGCCTACATAGATAGTGACTATGATGGTTGCAACATGAGTAGAAAATCAACCTCTAGAGGATGCCAGTTTCTTGGGAACAGGCTGGTGTCTTGGCAATGCAAGAAGCAAACTACCGTGTCAATTTCTACTGCTGAAGCTGAGTACATTGCTGCATCTGCTTGCTGTGCACAGGTTATGTGGATTCAAAATCAACTGCTGGACTATGGTCTGAATTTCTTACTTACACCTATCTTAATCGATAATACTGCTGCTATGTTTATTGTTAAGAATCCAGTCCAACATTATAAGACTAAGCACATTGAAATTAGACATCATTTCATTAGGGACTGTCAGGAAAAAGGTTTGACATAAATGAAAAGGGTAGATACATCTAATAACTTGGCTGATTTGTTCACAAAACCTTTAGATAAAACCAGATTTCATTTTCTGTTAAAATGCCTAGGAATGATAAATGCTGATGAAGTCTGATTTAGGATGTGTGCTTAAGTGAGGTGCTTACTGATTATCTGTGTTACTCACCTTGAATGTTTGCATGATGAATTGCTGTGCCTGAATGATTACTCAAATTGCATGAATCATGTGTGTGACTGTCCTTGTTTGGAAATTTTGATAGAACTGCTAATTTACAGACTTTGGCACTTTGATTTGTTCATAAATGATGTATTTCTGTGATTCTAAGTACTTCGAGCATGAATCTGTGCTTGATAGTGTACTTGTTGCTCCTCGAGCACAGGCATAGGCTCTTATAAGACTATTCTAAGTCATTCGAGCACAGATGTCATAGCTCAGCTGCTCGAGCACATGATTTTGGTCTTGAAAACTTTCCAAGTATTTTGAGCATAACGCTGTGTTGGATGGTGTGTTTTTAATGCACTTCAAGCACAAACAAACCATACTTGAGATTTCTCAAGTAAATCGAGCACAAACGATGTGTTACTCATGCTCGAGCATGGACATGTGTCTTGGAAAACTTTCTAAGTATTTCAAGCACAAGTATGTTGCTCGAGCACTCAGCTAAGTCTTTCGAGCACATTCTGTAATGATAAATCTTAAGTTTGCTCGAGTGACTTTCGAGTATGCTTGATGAACTTCTGAGCATGCTCGACAGACTTTGTGATTATCTGAATGATTTCTATGGTCTGAATGAATGTGTTTTGATACTGTGATAATGTGTGCTTGTTAAACATGCTTAAATGACAACACTGATTTTGAAAATCAATATTTCTTAATTGAACATTCAAAAGGAAATGGTTTTTAAAACAGTAAAAGTTTTTTACTAAGCAGCACTGTTTTCGGTGATATTTCATAAGAGACATGATAATATTATCCAAGTTCCCAGCCCCAAAGAAGATAGAAACTGTTTTTTGTGGAAATTGAATCCAACCCAATTGGGAAATGATAATATATTGTCTAATCTTCTAACCCATGGATTGAAAGCTTAAAAGATTTCTGTTCAGCAAATTGACAATTCGTGTGGTATCTTCCCATGAGTGTAGTGACTGATGTGATACAAATCTAAAAGTTATGATAAGTTTGATGTGTTGACTCACCCAAAGATCAAGGTATGTTTCCTCACACATTTCTCCGAATGATAGGCAGAAAGGTTATTACCCGATCATACACAAGCCCGTTGCTGTCTTGGTCTATCATACTCAAAATTTTATAAAACGAAATATGAGCGTTTAAAAAAAATTTTAACTTGTTAATTATTAAGTATAAATAAAATATCTTGACTTTAAGGGGCACCAAGGGAACTACAGGAGTGAGGCATTCAAATAAGTCCTAAACACTTTGAATGTAAGGCATGTAAGTCCGGATGGCTTGTAAGTCCAACGTTCAACTTTGAAGTCAGATATCTATATAAATATATATGTATATATAACTATGAATGCCCATATAAATAAATATTTTGATCAAGGGATCAAGGGGTTGAAGTCAAATTGGGGTGATTGGGGAAAGCTAAATAAGCTTTGAGAAGAGATGAGGAGTAACCTGAAATCCAAAGTGTAACCATTCTTACTTTTGCTCTTAATTGAATCTTAAGTATATCACAAAAGTTATAAGAATCATGTTAAGTGCTTCCACCTAGCGTCAACCTGACTTAAGTCATAATAAGGCTGGAAAAGATATGGTGTGAAAGTTATTAGATAATGTGATCCCATGTTGAGATCTTTCCAAATGAATTAAAATGAATTTTATTTTGAACTGGATTTTGATCTCTTATTTCACCTTAAACTAAATTGTTTAGGTCGGCTCATCAAATTGAAATGATTATTTTTAATTCGAGCAAAAGAACTTTGCTTTGTATAGATCATCAAGTGTTTCGAGCATGCATCTTACCTTACCTTCAAGCATATTGTTGAAAATTCTGTTGTTAAATGTTTCGAGCATGCATCTTACTTTGAAAATTCTGTTGTTAAGTGTTTCGAGCATGCATCTTACTTTGAAAATTTGTTAAGTGTTTCGAGCATGCACCTTACCTACGAGCACCTGAAATGAAGTGATTGGTCATATATGTGTTTCGAGCATGAATGCTTTCATGTTTGTCAAAGGGATTCGAGCATGGAAGTGTGCTAGGTGTGTAGGCATAAGAGTTTGAGCTTAAGGAAATGAATCACAAGTGATTCGAGCAAATTTGTGGACTAGACACTTAGGTTGTGAGTTCGAGTACAGGCATAGGAATGATTTAATATGCTAAGGCTTTCGAGCATAGTGGTACTTTGAGCACGTTGAGCTTTTGCACACTAAGTTAGTCGAACAAAGGTTCCAGCACTTAAGAACATATCTCGAGCATAGACCATTATCAGGATATATTTTTCTAAGTAGTTCGAGCATGATGTATAGTCGAGTAAGATTTAATGACGGGTGTGTCTCAGAAATTTTTATTGACTAAAATTTTGTTAAGTATAGTCGAGCACACTACACCTAGAGTATGACTTAATACTCGAGCAAGCACTATGCTGATCATTAGCAATCTGGCTAAGGCATTGAGCACAAGTCTAGTCGAGCAATCTGTCTCGAGTACACTTGTGATCAAGGAAAATATTCCCAAGTACATTGAGCAAAGGTTGTACTATGTACTCGAGTATAGTTGGATACAACTGTTAATTTGGCTGTATGCTCGAGCAAAGGAGGTACATTAAATTTGAAACTAAATGACAACTGTCATGTGCTAGACGACAAAATGAGGTACTATACCACCCAAACGTTAGGTATAAAATGGAGACTTAGAAACTTTTTCACATATTTCTTCATCTTCCTCTTAAACCTAGACGAAAAACCCCTTGCTCGTGCTATTTCTTACTTGCTCGTTTACACAATTTTTACTTCGGTTACAGCCATTAGCTCTGTTTCGACTTCGGTAGGACATCGTTATTCGATTATCTTCGCACCGATTTTGAAATTAGGGTTTTCGATTAACTTACGGACTAACTGTTTACTTGTTTTTGCAGGTACGCATATTACTATGGAACAAGTTATTGAAGACACTAATATCATCTACTCATCTCTTTGACTATTAGTTCTGCAATTGTGTATACTGACATATGTTTTATCTTGCAGGACTAATGGCCCTAAAATTTGAAAAGAGGCACAATATGTGCGCTCAGTTAGAGCTCGATGAAGAAAACATGGAGCTGGAAGTAATGATAAATTTTCTTAGAAACTCCAATTTAAGAATGGCGCTGACAGAGAACACCACGATCTACAAGAACCATCTTACAGACTTTTGGCAGTCAGCAACCTATGTCAACGATGTGAACGGGAAGAGGATAGAGGCATCCGTTTTAAACAATGATATTGAGATAACAGAGGCATCTATACGAGCTGGTTTGGAGCTAAACGATGACTTTAATGCTCAGCCTTCTTACTCGGTCCCAAGGTTGTTAGGAGTCTTCCAAGAGACTATGGGATACCAAGGGGATGTAAAGGAGGGCCAATTTCAAAAAGGGAGTTTTCTTTTGATCTACAGGTTTTTGATTCATCATGTAATTCAGTCCCTATCTCCTAGGAGAGGGACTTGGACTTTGTTGAGTAGAGAGCAGCAACCCTTCAACATTTCCAGACTTATTTTTCAAGGGTTGGCTTCAAATGCAGAGAAGCAAGTCAATCAACGAATTCTCATGTATCCACGCTTCCTGCAGATCCTAATCAACAGAGCTCTACCAGAAATTCAAAGAACAGGGCATATTTTGAGGTTGCAAGATCCAAATATCTGCAAACGTATAAAAGATGCTAAGAGTAAGTTTATTGATAATGATGAATGGGATGTGATCCTATGGTTTCTTGTACCAGCACTGGGTGCTATTGATGTACCAAGGACTCCGGGAAATAGTGATGGTGAAGATAGTGATGGTGCAGATGATGATGGTCACAGTGATGGTGGTAACAATGGTCCGGAAAGTGGAAATGACATGATGATCGATAATGTTGATGTTGCACAGGAAGTAAATGAGACAGATAATACAGAAGTGCCTTTGATTGAACAAGTTGAATATGAGGCAAACAATGCAGAAGTGGAAGTCTAGGAGAAGGTAGATGAACCAATTGTGACTCCGATCACTCAAGCTCCGGACCAAGTGGATGATGATACATTTGTAGCTGATGTTGTATCGAATGCTACTGCAACAATCGGGAAGATAACTCCACCTGACTCTCCACCACCTGAGGTTTACCATGATGACACAGATTCTGTGGAGCTAGATGATGTTAATGATGATATTCCTTCTTCACCAGCCACCACTGAGCCTGCTTTATATGACAATGAACCAATAGCTAACATTCCTTCACCACCATCTACCCAACCCATTCAAGATCAGCCTGCTTTTGAACCTACCCCGCCAACTCAACCAATCCCATCCTCTGAACCAGCTCCGAGCCTACTCAAGAAACCCCACCGTCAGGACCTAATCTTTATGACATTGTCTGTGAGAATGCAAGACTTGAATTTGAAAATATCATGTTGAAAGAACAGAATGCCATTTTGGCCTCACGGAACTCGGCACTGGAGGCTGCCTTAAAGGATGCTTTATTGAAGATTCGAACCCTCGAGGGGCATTCTGAAGTTGAGAAGACCTCAGATGCACCAAAACAGGGGAGAATACTGAAGGAGCAGAGAGTCTGAGGATAATTGGTGAACTATATGAAAGTTCTGAAGAGGAGGCTATGGAGTTTGGACCATCTGATGCCTTGAAACTGATAAATCTAGCATATGATGATGGAGAATCGGAGGATGAGGGGGAGGATAAAGAAGAAGAAGAAACCGAAGAGGAAATTTTGAAAAGAAAAGCAAAGGGAAAGGGGGTTGCACTTACTGATGATGATCTACATCCCCTGCCCCAACATACAGTTCAATCTGATGATATTCTGTACAAAGAAAATGTAGTTGATCCAGATGTGGCAGAAGCTGAGTCTGTGAAAACTGTAATAAATCTAATGAATGAAGAGGTGGAGGCTTGGAGAAAGAAGAGGAGGAGGAGATCCCTTAGGAAGTCATTGAAGCGTTAATAAACATGAAAGAGAAGGAAGAGGCAGATGAAAGGAGGATGAAAGAGGCTGATGAAGCAATTAAGGCTACACTTAATGCCTTGAGAGAAAGAATGAATGTTGATGAATCTGAAAAGGACAAAACTGAAGAACCTGTGACAGCTGAACAGGAAGAGCCTGAAATATTTGAAACTGAAATCCCTGAAACTGAACCCATCAACATTGAAATGGAAATAGATAATGAACAGGAAAAGGGTTTTGGGCATAAGAGAAGAACCTGAGACACCAAAGATGCCATGGAACGTGTAAGTCAAATTTATTGCTCGGTTGGTACTGCTCAGAACATATTATGATATCCTTCTACACCCTGAAGAGTTCAGTCCAGAAATCGTAGCTGCAGCCAGGAGAACTCAAGAAGAGCAAAGAAAGGAACAGTGGGAGAAAAGCCAATTCTTGCTGACACACACATCTGAACCTATCATAGAAGAAGTTGGTGAGAAAGACAACCATGAATCAGAAGAATCTATGACCTTAGAGTCAGTTGATGAGGAAATTATTTTGGAAGGACCAGAAATTGAAATACATCAACCAAACACTCCCACTCAATCTCAATCAAATTTGAAAAGAAAAGACACAACTGAAATAGAAACACCAATGATTGAGGCTCTCCATGATCTTGAAGAAACTATTGATTTAGAAGCTGAAAATGATGATAATGAAGAATCAAAGGAGACTGAAATGAAAAATGAAGACAAAGATTATCTGATTAGTTTGGGATATGACTTGAGGCATCTTCAAAGACTATCAAAAGAACAAATGGCAAAAGAAGCTGAAGAGTGGAAGCTAAGGAAGTCTAAAAGAGAAGCTCTGATTAAAGCCGGTCACAAGTCTGAATTTCTTAATTTGCAATCATATGAAGAGATAGACATACTCTACAAAAGGAATCTTATAGATGATATCTCAGACTATGTGAAGAAGATATCTAAGAAGAAGGTAGAGGGAGAAAAGGTATTGAAAGAGTCTAGCCGTAGTAAGAAAAGAACTGAAAAGAAAGCAACTGATGAAGCAGAGTATGAAATGTTGAAGTCTAAACATAAAGATATCAAATTTCTTCAACAGTACGGCTACAGTTATAATTATTTGATAAATCTTTCTCCTAAAGAATTGAAAAGAAGAATTCAACAGATAAAGGACTCTCACAAAGATCAGGTAAGTCGAGAAAGATTTGAGAGAGAACAGGAGTTAAAGATGAGGTTACAAAGGGAAAAAGATGAAGCTGAAAAGAAAAATCAAGAAGTAAAGATATGGTTTGAAGACCACAACAGGGTACAAATCCTGAAGGAAATCGTGATGGGAAAGGGAATGTCTGAAGAACAATTTGAAAACATGCCTCATGATCAACTGATAGACATATATAACAGAGAGCAAAGGCTATATATGGAAACCCATAGAAAACGACAAGAAGATATGAAGAGAGCAGAAGAGGAAGTAAGAACTGAAATGATGAGTGCTCTTCATAGGAAAGGGGTAAAAAGTCAAGGTTAGTGGTGCAGACTGATGAAACATTGAAAAGATGGTATGAGGAAGAAGGGCTTGGTGCACAAAAGAAAAATCAGCAAGGAAGCACAAGCCGGACTCCAAGATCAGAGGTTGTGAGGCCTGAACTGCCACGTGATATGAATTTGCCCACACATCTCTTCTTTGATAAACGATCAAAGACCTTGAGAGTCATTACTGAAGACAAGGAAGAACATCTCATCATCTTTAGGGATGATTTGAGAAATTTCACTAAAGAAAAATTGACCAGGATGGCTGAATTGACTTTGTATGACAATCAAATCAGAAGTCAGCCATCTGGTCAACAAAGAAATGATCTTTCGAAATTCATAAAAGAACAAGTAGAAAGGGGATTCCCATTCTTGCAACAAAAATGAGAGAGATCAGAAGTCAGACAGAAAGGGAGAAGAGGAACATGAGGATAAATGAAGTACACACATCTGAGCTCTCCCTGTTTGATTCCAAGAAAAGGTTTGAAGCAAGCAGCTCACACCATAAAAGGAAGACCTTAAAGGAGTGCTTGGCGATGAGAGAAGTTATGCATGAACCAAACTCAGAGGTGCAACAATTCGATAGAATCACATATATAACGTACAATCAGCACAACGATTCTATTTCACTGAGAATTTAGTCCTGCATACCAATTGCGGTGATAAGACATGATGAAGATCTCAAATTCATGCATCCTCATGACTTACAAGACTTAATTGATGCAAGGTTTCCAAATGACTCCTCAGATGCCGTTGAGCTAGACATGATAAAACAAAGGGCAGCCCTTGTGAAGCGCTTAAAGGAAAGATCTGATAAAAGGAGCAGATGAAGAAGATAACAGAATGGAGCTAATTGATGTGTAATTTGTTTATGTTTATCTTTGTATTTTTGTTTAATTTGTATTTGATGTAAAAGAACTTTAATTTGTAATGCCCACGTGGCAGAATTCCCAATTATGTAATGAAATGACATGTTCTTGAATGATATATATTTTATGTCAGATACATGTGTAACTCTATGCAGGTGTGTTTTGGTGCATTTGAGCTTGTTTCAATCTAGGGGGGAGATTGTTGGGTAGGATTTAAGATAAGGAAGATTGGAATCTTCTCAACCTCCTCAGAAAATGGCTAAGTATGGACTTCGAGCAAGCCTAGACGATCGAGCATGGTTTTACTACTTCGAGCAAGGTCTTTAGAACCTTAAATGGTTGATTCTTCTAAGTGTTAAGGCTACACTTCAACGAGCAAGAGTATTCTTCTATCGAGCATGGATTGTCAATCGAGGAAACAGTTTGATCATACAAGTTTTAACCAAGTGTCACGAGCACAGGATGATCGAGCACATGGGGACACGCATGGATGCAATAAGAAGATGTCACGTGATCAAAGCAAGGACTTTGAGCACAGTTCAGTTCCCGAGCAAGATTTACATCCGAGCATGCTAAAGATTGTTGAATAAGTATAATTGAAGACATCAAGAAGAATGAGCTTGCTCGATGGACTAGTTCGAGCAAAGCATAGACAAATCAAGAAGGATGAAGTCTGCTGGAAGGGAATATCTTCACTGAAGATATTCTAAGTAAATATGCTCGAGGACACTCATCGAGCATACATAGCATAGTGAGTTTGCTCGAGCAAGATTGTTACCTTGCTCGAGGACTCAACACGTGTATTATTTTGTATTTCATTATGTAATGATTAGGAACTTCTAGAAGGAATGTCAGGGTCTATAAATAGGGGTCCTAGGATACCTTTTAGGACACGGATAGACGGACACGGTTTTCCAGACGGAATACAGGCTGGCACACACTGAATACGAAAAACATTTCAAAGAATATTCTCTTTTGTTTTTCCTCGTACAGCCGCCACCCGCCGTCACACAAAACCCTAGACATTCCATTCACTGTTCCATTAATGATGTATTTAATATAGTGAATCTTTGTCTTTGAATGAGCATTTATTGATTATCTATTATTGTTTTGTGTTTGCTATTTACACTCCTTCATTCCCACTCGTTGGATATCCTGATTCCGCAGAGATATTCAACAGGCCTTTTGGGTATTCGAGTCGGTGTGTTCTTGTCAACCTCTAGAAGGTTTCACCCGACACCCGGTCCTAACAATAATTTCAATCACCGCTAAATTTTACGACGAGAAAGATGTTGCATGCAAGTGGATTTACCTAAGATGTTGCAACTAGGGGATGACAACGTTATTTCGGCTTGTTATATATGAATTTCGCTCCTCCATGCAATTCATTCGTCTTCGAGAATCCCTTAACTCTGAAATAATTATGTAAAAAATAATTTAAGAACTTTACCAATTAGGTCACATTTTCAAAACTTAATACAAACCAAAACAACATCAATTATAATAAAATGTTACTAAAAAGCCCATAGAAAACTCAAAAGGAAATTTGTTTTCTTTATAAAAAAAAGAGAAAAAGAAAACCATCAATGGGAATTAAACCCATGACTTTTAATTTCATAGACTACAAACTTTTCCATTGCACCAAGGGGACATTTGGTAAAATTTTGTTTTAAAACAATATTTTAATGATTATAGGCCTCTTGGGAGATTGGGCATGAGTTCGTTGACCTCCTTGACCCCCATTGGACGGACCTGCCTTAAGTAGTCCTGAAACCCATAGATCTATACAAAGAAATCGGATAAATACGTGCTATGGAAACTCAGGATATAACCATGACGCTCGGACCTTGGATTGGGTAGAAAGTATGAAGAACGAGAGAGAAAACGTGTGAAGAGAGAATTACTTCCAAGAGTGTTAAGGAGCTAGGTGAATTGACAAGTCCAATTATATTTATAGGCTTGTCCCTGTACCCCTTAAGGGTTTCCATATAATAAGTACATTCGATGGGTAGGCCAGTTGGCTAGATATAAAATATAAACAAAACGTCAAAATAACGAAAGTAATTACTACATCAACCTATCTAGTTTTAGCCCTACAATCTTCCTCTAGTAGGGATATAAAATGAACCGGACGTCTGTTCGTAAAAAAGTTTGTTTATGTTATCCATTTAATAAACGAACCAGACATGAACAAAAAAATTGCATTCAGTAAACTTAAATGACGAACATGGACAGTGGCCGCGCTCGTTCTATAGTGTTCGTGAATGTCTGGTAGCATCCGGTAATGATTATACCTTTGAAATTAATATGTAATCGTTTATGTTCCTTTGTTCATTAGAGTCGTTTATGCATGTTTGTCCATTACTATTCATTAATGTCTGTTAGTGTTCGTTTGTCCATTAGTGTCCATATTTTAGTGTGTCCTCTAGCGCCCATTAGGTCCGTTAGTGTTCGTTTGTCCATCAGCGTCCATTTACAATATTAGTGAATGGACACAAAAGGACACGGACAAACTCAACTCCTTAATGGACGAACACGGGAACAAATTTTTGTTTGGTAGAGTGTTCATGAACCGCCCGTTTGTACGACAAAAGCTTAATGGATGAACACAAACAAGGTCTCATCCAGTCCGGTTCAGTCCGTTTACAGTCCTGCTAGGCTTTTAGAATAACATATGTCACTCGTTGCTTCAGTCTTTCTCACTGTCTCTAATCTTTCTACAATCCTTGAACTCGAACTCACCACCAAGATACCACTTTTCTTTTGTGTATCATATTCACCATATCATTGAACCTCAAAATGAGCCATGGATCATCATGCAACTTCTTGATGTCATCAGCTCCTTAGCAAACCTCAACATATCATATTCTTCATTAAATCTTTACTCAGAAGATGTGGCCCACGAAGAAATTTTCACAATGACCACAACCTTGGCACAATCAGATGCGATCTAGGCCCCCAACTCGAATTGAAAAAAGACATACCAATTTCACACTGTACGACAATGGTCGTTGAACCGGAAGAAAACTCGAGGAACCATAGCAATATACACAGCTTCGACGAAACTTCTAACCACCTCCGAGGTCGGACCATAAATGATTAGTGGAAGCGAAAGCGAGTATTGCGATTTCTACAAGGTACATAGTCACCAACTAAATAGGGATATTGGAAAAAGTGTGTATTTTTCTTGTTAATCATGACAAAAATAGAGGCACTACTCATAACGAAAGCAGGGGCCGGTTAATGCAAGAGGCCAATAAGGAAGGTATGGAGCTGGTAGAACCAAGGTGCGTAGCCCCAGACGAAAAGTCTTATTCTTCAAAAGTCAAAAGTAGCAGGTCTAGTACTTGGGGAGTAACTCAAATTAGGAGGCCAGCCCCTAATTATTTGTTGCCACTAAATACACGGTAACACTCACTCATGTACTAAACGTAGGGTCAGTCATGAACCTCGTAGGTTTTTTCAAATATAACCAAAAATTGATTATAAAGGTCCTATAGAACGTGTTAGCATTAGTGTAATTGGATTAATTGGTTGACAATGTACCATAATAAACATTAAGTAAGTTAGGGATGTACGGAGTGCATACTTGTTTTAGTTTGTTATGATGTTAAGGGCGAAGCTCCTAACGAACGGGGGTACAGGGTAGCGCCCCTGGTTGCAGGATCCTATGGACGGCAGCCCCTAGCAGGGTCCATAGGACAGAGCCCTTGGCTTCATTAAAAATACATTAGAAAAATGAATTTTATGATTATGTCACACATAATCATAAGTAATTTTGGGCTTTATTGATTAACGTTTAAAATTTGGAAAGAAAACTGCTTGATGCGGTTATCTATAAAGAGATAAAACATTGTTAAATTTTGATCGACATTCTCTTTGGTTCTTCTTCCTCGAGAATTTCATACTAATTTCTTGTACAGTCAGAGTTTTATCTGATTAAAGTATTTTGGAGAACCACCAAAATAACTTTTAATCTGAAATTTATCATACGATTATCTGATTATCCAACTTGCTATTTCAAAATCCCCAAAAGAACCCGATCAATACGAAGTTTTGAACATAAGACCCATATAAGTGAATCAGTCCTACTTATCAAATATCTTATCACCCGGATTGAAGTTATATATCCATAAATCTAGCTTATATTAATTTTCTTTCCCTATCTCTTCATCATTTTTATGTTAAATGATGTATGGTCACACGAATCTCGCTTGGATTATAAGGTTCATGTGTATAAAGTTGTTCCAAAGGAAGTTGAGCAAAAGTCTTAACCAAAGAATCTCGATCAAAGGAGACAAGAATCTTTAACTACCTTGCCTTGACACCAAAGCAATCACCTTTTAACATGAAAAGAATATCCAAACAACATGTTTATAAAGTACATCCCAAAAAACCAAACACAACATATCTTTATTTTATAAACACACGCAAGTTTGCATCCTTGTAGCCAACAAAAATGGCTAATGATATAAGATCGATGGCATCCCTCCTTATGATCCTCAATTTCGCCATGTACATTGCGCTTCTAGGCCTTGGTGGTTGGGCAATGAACCAAGCCATTGATGAGGGGTTCTTCATCGGTATTCGCTCCTTAATCGCTAAATCTTCTTTTATATATATGACTCTTTCAATCAATCAATCAATCATGCCCAGTAAAATCCCACCGACAGCAAAGCTATAAGTAGGGTCTGGGGAGGGTGGGATGTAGGCACACCATACCTCCATCCAATGGAATGAAGAGGTGGCTTCCAGAGAGACCCTCGGCTCTAAGTACATGTGTATGAAGCAAAATAAAGGAAATCAAAGTTTAACAGTTATATACAAACTACTACTAATTATAATAATATTAATAATAAGATCACAGTTTAACAGCTATATAAAAGCTAATAATAATTATAATAATAATAATAATATATGTAAGGGAAATACCATTATGGTATGCGACCTAAATAAATTAAGTCTAAGCCCTAAGGTATTCAATTCTCTCTAAAAATCCTTAACTTTAATTCTACTTCTCCACGAATTCCTATCCTCAACCATGTCCTCAGAGAGGTTTAGGTCTATCAAATCATGCCTAATCCTCTCATCCCAAGTTAATTTCGGTCGTCCTCTACCACTCCTCCCCTCTATAGTAATGTTTTCTACGGATCTAACAGGATTCGTCGTCTGTTTTCTCTTTACATGTCCAAACCATCTCAATCTCCACTCTCTTATCTTGTCTGCTATGTTCGCCACCCCTAATCTCTCGCGAAACACAACGTTTCTTATTCGGTCTAGCCTTATGTGCCCACACATCCAACGTAGCATTCTCATTTCTGCTACCTCCATCTTCCGCACTTGTGCCTTCTTGATGGCCCAACACTCTGTTCCATATAGCATTGCAGGTCTAACTGCCACCCTATAGAATTTTCCCTTTAGTTTAGTCGGGAAACTCTTGTCGCACAATATACCTGTGGCTGCTTTCCATCTACACCATCCTACCTGAACTCGGTGGGTCACATCACTGTCTAATTCCCCATCGCTCTGTACAAATGATCCTAAATACTTGAACTTCGTTACCTGCGGGACCACCTGCCCTTCAATTGTGATATGTGCGTCTTCATTGTCGTTTATCCCACCAAAATCACAGTGGAGGTACTCCGTCTTAGATCAGCTAATCTTTAAACCTTTTGTCTCTAAGGTTGTTCGCCACTCCTCAAGCCTCATGTTTAGATCTTGTTTTTTCTCAGCAAGTAACACAATATCGTCTGCGAACATCATGCACCACGGGAGAGTCCCCTGAATCGACTTTGACAACTCATCCAAGACTACTGCAAAAAGAAACGGGCTCAACGCTGACCCCTGGTGAAGACCTACCTCTACAGGAAAGAAATCAGTATCCCCCACTGGCGCACGGACACTTGTTTCACTCCTGCTATACATATCCATAATTATCTCTATGTATTTCCTGGGCACTCTTCTACCCTCCAAGCACTCCCAGAGCACCTGTCGTGGCACACTGTCGTAGGCCTTTTCTAGGTCAATAAACACCATATGTAGATCACGCTTCTTCTCCCTATACTTTTCCATTAATCTTCTTAGAAGGTGTATTGCCTCTGTGGTGGAACGCCCAGGCATGAAGCCAAATTGGTTGACCGTAACCTGAGTTTCTCGTCTAAGTCTACCCTCAAACACTCTTTCCCATAGCTTCATAGTATGACTTAGTAGTTTGATTCCTCGGTAGTTACCACAACATTGGGCGTCTCCTTTGTTCTTATAGATAGGAACTACAACGCTGCTCCTCCACTGGTCTGGCATCTTACCTGATTTGAGAATACTATTGAACAGAGTAGTTAACCACATGACTCCTTCCTCCCCCAGACACTTCCACACCTCGATGGGTATGTTGTCTGGGCCAACCGCCTTAGACCTTCCCATCCTCCTAAGTGCATCCTTCACCTCTTCTCGTGTGATCCGTCGGCAGTAGCAGTTATTCGATTGTTGTCGTTGAAAGTTTGTGTTGTCATGTTCTTCTTGGAAAGCTCTCCCATTGTTAAAAAGATTGTGGAAGTAGGTTTGCCATCTTAGCTTGATGTCCTGCTCCTTGACCAGTACATGCCCATCTGTATCCTTTATGAACTTCACCGGTCCTAGATCTTGCCTTATACGCTCCCTGGCTTTGGCAATCTTAAACATAGCATGTTCCCCCTCTTTTGTTTCTAGACTTTCATACATCCGTTTATAAGCCGCCTTCTTTGCTTCCGCCACTGCCTTCTTCGCCTCTATCTTGGCCGTTTTGTAGTTGTCCCTCAATTCCACTCGCTCCTCCTCATTCGTGCACCTCATTAGCTCCCTAAAATATCCTTGTTTGTCCCTTATCTTGTCTTGCACTGCGTCATTCCACCACCAAGACTCCTTATGCCCACTTGTCTTTCCTGTTGTGACCCCGAGAGTCTCCTTTGCTACTTGGATGATCTTTGTCTCCATAGCTTCCCATATATGAGTTGAGTCCCCATTTAGTCGAGCCCGCGTATGCAGCATGAGTTTATCCTTAAACGGTAGGAGATTTTCGTCCTTCAAATTTCCCCATCGAATTCTCGGTGTACCTTTCTTCTCTCGAACAGTCAGCTTATTTCTGAAGGCTATATCTGTCACTAGTAGTCGATGTTGAGTCACAACTGCCTCCCCGGGTATGACTTTACAGTCCTTCCACCAACGTCGGTCTCCTTGCCTCATCAAAAGGTAGTCAATTTGCGTGTCGCGTCCGCTACTGCTAAAAGTGATTAAATGAGAATCTTGTTTCCTAAAATAAGAATTTATAATACCTAGGTCATGTGCCACCGCAAACTCTAGAAGATCTGTTCCGGTCTCATTCCTATCACGAAAACCGAAACCCCCATGTACGGCTTGAAAACCATCGTTAGCCTTACCAATGTATCAATTAAAATCACCTCCTATGCAAATCCTCTCCCCCCTAGGTATGCCCTCTACCACTGCGTCTAGGCAATCCCAAAATTCTCTCTTTTCCTGATCCCCTAGGCCTACATGGGGCGCGTAGGCGGAGACTACTGCCACTACTTCCTCTCCTAGTACTAATTTCAACACCATAATCCTGTCATTATGTCTTATCACCTCCACCACACTAGTGTGTATTTCCTTAGCCACTAGAAATCCCACTCCATTCCTAGCTCCATCAGACCCCGAGTACCACAACTTATACCCATTACACTCAGCCCCTCTATGTCCTTTCCACTTAGTCTCCTGGAGGCATGCTATCTGAACCCTACGTCTTTTAAGCACATCTACCAATTCTAGCAACTTACCATTTAATGTTCCTACATTCCAAGAAGCCAAACGAAATATACGCTCCCTATCTTTACTCTTTCCTACACCCCTCGTTTCAGGACATGGTCTCAAGTAATAGTCATGGTTCCTACGCTCTATGGTTGCAACTAAACACACAAACACAAGCAATAGAACACCAAATCAATAATAATAATAATAATAATAATAATAATAATAATAATAATAATAATAATAGTAACAAAAACTAATAATAATAATAATAGTGTGTAGCAATAACAATAATAGTCAAGAGATCTTAAAATGAAAATAAACTCCAAAGATCCGGATCACGTATGTTCTAATGATAATAATAATAATAATAGTGAGAAAGGAACGAGTATACCGTGAAGATGATGAAGGTAGATACAGCTCAACGGCAGCCAGGTTACAAGAAACCCTCGTTTATCAAAACCGGGAGAACACCGAGATATAACGAATCGAGCTAGACAACACAACAAGGTGAACCAACAATTCCGGCGACTTTTACGGCGGCCGTGGGTGCTGACGCAGCGGCAGCAGCGGCAGGAGGCGGCGCGACAGCAGATCCGGCAAGCTGTGAGATCGGCGGACAGGAGTGGCATCACACACCAGTGGTAGCAGCAAATAGATGAATTCCGGTGGCTGCAGCTCGTCGAAAATGGCGGCGGCGCGTTGGAAAAACAAACAGCAGTCGGTGGCAGTAGCAAATGACAGCACCGGCGGCTCAAGAGGGTTGCGGTGGTGCTTGCGGTGGTTAGGGAGTAGCGACGGCAGCAGGGAGGTGGTTAGGGTGATCCATGGACTAGTAAAACGAATAATTGAAGCAATATTCCACACAAATATGTAAATAGGTCCAACGTTGGAGTTACCGGCTCATTTCTCACCGATATACTTCCCAATTGGAAATGCAGCCACTGGTTTCTTTGTGATATTTGCTTTGATCGCGGGTGTTGTTGGGGTCGCCTCATCTATTTCAGGCTTCGACGTTATGCGTTCGTCTGAACACGCCGGTGCAGCTTCTGCTGCTGTTATTGCATGGGCACTAACTATGCTTGCCATGGGGTATTAATTCAATCTTATGTACATGATTTCATTAAAATAATAAATTATGCAATTTTCTTCCTTTATTATTTTTAAATTTTTGAAACTTATATACTAAATATGTTATTAATGCATGGGCGGCAGATTTGCATGGAAGGAAGTCGAGCTTGAAGGCAGTAGAAATGCAACGCTGGTAAGTTATTTTGAAGGCAAATATTTAACTTTGGGAAAATCACATAAAAGCGATTTCCAAGCTGATATCCAAAAAGCTCATGGCTCGAGCCTGTTTGATATCTGCTCGTTTGTAAATAAGTGAAGCCCGAGCCAAGTTAGGCTTGCTTATTAGGTTACTCTTTAGTTGGCTCGCTTGTTTGACTCGTGTTATTTACCCAAACTATATAAATTATAAAAAAGGGTTATATATAGCCAAATTAGAACCCACAGTCCCACAATATATAAATTATAACCTAACTAAGATAAAGCCTTTTAATTATATTAATTACACTAGAAAACTATAGCCAAAATTATGCACAAGTTAATTTTTATTCTTTTCATGTATAAAAGAATATAACATTTAAAAAACAATCGAGCTGACTCGAGCCTTTAGATAAGCCGAGCTTAAGCTCAACATTTCAGCTCATTTCGATAAACGAGTCGAACTGAGCCTAGTTGGCTCAATCCGACCCCGAACCAACCTGGAAGTTATGATTCTTTTACAACCCTAGACTTCACCAATTAATATTGAAGGGGGCAAAAACCGAAAAAATATGACAATAACATAATAACATATCATATCCTGTTTCTTTTATACTTGACAATTTATATTGTAATTATAATCTTGTCACGTCCTATGATATTCTAATATTTTCAAATGTATTATACAGAAAACCATGGAGGCATTTACGATTATCCTTTCAGTTACTCAATTCCTATACACGCTTGTTCTTTACGGATGATGAACTGAAGTCACGATATTCTTGAATATTTTACTTGTTTAGTAGGTTGTTTATTTATTTGTGATTGTATATACCAAGCTATGATTGGATGACTGATTATATTTGTATTATTTGTAAAACTTCAAAATCTCATACAATTGGATTCTGTTTGACTGAGTGAGGTAGAGATTCTAATTCGTTTGACTAGATTAATTTAATCTAATTTATTTTGACATTATACGAGTTTAGCCATAGATTGTAGGGGTTAATATAGTTTTATTTGCGTTGATTTTATACGAGTTTAGCCGTTGGTTGCATGATTGTTTTGTATAATTTGTATAAAAACTCCCCAAATTGTCAAAGCCCATGCTTATTGCTCCATGGTTTCTTTCTCCTCCTTCAAGTATTGTGCTAATTTCCCTTTTAATTTTCCATTTACAACAATTTTTCTTCATATCTCCGTTGTTTGTTTCACATAAATGATGTTTCATCACTTCTTGATTACTTCATATGACTTGCTTCTCACGTCTTACTTCGCACGGCTTGCTTCAATTGCATCATAAGACTGATTTTCAATTTCTCCTTGTCTAGGCACACTAAAAGTGCAGGTTCATCTTCTTATGTTTCGACTAAACGTGACTCAATATTCTTATGTTCCCTATTTGGACATTCGCACAAGTTTCCCACTTGTGTAGCATGTGATTTGGGACATATCTTTTATACCCATTGTGGACGTACTGCTCGTTACCGTTTCTTGGTGGCTTGCTGTCAGCTCTTTCTGACTCATATTGGCGTGTCCTTCCCCTCTATATTGATAATTGCTCCTGCCTCAGCCTCGTGAAGGGTGGAATCTACCTCGTCCCATGATTTCCTAAGTGTTGTCCACGACTCAGATTATTGTCACGATGTGTGAACAAGAGTTTTTCTTTCTTGAATTATATTCTTTCTCCAAATTAAGTTTTCAATCTTCCAATTGCTTCGCCTAGAGTCATAATATCAGAATATTGTTCAACTGATGCAACCATTTAAAGGAACCTGTCGGGTACAGAGTTTAGCAGTTTCCATACTAACATTGGTTCGTTAAATGCTGATTCAAGGACTTTTGCCCTATAATATTTTTGAAACATGTAAGTATAGACGACTTTAAACATATTATACACGAATGTGGTTGCAGCGTGACAGCTTGAAAAGAGTTTCAAGCAAGAGAGATCATAATGACAATTATGAGAAAGTGGCTTGCAGCATGGGTGGCATGCAACAAGCATTGAGCAACCGACAAGGAGATTTTTTAAACAAGATTGAAAGAGTTATGATCTTTGAAAATTTTCAAATAAGGAATGGAAAGAGTTTCCAATAGAGTTCCTAGATATCATCATGAGTAGGTTTTGAAAATGGTATTTTCCTTGTAATCTAATGTTGTTATTTAATTAAGCAAAACAATAAGGGGTACACTGGAATTTAATCCGAAGTTTAGTGAGAGTCATATGTGGTCGAGTTGGGACTTGTTCCCTTATGTAAGAAGTTGACATCTCTAGGCCCCTTGTTGATTCAAACTATTGTAAATGAACTCTTGTGCTCAAACTAGAAGTTTGATTAGACCATTTTAAATTTCGACCAGGAAAATGAAAATTAAACATTGTATGAAAATAAACGCGATCCATGTCTCAATGTTCAACGGGATGTCTATTACAGAAATATAGCCAACGAATAACCACTACTATGACGAATACTTATGAAAGGATGTTTAGACTCATCAAGAATAATGGACTTCTTGAAACGTCATACCATGAGAGAGTAGTGAGATGCAGCTAGACGTTCATCATTGTCTGTGTCAACAGATAAGGCGTAACTCATTAAATATATTTTGGTCAATCAATCGGTTTAAGTTGGTGTGTAATCCAGATCCGAGATGAGAGCTTCGATGCGCACATGCACTTAATTTCATCGGGGAGAAGATTTCTAGAAGAAATATCTTTAACTATAAATATAACATTTGTTTTCTTTGTTTGTGTGTGTTTCTCTGGTGTAATCAACCAACAACGGGAGCTCACCTTATGTGGAATCGGTTCATTTAATATATTGCACATCTTTTAATAACAAAAAAAAAAAACAAGTCCACTTTCTCTCTCTATTTTATCTTCTCTCCTTCTTACCATTTATAGTAAATAATTACAATATCCGAGATCCGGGTGTTTTTAGTGATTTCTGCTAACTAACTGTTATTAGGTTTTCGAGTTTTAGCGTTTCGGGTCGAGTTCAAGTAAACCAAAAAGGAGTTTTTGGTTCTGACTCGTTAGAGCAATTTCGTGTGCTAGATCAAGTCACTGTCTCGCGGTGTCTCAATTGGTTGTCTGCACAAGTAGATAAGATAAATGTTTCTATCTAATCTATATGTTTTTTTGTATTCACAACTGAGCACATGGAGTGAGTTCTTGAGTGAATTGGTCAAGAACGGTTGGTACACAGTATGCAGGAAGGCACGGAAGCTACCGTTTCTAGAATGCAAGCAAGCTAGTGACTCTCCTAGTAGTGAAGAAAGGGGCATTCGGGAAGCGACTAGTATCGGAGCAGTAGCAACTTGAAATTCGAATACCAAAGACGAAGGAATTCCCCACTTTCTAATGCAATACAGCAAAGCTTAGTCTTCCACCGTTGCTTAGTTTTTTTTTTCCCCTCAAAAAATGCATATGTGAAATCCAACAATACATATAGCTTTGAAGATCAAGTTCTCTTCCAAAAAGATAAGCGGCATGAAGGATTTAGAAGATATGAACATGCTTTAAGCCAATTGAAACAAACGCTTGAAAGTTTGGTGATATCAAGTCTAAGCAAGAATGATGCATAAACACATTTGAAGAGAGAAATCAGATGATAAATGTGTCTCCAAGATGTATAAATATAAAGAAGCAATATGTAGTAACTATGCATAAGATATATCACAACGTCTAAAGATGGCAAGTTTAGCGAGCATAGTGGTTTAACTAAAAAGGATGACACATCATTGCCACATAAGCACGGGACCCTCACTCACTTTTAATAACTTTTGAGTGTAATGGTTTAACAATTGATTTAAATAAATAAACTAAAAAACAAAAGCATGAATCTGATTGATGAACTGAAGACGACCATGCTCAGGAGTCCCTGACACTCGCTAACAACAAGGCGCTGGTGCACCTTGGCGCCCCCACCTTCACCCTTCATAATGGTGTTTAACTCTTTTCAAGCTGATGTGGAGTGGGGTTTAACGCCCACTTCAGTTTCATAGATATGCCCTATTAATAAATGCATGAACTTGTTAGATGAACTACAAGAAATGCAAGATAGAGCTACTTACCATATGATGAACTTAATAAAATCTTCTTGATAAAGTTTTAAAAATGAAGAGTGAATGGGGAATGGGCCCTTCTACCTATGATTAGCTATTAACAAGTTAATTTGCTCAATCTATTATTTTCTGTGCTAAGGGAAGGATGATACAAGTTTGTTACAAAGAACAGGGTTTGGGATTTCGAGTTTAAGTTTCAATGGGCTCAGTGTGGTCTCGAATTTTACCCAACTAAAACTTCCCATGTTAAACCACTAAGACTTAACCATAGGTGTGTTATTATTATTTTTTTTATTTGTATTATTATTATTATTATTAACATTTTTTTTTGTCTAAAAGCTAAAAGGTGTTCCAATAGAGGTTGAGCTAAGGTCACAACCTAAGTATCTCTGAGTCAATAATATTAATGTACCTTTCCTTGAAATCAAATTAAAGCAACCACCTTTAACAAGAAAAGAATCCCCAAACCACATGTTTTTAAACATCTAAAAAAACAAACATCATATCGATCATTATCTTAATTAACACACCGGTTTATGTTTTTGTAGCCAACATAAATGGCTAATTATATGGGATCCACTGCACCCATCTTTATGATCCTAAATTTCTCCATGTACGCCACTCTTCTAGGCCTCGGTACTTGGGCAATGAACCGAGCCATTGACGATGGGTTCATAATCGGTATAATTGTCTCCTTAAACCCTAAATCTTTTATAACTGTTTGTTTTCTCTAACATTGTTTGTTTGTGTTGTAAATAGGTCCAACGTTGGAGTTACCGGCTCATTTTTCACCGATATACTTCCCAATGGGAAATGAAGCAACCGGTTTCTTTGTGATATTTGCTTTGATCGCTGGTGTTGCTGGGGTCGCATCGACTATTTCAGGCTTTGACATCATGCGTTCGTCTGATAACCGCACTGGGGTGGCTTCTGATGCTATTATTGCATGGGCATTAACTATGCTTGCCATGGGGTATTTATATCTTCATTAATATTTGCAATTTTCTTTTTTCTTTTTTTTCTATTGTTTTGAAAATTATTGGATCTTAATTATGTACTAAAGAGGTTGTAATTATATGGGCAGGTTTGCATGCAAAGAGTTCGATCTTGAAGGCAGAAATGCAAAGCTGGTAAGTTATATTGAAGGCTAATATTTACTTTGGGGAAGTTTTTACATATATGAATTAAATTAATCCATAACTAAAGCCCAACATTTTATAGTCCAAATTATGTTACAACTAAAATTTTTGTTTTTATGTATATCAATACATATAAAAATACAAAATTTAAAATATTAATTTATAGAATAAATGAGTTAACTCGATGAGTCATGAGTCGATCGAGCTCAGCTTAAGCACGATATTTTAGCTTGCTAAGGTAAACAAACTCGACCGAGCCCAAACATGAACCCAACTCGGTTCACTAAAATAGCCATTTGACTTCAAGTTCATTTCTCAAAAGACATTAAACCAATCGTAGCAGGATCATAATTTTGGTTACATATACAATAAGCATATGATGTTATTTCACATGTAATTTACAGAGAACAATGGAGGCATTTACGGTTATCCTTTCAGTTACTCAATTCATATATACAGTTGCTCTTCACCAATGATGAACCGAAGGAGCTATTCTTAAATTATTTTTTATTTATATATATATTTTTGTTTTGTGATTATATATTTTAAGGGATGATTTTATGATTGATTGTATATGCATGATTTGTAAAACTTTAATATATAACACAATTGGCACTTGTGATGTTCTTATAAAAGGTTTAAATGGGGGCTTAGTCTTGCAAGAATAACCATGTAACAAAAAGACTTATAAGCGTGTACATTCATCAACATATATATATGGGAAAGGTTACCCATGTAGAACACGGGTTGCTTGTTGTCCGAGTTGCCAACAACCTAAACTGCCCTATTATCATAACAGAAACACTGAAGCAGTTTGAGAAAGCAACATAGTTTGTGAGTCAAGTACATTCATCAACATAGAAAAAAAGCTTACTTGTAGTCCAAGTTACCAATGGTCTGAGGTACAAAGGTAAAGCAATAGAAAACGCTAATTCAAACCCGGACTTGCTTATTGATCGCTAGAGCACCGGTCTTCAATCTCGAGCTCCAATGGCTTCACCTCTTCCAAAATCGTCCAAGAGCAGTTACTTTGACGGTTGGGGGTAAGTTATGGCGTCTATGGTTTGAAAAATAACTTAAATAGGCTTTCCATAAATTTTTAGCCGACATACAGGTCCTCCGCGCGTCGCGGGGGACTCCTTCTTTCCATGCTCGTAGCTCGTCCGATGTAGGTAGCTAGTTGTAAAGTTTTGTTGATCGAACTCTTAAACTGATTACAGAAATTAAGGCTAAACGAACCCTTAGATGAAAGAAGCAATTACAACTCAGAACTTTAAACAAAATACAATTGTGAATAATGGTATGTAGAACAAAACCCTTCACTGATTGAAGTTGTATGTTGCAGTAGCCTTGATGGCGACTTGTACTCAAGGCCTAACAAGAGTCGAATGCTTTGATAATAAGGAGAGAATATAGGTTATTGTTGCTTGAACGAGACTGCTATTTGTAGTCGAGACCCCTTAATCAAAAATGGTAAAGATTGGAAATTCCCTAATTGCAGGACGCGTCATTCCATAAATGTGAGAGAGCCGTTTGATCTTTGTGGAAGACTGACTTCTTTGTGATATGGATCCAGCCTTATAATCTCAAGTAGCTCAATAGTCCAACGAGAGTGGCCCATTATGCAAAACATAAACAAGGAAAAAACAAAAAAAGAAAAATTATTAGAATTAAATTGATAATTTTAACACCCTCCCTCGATTTAATTCCCAAATAAGTTTATTAACCCAAGTTTGTCATAGAGATAGTTATGTTGTGAAACACCAAGACCTTTAGTGAAGATATCGGCTGGTTGTTCGGTTGTATCAATTTTATTTATTTTAAAAGTTCCTGCCATAACTCTTTCTCTTAAGAAAAATAGGTCAACCTCAAAATGTTTGGTTCTTTCGTGAAAGACAGGGTTTACAGAAATCAAGATAGCAGCATTATTATCACAATGGAGATTTACAGGAAGGGAGTAACTGACCTAAAGATCATTAAGAACTTTTAGAATCCAAACAAGTTCTCCTCCTGTTGTGTTGAGAGCTCTATACTCGGCTTCGGCTGATGAGCGAGACACGGTGCTTTATTTTTTACTCTTCCATGAGATTAAGCAGTCGCCCAAGTAGACACAATATCCGGTTACAGATCTACGGGTGGTTAAGCATTTTCCCCAATCCGAGTCTGAGAATCCTTTTAGTTCAAAGTTGGTTCCCTTTTTATAAAAAATGCCTTTACCGGGGCTTGTCTTAAGGTAACTTAGTAACCTTAAGGCAATTTGCAAGTGCGAGTTGAGAGGTTTATGCATGTATTGACTAAGACATTGAACCGTATAAGAGATATCAGGTCGGGTTAATGTTAGATAAATGAGTTTCCCGATTAGAGCCTGATATATAGTTACATTTTGAAGTAAAAAATCATTTTTGTCATGATTTGTTTCATAAAAAAATTGAGTATTCTGTTCCAACGGATTTCCCACAGGTTTACATCCTAATAGCCCAAATTCAAATAAGAGATCCAAGCAATATTTCCTTTGATTTAGGCACAAACCAGACTCGGTTTTAATGACTTCAATACCTAAAAAATACTTTAGTTTCCCCAAATCTTTAATCATAAACCTTTGATTCAGTTTGTGTTTTATGTTATTGATTTCAGTTTCACAATTTCCTGTTATGATTATGTCATCAACATAAACAAGAAGAACAACGATCTTTGAATCAAAGGTTTTTATAAATAGGGAAAAGTCATTTTTGCTTTGTTTAAAGCCAAACCCAAGAAGGGTGGAAGTTAGTTTTTCATTCCATTGCCTAGGGGCCTGTTTTAGACCATATAAGGACTTTACTAACTTGCACACTTTTCCATTCTCAAAAGTAGACCCAACCCCTTCAAGAATAGTCATATAGACATCCTCATTTAGTTCCCCATATAGAAAAGCATTATTAACATCTAATTGGAAGAGGTTCCAGTTAGATTGCACAGCAAGAGCAATTATGGTTCTAATGGTCACCATTTTAACAATCGGGGAGAAAGTTTCATCAAAATCAAGACCCTCCTTTTGACTATACCCTTTTGCAACAAGTCTAGCTTTATAGCGTTCAATTTCACCATTTGACTTGAATTTGATCTTATAGATCCATTTACATCCTATTGCTTTTTGGTTTCTTGGTAAGTCAGTTATTTCCCATGTGTTGTTTCTAATTAATGCTTCTATTTCACTATTCATAGCATCTACCCAATTGATGTCTTTACATGCTTCCTGATAAGATTTAGGTTCAACACGTTTGTCAAGTAAGGAGAGAAAGCAGAAATTTTGGGCGGACAATTTAGCATAGTTAACATATTTTTCTATACCATATTTCACTTTTCCCTCAGCCACGTAATCATTGTATCTCCTAGGTAAGGAACTTGGTCTACTAGATCTACGGTTGAAATCCGATGTTGCAGTTTGGGAGCCCTCAGAGGAGTTTAAATTTTCCATAATATCTTCATTGGAAGTTGCAAAATTAATAGGATTGCGATCATCTTGGGTTGCTCCTGTTGGATCGGCTAGGTTCAATGCCTCAACATTGCCGGTGGGTTCACTAGTTAAGTTAGGACCATTAGGATCCTCACCGGTTGGTTGCATCGATCTACTAGCTGTATTTTTGCCAGTATCAACAGGATTTTCAAGATTATCATTGATTCTATTAAGGTTGCCATCATCCTTAGATCCCTCCTCATCATCATTGGGCAAAAAAATTTTTGTCTCAGAGTTTTTTACTGAAAAACATTCATCAAAAAAGTTTAAACTATTTAGGTTTTCATTGTTTGGTAGATCATTTTTATTTATGAGAGGAAAAGAGTTTTCATAAGATTCAACATCCTTGAGAGGAAAATAGTTTTCATAAAATTTGACATCTCTTGAGTAAAATACTGATCTGTCATCAAGAGATATCAGTTTATACCCCTTTTTTTCAAACGAATACCCAATAAAAATGCATTTGGAAGCTCTGCTTTCAAATTTTGATTTAGGATTTAAATTTGTCGCAAAACAAAGACAGACAAAAACTCTGAGATGTAAAAGAGGAGGTTTTTTTCCAAACAACAATTCAAACGGTGTCTTTCCATTTAGCACTGATGAGGGAGTCCTGTTAATTAGATAGGTGGCAGTTAAAACACATTCAGACCAAAGGTTTAACGGAACTCTACTCTGAAATAACAAGGATCTAGCAACATTTAAAAGATGTCTATGTTTCCTCTCAACAATTCCATTTTGTTGAGGGGTGTAAACACAGGTAGTTTGATGAAGTATTCCATTGGATTTTAGAAATAACTCGACTTCTTTGTTTACAAACTCGGTGCCATTATCAGTTCTAAAACATTTTATTTCTTTTGTAAACTGAGTTTTTAAGAGTTTAACAAAGCTTTGAATATTAAAGGTTACTTCATCCTTAGACTTAAGCATGTAAACCCAGACACATCTAGAATAGTCACCACAATTGTTAAAAAATATTTGAACCCATCCCTGCTAGTGACTCTGAGAGGACCCCATAAATCAAGGTGTATTAAATCTCCAACATTTTTTGATTTATGTTCACTTAGTGGAAACGGTTCTCTAGTTTGTTTAGCTCTATGGCAGGTTTCACAGGGTATGGACATATTTGTTTGACTAAGATTAAGACTCAGATCATGTTTTAAAACATTTAGAACTTGGTGAGAGGGATGATCAAATCTAGCATGCCACAAGTTCATATTTTCTTTGGTAGGACCTAAGCTGTTATCACACATGAAAGTACTTGGAACATTGTTCCCAAAAAAATACAGGCCATTCACCTGTTTACCAGTCATTAGCACCTTCGTGCGGGCTAGGTCCTGAATTAAACAATCGAATTCATTAAACCAACATCCTAATTTGCTATCTTTAACAATCGAAAGAAGGTTAGCACAATATTCAGGGACAACAAGAACATCGCACAGGATAATTCCTTCAGCAATTTTAAGTTTACCAATAGAGGTAATCTTAGCTTTGGTTCCATTGGGGTGGTCAATAAACATGCCAAAATCAGACACATCGTTAAGATCAAACATTGATATGTCTGACACAACCATGTGTTGATTGGCTCTAGAGTCAATTATCCACCCTTTAGGATTGTTATTACTAAAATTTAAAGTGCCAGCAAAAATTGACCCACAACTAGTAAATTGACAATTACCTGACATGTTGCAGCTTCCTTGGTCCACGTTGATAGGCTCATTAATTAATGACATGAGTTTGTCAAACTGGTCAGTAGTAAACTGTTGGGGAATGCTAACATTTTTTGAAGTGTCATTAGAAGCACAATTGGTTTTAGCCTTTATTTTTCCCTTATAGTTTGCAGGATACCCAACTATTTCATAACATCTTTCAACTTCGTGGCCAATTTTATTGCAATATGTACATTTTAAATGAGCATTTTTTGAAACGGGTTTTTTTGAATTGTTAACTTTGGCAACAAAGGCAACTGGTTGAGTTTTATTAGATGAGGCTATCCCCCTATGAGATTCTTCCCCTGAGATGAGAGCAAAGGCTGCTTTTACAGAGGGCAAAGGATCCTTTGCTAGTATAGAAGATCTCAAGGGTTGATAGCAATCATCCAACCCCATTAAAAATTGCATTAGACGAATATTTTGATTGAACTTTGTTGTTTTTTCCTCAGCCTCACAAATGCAGTGAGGTAATTCACTTAAAGAGTCAAATTGCCTCCATAAGGAGGTCAATTTGTGATAGTATTAAGAGACGTTTAAGCCATTTTGTTTAAGAAAGCAAATTTGTTGATGCAATTTAAAAATAGCTTAACCATCTATTTTTGAGTAAGTTTCTTTTAGTTCATTCCACACTTCAAAAGCATTTTTTGAAAAAACTTGACCAATGAACTGATCTTCTGAAATAGAATTGAGTATCCAAGACAGAACTACAGAGTTGCATCTATCCCATTGACGGGCTAAGACCGTATTAGTGGTAGATTTAACACAAGTTTTATCGACAAAGCCAAATTTGTTTTTAACATTTAAGGCAAGTTCCATAGCATTAGCCTAAACATTATAATTTTCAGTTCCCGTTAGTTTAATATTCACGATTGTCAAAACACCGGTGTCACTAGCATGTAGATAAAGAGGGTCACCAAAGTCAAGACTACTGATTAAAATTGTAGCAGTTTTATTGGCATCACCCATTTCTTAACTCTCACACCACCCACACAAAATAAACTTGATTAGGGAAAAAATTGGGCACACTTATGATAAGGAACAGGAGAAAGAAAAAGATGCAGCGGAAACAACAAAAAAAAAATACAGATATAATCAAGTAACAGCAAGGTAGATATATAAACACGTAATCCTTAAAGATGCCTAATGCAAAAGGAACAAGTAAAGTTTTGTTGATCGAACTCTTAAACTGATTACAGAAATTAAGGCTAAACGAACCCTTAGATGAAAGAAGCAATTACAACTCAGAACTTTAAACAAAATACAATTGTGAATAATGGTATGTAGAACAAAACCCTTCACTGATTGAAGTTGTATGTTGCAGTAGCCTTGATGGCGACTTGTACTCAAGGCCTAACAAGAGTCGAATGCTTTGATAATAAGGAGAGAATATAGGTTATTGTTGCTTGAACGAGACTGCTATTTGTAGTCGAGACCCCTTAATCAAAAAAGGTAAAGATTGGAAATTCCCTAATTGCAGGACGCGTCATTCCATAAATGTGAGAGAGCCGTTTGATCTTTGTGGAAGACTGACTTCTTTGTGATATGGATCCAGCCTTATAATCTCAAGTAGCTCAATAGTCCAACGAGAGTGGCCCATTATGCAAAACATAAACAAGGAAACAACAAAAAAAGAAAAATTATTAGAATTAAATTGATAATTTTAACACTAGTCTTCCCATTTCTACTTTCCACATTTACCTTTAGAGGGCCCATATATTCCAATATTCCATGACAAAAACATTGGTTAGGTTGCTGCCGTTTTTGACCATCAACCTGCAAGACTCAGTAGAAACTTTACGATCATCATCATGGTATCAAGTCCCGAATCGACAGTCAAACACGAATTAACGAATACTCTCGTTTATATTAATCAGAAATATAACTCAAAAAACTGATTACAACTCTCAAACCCCAACTCGGTTTGACTTTTGATGAACCCTAACTTGGTTGTATCAACTTCATCAAATCTATAATGTCGTAACCATAACTTAGTTTATATAGACTAACCTAACTTGCTAGCCAAGACATTATCAAATATAATAAAACCCTTTTAATTCTTGGGTTGAGCCTCACACTCGGGCCAAACAACAATTGAGCCAACAATCACCCCCCCCCCAATTGTTGTACCCGACCCACCTCCTAATTTCCAACTCGAAATTGGCGGGTCTTTAACTTCACGCTTGTCATCCTTTTCTTGATTCTTCCGATGCTTTTCTAAATCTCTTACAATGTTCTTTGGGTTCCACTTAGCTTGAACAACACTTGCTTTGTTTGATCATTAGACGCCTTTCCTTGGGCCTGAATCACTTTTTTGACCACGCGTTTAGTTTCTTGAACACTCTTCTTTGGACTTTGAATTTTGGAACTTGGATCTTTGATTGTAATCTGACTCGTACTCAGCTTGTCTTCTTTCAGTCCAATTCTTCGAAGATCCCGACCTGCAAAATTCTTCATTCCAATGCTAGCTCGTTTACCGGGACTTGCTATCTTGAGGCTAATTTTGTACAATCGGTTCTTGGTCCTTATCACCTTCATCAAAAGCTTATTGTATCATCTTTAATGGTTAGCAAATCGTGTTTCATGTTAATCTTGCATCCACCTTCCGTTGCTTGACCAAGACTATATTGCACTGTAGGCTCGGGATGTAATAGGCATCGGTCAACAGGCGGTGCTCCCATATCTTTCCTTCAATTAAGACCAACCCTTTTCCCCAAATATCAATACAAGATTCATCTCCAAACTTCACCTTTCCCATGACTTGTTCATTCATTTCATAAAAATACGCCTTATTCCCGTCATGTAATAAGATGCTCCGTTGTCGAGATACCAAACATCTTTTTCCATCGCCTCGGTTTCGAATGCTTTGGAATCACACCATCTTCATTCAGAAAAACTCTGATCACCTTATATCATAAACAAATATGGATCAAAATCATCAATTTTGTTCAAATTATATTCTTCCTTTTTTTTCATACGTTCTGGGCACATAGACGCAAAGTGACCGAACTCATCACAACGGTAACATTGAACCTGTGATCTATCCTTTCTTCCCCTTTGACAATCATTGGTTCTTCTTTTACCCATATACCTTGACCCACGATGTTGATCATCTCGGTTGTCACAACCATCTTGATCATCATCCACTCTATCCTAACCTCCAGTTTCCCGGCCTCTTCCACGACCCTGTGAACTTGGCCAACCTTTAACTCGGCTACCGGACTGATCATATGACTTTCCTTTGTAACTACTTTCCGATTGATTGAAAAGTAAGTGAACTTGAGAATTTGAAGCGCGTTCTCTCCCTCGTAAACATTCCTCAAACGCCTTAAGTCTTCCAACAGTATCTTCAAACATCATACTATCGAGATCAATACTTTGCTCGATTGAAGCTACTAGTTGAAAGCACTTATCTGCATCTATTAACTTATTTACCAAGACATCTTGCTTGAATACGTAACCTAAACTCGTTGCCTTTGAAATCATACTTGTTATTTTTCCTGCAAACTCGTCAACAGACTCGTTTTCCACCATCTTGAGTTTCTCAAATTTACTTTTCAACGTTAGTAGTCGAGCCTTTTGAACTCGCTCGGCTCCAACATACCGTGCCTTCAAAGCCGTCCATATTTCTCGTGCATTCTTGTATCGAGAAATTTGAAGAAGAATATCACCATCCACCACTTGAAACAAAAACAAACTTGCCGTTTTATTCTTCTTCGCATCAATAACCGCATCCTCTTCCGGTTGAACAACTTCCCATAGGTTGATCATCCAATATCGCTTCCACCATAATCGCCTATGTGATATAATTAGTTCTATTCAACTTTAGAACTTATAGAGATATCCCCCCCCCCCGGTCGCTTTGGGTTGGATTATCATATCTTCTTAGTCACCTGCCATTAACGGTGTTGACCCCCTTGCTCCACTACGTTGGAACAAATACAAGCATTTGCGGACATAGAGTGTTAGGAGGGGTAGCCTTCACTACCCCTCAACTGTTCACTGGTAGTGTAAAAAACAAATTTTTTTGGTCGGTTTTCGTGTTTCGTTACCCCTGAACAAAAAATAACGTTACCCCTGAACAAAAATAAGCCCAATCAATTTAATAATTAACCCAACAAATTGACAAAAGCCGAAGCCCAAAACAAAATACCCAAATAATACAATAATAATTAAAAAAAATAAAAATAAAAAGAAACAGGCCACGCATTGGAGGTTTGTAGCAGCCAAAGCAGTTCAGTCACCCACTGTAGCCAGACCCAGACGCCCAGACCAGCTGACAAGGCGACCAGCCACCACCGCCACTAGTCCGCCTCCGCCGCCGCTCGCCAGTCCACCGCCACCACTCACCAGTCCGCCACTCCGCCACCTCTCCATCTTCGATTCTTCCCGGTAAGAACTAAGATTTATTGTATATTTGTGGGATTTAGCCATTTAGGGTTATGTTTAAATTGGAATTAATTTGGGATTTAGGTTTTATGTTTAAATTGGAATTGATTAGATATTTAGGGTTATGTTTAAATTTGAATTAATTAGGGATTTAGCTTTTAGTTTTATTTGTAAATTGGAATTGATATTAGGTTTTTGGTTCAAATTTTGTTTAGGGAACTTTGAAGATAGTAAACAACATCTTATTAGCAACCTTTTTAAACGTTAAAGTAAAGAAAACAATGATGTTGGTTCATCACCAAGTTTAAATATTCCAACTTCAAGTTCAAACATGTGCGACTCTTTTGTTTTCTTATTTAATTATATATTGTGTTTATCAATATATTTGTTGAGTAAACTTTAAACTACTCATTAACAATATATGTTTGATCTGATAGAAATATATCAATAAAATTATTGTATTAGTTAGTTAATAAGTTTGAATAATTTTACAATAACGTTAAGCAAACAAGTTTAGGTTATTTTGATGCACCCACTATAAACCAACTTGTTTTGATCCTCTATTTCGGATGGGTTAACCGGGCACCGGTATGCTTGCAACACGAAGTCGAGCCCGGGACATGCCAAATGCGTAACCAGATGCATGCACGAGCAAAACGCGTTACTGAGCTCCGCTACGCGCGAAATGCGTAATCAGACCCTGTAAATGCGAAACCGTAAAAAAAAATTTACACCACCTCTACAATTAGTTTCTATATCCGCCACTGAATACAAGTCGACTAGTCCTTAACAACTTTTCAGACCCAAACCTACTTGTTCGCGAACTGTAACATTTCGGGTTTTTCCAAACCGCATTCGTTTAAGTTTAACCCGACATGAAATACTTTTAGATCTTTAATATTAATCAAAATCCAATATTTTTGAGTAAATAAGTTTCCTAATGTTCACTTTAGGCCCTTGTACTTCAATCAATGTTCAAAACCAAGTTATACCAAAACTAGTTCAATTAACAAAGTATAGGGACTAAACTTGTTAAAAATGAAACTTTTCTTCCTCATCCTCGGAGTGCCGCGCAGGGACACTTCCCACCCCTGTCGCGCGCCACCTCCACAACGCTGGTCAGATCGTTTAAACTTGATTTCGTTTTCTAGTTAGTTTATGGTATAAAATCGTTTATTTTAAGCATGTTTGAGTGAATTAAGGACCAAGTAAAAATAATATAACTAAAATACAACTCCTAGTTCGTTTTCCCTTGCCCAAGATCAGATATTTATGGATCTTTCGATGATTCTTTCCTTAAATTGCATATACTTGCTTAAACGGGCCAAAAAGCCTATAATTAGTTCGGTTTATGTTTTTCTATATAAACCACACATAATTCCTTGCTGTAAACTTTAATCTAACCCTAAAGAACATCCTCCAGCAATCCCTTACCTCTGTTCATCCTCCAACCCTTCGGTTTTTGCATATTCGTTAAAGATTCAAGACTTGTTCGTTGACTTTGCAAACTCAAGGACCTTTGACTTCCGTTTCTCATCAATCCATTCACTTTCCGGGTAAGTTGTAAACTGTAAAATCGTTCATACATATTCCCTAGTCAATAAACTTCAATCAATTTCAGTGGTTGAAGGGTGTTGACTGGTCAATTGCTTTAAAATCCGATAAAGGGTAAAATAGTCAACAAGTTTGACTTTGCGTTTTTTCATGCTTCTGGTCAGATTCAACGTTCGGTCCAGAATACTTTTATTCTCGTAACGAAATTTTAAGGCTACTTCCCAAAACCCGACTTCCGAGGGATTCTGGTCAGTACCAGCTCGCTTAAATCTTAAATTCAACATAACTAGAGTTCTACTCATCCGTTTGGATTGATTCCAGTGGCATTAAGTTTGTTTTTATTTATAGTTTCATATCACAAAGTTTCAGGTTCTGATCAGTTATCTCGTTTGACGCGTATTGGACGACTCGCTTATCCGTTGACTCGTTTATTCTTAATTATACTCACTTGCCTTTAATCTAAGGTGAGTTTTATCATTCCCCTATTTTACCAACTTTTCTAAACGTTTTGGGACATATGCGTATATCATTCTATATACACACACACACACACATACACATATATATATATAAAATGGCAAACATGTAATTGTGTGTGATTAATTAAATCTACTTGTTATGTGCTTATTTGTCTGTGTATGCAATCGCATGACATATCCCCTTGGAGAGGGTTCTTATTTACCACCACCCGATTCGCTTGGCAACGGTCTTACTCTATTTATTTGCTCATAGTTGATTTATCGGCGCCCGATTAGCTTGGAAATGGTTTAGTTTATTTGCTTATGGTTTGATTTCATTACCGCATTTATTACGTTTTGCTTATTTATTATATTAACATTATTTTTTGTGTTAAAAATTGGTGATAAACTCACTCAACATGTTTGTTGACAAACGCATATGCAGGTTGCTTGAGTTGAAGGATGGACACTTAGAAAGACCTTAGGGGAATGAAGACAAACATGGATTTTAAACTTGTTATATTTATTTATTTGAATTGTTTTGTTGTATTTGATTATTGTGTGTACATTTGAAATAAAATAATTAAATAGATATTGTCACATTTATATTATGATAGTATATTCGAGCTGTGAGCAATCGGATCACGCCCCCGCATTTCTGCCTTAGGTTGGGGTGTGATAATACTATTCAGGTTCTAAAATCCTGTGGCGGGCCTTGAAAATCTTGTGAGGGGGGCGGCTCGTGTGGCATAATCATCATTATAATTAGTTCTTTGTGTGCATGGTGATCTTGGCCGGGCCAAACTATACTACTCAGGTTCTAAAATCCTGTGGTGGGCCTTGAAAATCCCGTGAGGAGGGAGGCTCATGTGGTATGATCACCATCTTATTGAATTTTGCGTACATGATGATTTTGGCCGGGCCAAACTATACTACTCAGGTTCTCAAATCCTGTGGCGGCCCTTGAAAATCCCGTAAGGGGGGCGGCCCGTGTGGCATAATCATCATAACGGGTTCTTAAAATCCAGTATCGTGTGCTTAGGTCGTACGCGTGTTCGACCGTGATTATATTATTTGGTTATTATACGTATATTTACTTATCATTTATCCATTTGCCTATTATTTTATATATTTTCTTATATTTATAACCTTGGAATGATTTATATATATATTGTTTACTAAAACTTGAACTCACTCAGCTCAAGCTGACTTCGTGTGTATGCTAGCTTGATTTTTCAGGTTAAGTGATAGAGATTATTGCTTGGACGTGCTGAAAACTACTCGGACAGTTGAAGGCGTTTTTGGTCTAGAACTTTTAAATAAAAAGAATTTTTATTTTATTTTATTTTTGGTTTTGGGCACATGTCGCCGGTTTTGGGGTTTTTACTACTCGACATTTTCCGCTGCTGGTTACTTTAAACCGTTTTAATGAAATGAATGTTTTTGTTTCATATTTAACTTTGGGCACCTTTTCCCAGTTTTGGGAACTTTGATACTCGTTATTCCGCTGTTTATTTACTCTGAAATGGTTTTAATAAAATGAACTTGTTTTTGGCTTTAATGTTTTGTGAAATTTTAGATATGATTACCAACTGTATGATTCTCGGGATTCTGGGGCTTGCAAGTTGGTATTAGAGCCAAGGTTCAAGGGATCCAAGCATTCTCGAATGCTTGGACTCGAACTGTAAAAGAAAGGACTAAAAATGCCAACTGCGAGTAGCTGCACATAAAGAGGTAATTTTATTTGTTAATTATCTTTATAAGCCTTAGGGTTTCATTATGTGTATAATTGCTTACATGTTAGATGAGATGCTAATATGGTTAGGGGCAGGGGGTGCTTAGGATGGGCGGGTAAAGTAAATGATTAATAACACTTTATCAACGTTATTAGCAGTTTACCATTACCTTCCATGTTCTAAATGCTACTTGTGCTTGACTGTGTTAGGGTTTTGTCTTTGTAGGGATAGAATATGGCTAACGCTCATGTCGTTAGCGTTAAAGTTCATCTCGTTCCTTAAATTCTCCCGTTCGTATCTCATCCTCTCGAACGCTTTGCGCGTAATTGTTTAGCTGAGCCGTAGCATGATGTAACTCTAGGTTTCCTTTTTTACTTCTTGAGCTTTTTGCTTCGTTACTGTTTGACTTGAGCGCCAGTAGGGGTTTTGCCTCTACTGTCCTTTGGTGTGATTAGATGATTAGGTTTCTTCTCTATCCTCGTCTGTTCCTATTGCAACGGGATTCGGGGACGAATCCCATTGTAAGGAGGGTGGATTGTAACGCCCGTAAATTTCGTTAATCGGATTGATCATTTATAAATGTTCGTTTAAAAGCCGGGGTTTCATCTTTCTAAATTGAAGCCTTGTAATACGTTTTAAAAGTTCGTCTACCCTTCTTTTTGCTCAAAACATCGCCTCTTATAACTTAAAGTGTTAGATTTGTATGTAGAACCCAACATTTTTGTTTATTGGCGTGAGACATTTGTAAAGTTTGTATTATATTAGTGAGTTGATCCGACATTCTTCGGGGACCTCCTTTTCATTCTCGAAAGTCTAATTATCTAACCTTTCATTCAAGTTATTATATTTTTACTAGTTGAGGGGCTAAAGTGTTAATTATTATATCATAACAAGAAAAACCCTAGCCCCCACCATAATTCCGATCGGCAGCAGCTAGGGGAGTCTCCTACTTGATTTCCGTGCAGTTCCAGCAGCTCTTCGGCCCTCCCGAGTCTAATTCAAGGTCGGTTCTATCATAATGCAACTCTTTTTCACCATTAAACCCTTTGTTGAACATGTTAGGGTTGAGTTTTGATGACAACAGATTCTTACAGATTCATACTCGTTTATTGTTTGGTCTGCAACTCGATGATAACTCATTGTTTTTGATAGATTCTTGTTTCCATGATGTTCTACTTCGAGTCTAGTTTCCAGAAAGGTATAATTTGTAATTTTTGGACGAGATTTGAATGGATTTGATGATTTTATAAAATTGTGTGTCAAAGCTGATGCGAGGTGACGGATTCTGGTCTGTCTTCCCGACATCGTAACTTTTTTTTTTTGACAAGTCCAAATTGGTTAGTTCCACTTTTGAAAATTAATATTTTGAGTTAAGATTACAACCCAATTGGAATCGTTTAATTTTGTTTGGTAATTATTTTTAAACAAATAAAACACTCTTGCTGCACATACCTTTTTGTGTTGGAGAAATTTTTTTGATTTTTGTGTCCACCAAAAAAATATAATAAAAATATTTTTATAAACCTAAGACATTTATGCAACTCTGGTAAAAATTTCATAATTTATTTCAATGGTTTTCCTATTTAATAAAATACATATTTGAATGCTAAAATTTGCATGCTATACTAGTTATTGATCGATACTTTCGTTTTAGGCTTAACCGGTGGCTGTCCAATTGTGTTCTTGTCGGGGCTGCTTAAAGTGAGGTTTTACTCCGTCATATTCCTAGGTATTTCATACGTGTTATACTTTAGTATCGTGAGCTATGAAGCTCGTTTGATTGGTCAATTGTCGACAGGTTGAAAATTAGGATTTCGGTTGTCTAGATATTTAATTGTTGCGTTTAGAGCGTTGTTTTGGGAATTAACAACCAATTCAGATTGTGTAGCCTAGGTATGTTATACGGGCTATGAAAAACTTAATTTTTATGTTAATAGGGCTGAATTGGTTGTCAGTTGCTCAAACGGGTCGGTACAACGCAAATTCACGTTTAAGTGGTAGTTTGTGCGTCGTTCATGCGAATTACCGACCCATTCAACTCGTGTAGTTTCGTGTGGACTTGTTGGCTATAATTATACTAAGTTTGGTCCACACGGGGCTGATATGGTTGCTAAGTGCATAAACAGCTCGTTAACGCGCATATTCAATACAATTAACAACTTTCGGGTGTAGTTTGGAAATCCTTTGTCCCCGGAATTAACTAAGGGTGGTTTTGGTAAATACATGGCCTCGGGGGCTGATGTAATTGAATTTTGTAAGGTTGAGGATTTAGGTCAATCACATCATGTTAGAACACCTCGTAGGATAAACGATTCTGTACGGTTTAGTTAGTAATCTTTGTGTGCAATCCGACAGGCTTGTGATTTGTGGATAGCTTAGTGTTCTCTAGCCCATTGCTAATTGTGTGCCTCGTGTCAGGTGAGTTCATGATGCCCCTTTTTAACTCTTTTTACTTTTGGGCTAGCATACACACCTCCGTACGATTTTATCCGTTTAAACGTTCTGGACGATATTGTGCAGTTTCAATGGTATTTGTATATTTCTAGAATTATGTTTAGATTATATCCTATGCCGTAGGATATTTTTAAACCCGTTTATGATCTTATAATCCCGAAACTTATATATATTATCTATAGTCTAGGCTTGAGGATATTATTGGGCCTTGTAATAGTTCCTTGACTACTCATTACTTTTAGTTTACACATGATGATGTTGTTTGGTTGATCGATTGGCTAAGGTTTACATTATTGATAGTTCATACTTAAGGGCATTATTAGACACGTTTATTGTTTTATATATTCCTGAAAAACTATATATTATTGATAGCCTATGCTAAAGGATATCATTGGATTCGTTTATAATTATATATTTCTGAAAATTATATATTAATTATAATCTAGGCCTTAGGATATTTTAGATTTGTCTTAAATTCCTTAAGGTTATATATATTACATATGGTCTAGGCTCGAGGATGTCATTACTCCTAGTATTAACAGAATACGGGTAGACCTGCTTATATTATTTCATACTCTGGACTGACTTATACATATACCTATATGTGTGTGTGTATATATATGTTACTCTATGGCCTACAATTTGTATTATTAATTAGTTCTTTGTGAGCATTGTGATCTTGGCCGGGCCAAACTATACTACCCAGGTTAAAAAATCCTGTGGCGGGCCTTGAAAATCCCAAGAGGGGGGAGGCTCGTGTGGCATGATCATCATCATATGGAATTTTGAGCGCATGATGATTCTGGCTGGGCCACACTATACTACTAAGGTTCTAAAATCCTATGGCGGGCCTTGAAAATCCCGTGAGGGGGGCGGCTCGTGTGGCATAATCATCATTATATCATTATAATTAGTTCTTTGTGTGCATGGTGATCTTGCCCGGGCCAAACTATACTACTCAAGTTCTAAAATCCTGTGGCGGGCCATGAAAATCTCGTGAGGGGGAGGCTTGTGTGGCATGAGCACCATCTTATTGAATTTTGCGCATGATTTTGGCCAGGCCAAACTATACTACTCAGGTTCTCAAATCCTATGGCGGTCCTTGTTAATCCCGTAAGGGGGCGGCTCATGTGGCATAATCATCATAACGGGTTCTTAAAATCCAGTATCATGTGCTTAGGTCATACGCATGTTCGACCGTGATTATATTATTTGGTTATTATACGTATATTTACTTATATTTATAACCTTGGAATGATTTATATATATATATATATATATATATATATATATATATATCGTTTACTAAAACTTGAACTCACTCAGCTCAAGCGGAGTTTGTGTGTATGATAGCTTGATTTTCAGGTTAAGTGATAGAGATTATCGCTAGGACGTGCTGAAAACTACTTGGACTGTTGAAGGCGTTTTTGGTCGAGAACTTTGAAATAAAAAGAATTTTTATTTTATTTTATTTTATTTTTGGTTTTGGGTACATGTCGCCGGTTTTGGGGTTTTTACTACTCGACATTTTCCGCTGCTGGTTACTCTAAACCGTTTTAATGAAATGAATGTTTTTATTTCATATTTAACTTTGGGCACCTTTTCCCCGTTTTGGGAACTTTGATACTTGTTATTCCGCTGTTTATTTACTCTTAAATGGTTTTAATAAACTGAACTTGTTTTTGGCTTTAATGTTTTGTGAAATTTGGGTATGATTACTAACTGTAGGATTCTCGGGATTCTGGGGCTTACACAATTTTTTAAAGATAACAACTAGGGTTTTGTAAATAATTTTTTAGAGTGAGGCGTAACCTCAGAATTGTGTGTGCTTTGTGTACAAGAATAATATCAAATCATTAAATAAATTTAAGCTATTGCAATCAATCATATAAATTAGGGTGCAAACACGTAAAGTCATATCTGTATTGGGACCCTAATCATGCTACTAGGTCGTTATATCTAACCACCTATCTTATAGCCTTCGGCTCTGATACCAATCTGTCACACCCCAACCAAATGCGGCGGAACATGCTGGGGCGCAATGTATTAATTGAACAGTAGCTCAAAAGACACTAATTAAATTGACAATAATTATTTAATTTCATTAACAGTAAACAAGTACACAATTATAATAATCGAATCATATACATATTTTGAATAAATATCCTAAGGTCAACTAACTATCTTTGATCTTGATTACATCAAATACTTGAACCTGTGGCATGTATAAAAATAGAGTTTCTCAACACGAATGTTGGTGAGAATACATAAGTTTTGTTTAATACATAGATAAGTAAATCACAATTCATATGTAAATAGTGAGCATTACAATTCTTATGAAAATGTAAACAACTAAATAGATGTGGATCCATTCCTATTGATAGAAAATCAATGTACTTGGGTAAATGTATGATCATACTAGATGAGAATAGATGAGGATGAGATACGAATCACCAAACATAAAGTAAACATTTAAGCGCATAGAGCATTATTATAGAGCATGCAATAATCACAAATAAACATATATTTAATTGTGTTTTGAATAGATGTGGTAGTAAAACATGAGTAAAAGTGAATAAGGTATATATGCTAACCCCAAAATATAAAAGATGAAAAAAGGGGGTATGTAAACTCACATGAACAAAGGAAGCAGTAACGAAGAGATGGTAACGGTTAACGTGAACTAGTTAGTTCCACGAGAAGTTCCGGAAATTTGTCCAAATTTTGAAAGGCATAAAAGAAATAAATATCTAATCAAAATAAATGAACGAAGATATAATGGATTTATAATGGATCCGGGATCGATAATGCGTAAAATATATGTTATATTAACTTAATAAAGCTGGATTAAAACACAAATAATTTAAGTATTATTACAAATTTATTTTCGATTTTTGTTTTAAACAATAAACATATATATCAAACGAAAACTTGTTTTGATAGTTTAACAGTGATCGATTTGTTAAACAAGTAAAGCTATTTTGAGTTTAATAATCTTTAAGTATAAGTATATAGGATTTGGTTCTTTTTAGAAGTATATTTAGGACGAGAAGTGCGAGAAGTGATCATAACCAATCATAATTTTTGTTCTTATTTATTTAATTATTAATTATAAGGGCATGTTAGTCAAGTGAACAATTTTCTTTTTGTGGTAACTATTAATTACTATTAGTAAGTTACAAAACAGAATATCGAAACTTAAATTTTATTTGAATATTAACCTTTATTTACTTCATTTTGTTTGTTAGATAACACATATATCTTACATAAATTTTTAATAACTTTTATAAAATTATCGAAATTATCTTGTATATTCCAATTATATGAAACTCATACGTACGTCATACACTTTATGAATGTATGTATTTACATAATTGCATAGGCATGTAGGTATATCCACACACAGGGTAGGTAGGCACACACCTACGTATGTACATGTGTATGTGCGTACGTAGGGGCATACACATGACGTAGGTACATACGTATCTACGTATGTATGCGTGTACGTACGTACCTACACTTCATACGGATACAAGAGGTTTTTACCAGTTTCTTCACTGTATACCTACAAATCAAGATACTCATTATCCATAAGATTAGATGAAGCATTTGTAAGCCTTCAAAATGATAGTACACTAAAAATATTAAATGATTTTCAAAAGAGAGATTTAGTTGTGACTTTATTGGGAAGAGTTAGTTGACTAGTTAAGTAATTATTAGTTACATATTTGTTTTTAATGATGGTACATAAAAATTACTACCATACCCTTTTTGGTATTAAAGTTCACTAAAATGATGAAAATAAATTACAAGAGTGCCATTTTGAGTAATGACCATTGATCAAACAAAATCAACGGACGAGATTCTCTTTTCGCTGTAATATCACTTCTCGCAAGATCCATCCCCTATATATATATATATCATAAGTGTCAGGTAGTGTAAATCTAGAACTCTCTAGAACTCATTTAGTTCGTACCTGACTTTTGTATGCACGTACGGTTAGAAGGTTATCTTGAGAAGTTCTGTTGAGAAGGAATAAGGATTATTGGGGCACGAAGGGTTATCCAAGCTTGAAAACTGGCATCCATAGCTTAGTAATTTAATTGGCCATGCTAAATATTAAGACAAGCTTTATCTATGTTAGTTATGTAAGACTTCAGTTGTGCTATTTAATTTCGAAGTTTAAAAGCAAAATATGCATGTGTAAAACCAACATCTGAGACATTCCAGGTTGTGGGTGTTGCAATGTTTTTATGTATAGTTTGTTCTTAGTATGGATACCAAAAAATATATTTTTAGACACCACTCTTAATTAAATAAGATAACATGTAATCTTTTTTTATTATCATTAAAATCCATAGCTCTTAACAAGTCCAAGCACAAAAACAAGAATCATCACTCATGAACGGGAGATAAGCAATAAAAGCTTTATATTACCGAAAGTTGTGAGCATGAGTAAAACTACAAAACATAGCTTCAAGAAAGACATGATTATGATATTCTGGTGTGTTGAAATACAATTTTTATGCATATAAACGTTACTTTAATACTAATTACATTTTTTAAAGTAAATCATAATTATGAATAACAATAAATGAATTATTTTTCTAAAAGAATATACCACACTGATGCAATATAGATTCTTTTTTCCCAAATTAATATAGTTGACTAAATCCTTTTCTAAGAGAATATACCAAATTGATGTAGTATAAATACTTGTTTCCCAAATTGATATAGTTGACTAAATAATTTTTAAAAAGAATATACAAAATTGAAGTTGGATAGATACTTTCTTTACCAAATTGATATAGTTGAGAAAAATATAAACCAAATTGGTGTAGTAGAAAAAAACTATTGAAGAAAATAAGTATTTTTTTAAAACTTTGTTTCTCTCTTATAATTTAAATGAACATAAATATGACTCATTAATATACCTAAAAAATTAAAGGAAGTAATAATTTTCACATGGCATCATTATGTGTCCTTCACATTGGATGACTGTTAGATGCTATATCACCTATTTTCAATTATACTTAATTCAAAATTCAGAACTTCCTTTTATACATAACTTATGTTTTAGTTAGTGTTGCTAATTTTGAATCACTATCATAGTTAGCTGTCAATAAAAAAATATATATATAACCTATATTATTAAATACTTAATATTTACTAAAATTAACTAAATTACTTTTGTGAATAATAATATGTCACACCCCAGCCCTGGAGGTGGGTCATATATATGACACCCCACATTTTCATGAGGACTCCATTAACCCAAACTGCATTATCTTACACGTCATGCATAACATTTACTCGAGTCTATAACGACTCACACACACGAGTCTGTTAGTACGTTTTGGTGATAATTTTGAATCAAATACGTTTAAATAATTCAATATATGTGCCATATGGTTTTATTTGTTATATTGTTGATACATGTTTAGTACGTCTCGGTCTTTATTTTGTCTGTTAATGTAATATAAGTTAATGTTTACTATTCTCAGGCTAAACCGATTGATGTGATTCCTAAAAATAGAATTATTTTTGTTGGTATGGATAGGATTGTGAGAAGTATTGTGAATGCTGATGAGATCGAAGAAGGCGAGTTTGTGGATCATTCATTGACTAAAGAACAAATAGCCTTGCTTCTGGATCTAAATGAAGAGGACGTCGAGGAATTGGGAAAGAGTGTTGATGTGGATGTGGAATTTGAAGAAAGTACGGATACAGGCATTCCTCGTGGGAGTGTGCCTGACTATGATGAAGTGGAGGTTGAGGACGTTACTGCTGAAGAATACCCTGAGTTCTACACTGACAACAACAACGACTCAGGTATTCCATTCTTCACTAATGAACATTTTGAATCAGCAGAACGTCGTTTGAGAGAATAAAGGGAAAATGGAATAAAGCTGCGGAAACAAGTCATCTTACTACAAAAGAAAGAAAGCAGAAACGTGCTTTGGAGGGTATGTTTGAGCATGATATGAAGAAAAGGAACAAAGATGATCGAGGCCTTTCGTTATCATGAACAAGAGGAATTAAAATTAGCCCAAGGCTCAAGCATCGACATACCAGATGAAGAAATACAAGTCTGTCAAATATGTTAAAGGTGATTTGGTCGCGTGGCAGTTTGATTCTGAGCTTAAAGTATATATCGTAAAGTGATAACACGGTATTTATTATTTCAAACGCCCACACGATATTTTATCTATGCCGAGGTGGGATGTGAGGACACTAGCAAATCGACCTTTTGTTAATCGGGGAAAAGATCAGTGGGCTAGTTGGTTCTACGAGCATCTAATTTATGAAACCCGTTATGGTTTCAAATTCTTCAAGCCGCAGGTGCCTACTCACAAGTACATTGATGAGATTGATCAACGCACAGGCTGGAGGAAGATGATTCTACAAGTAAAGCCGCCAAAAACAATGAAGAGGGCTCCAATGAAGACATTCCCTCAGAGTCTATTCACTTTGTTTAACTACTGGTATTATGATAATCGAACAAGTGAAGAGGTTATTGTATTTGGTTCCGGGTCAAACACGAAGACTATTCGTGTGATTGATCCGATGTGGCTTGTTAACTTATCTGAGTCTGACAACGATGCTTTATTTACTAGTCAGATCAGATTTGCTAACCTAAGCGACTACGAACTTGCTATGCAGTTTCAGAAGGTTGTTCGTGTCTGTTATGCATACAAGATTCATAGTTGTGTGGACTGGAAGACAAAGATGTTCAAGCGTTGAAGAATAAAGAGCTCGAGACGAGGGGGAGTTTGTTGATACATGTTTAGTATGTTTCGGTCTTTATTTTATCTGTTAATGTAATAGTCTTATTTTATAGGGGGTTTAATGTAAATAGTGTATAACGAATGAATGTCTCATTCGTTAAGTCTTTAATGTAGCAAATGACTCATTCGTTAAGGTTATCAGGTCATCTTCCTATATATATCCCTATAATCTATTCTAATATAACAGTTCCTGATTTCATTCTCTAGCCTCGTTACTCTGCCCAATTTCACTCTCAACACACACAGTACACACACATAACGTAACATCAACGAATCATATGATGTCATCACAAGATCTAGATCCGTCTAACGCTCATTCATATATGATTTAGTATATTATTCTTGCTTAGCATGTTATTAGTTAATATATATATATATATATATATATATATATATATATATATATATGTTTATATATATATATATAAACACATTAAAGCCATCTGGATATAGACGGACGTGCAGTTCGGTAAAAATTGTTTTAAAATCCTAATCACCCCACAACTTGCCGTAGCCGCTTCCAAACAAAAACACTTATTTTATTGGGTGATTTTGGTGTCCTTGGAGGGATTAGGAAGTTTTTTAATCATAACTTGCTTCTTGGAATCATGATATGTAAGTGTTAACATTAAACTATTGTTTCTTGTTGAATCTGGAATGTGAGGTGCTCTTTTGATATATGTCTTGTATAATGATTATGATGCTGAGTAATCGTTTGGTTGATATGATACAATGTTATGGTTGTGGTATACATGATTATTGTTAGGTTTTGTTGAAATCAGAATGTTAACATATTCATACTTGCTTATTGTTTGACTATAACTCTATGATAAATGATGAGTTTGATCGATTACGGATTCTAGGTTATAGTTCGTTGAATCTAGTTTTTAGAAAGTTATGACTTATATATTTTGGATATACGAAAGATAGTTTTTATGAATTTACCAAATTGTGTGTCAAGGCTGTTACGGGAAAGGGTTTTTGGTCCTTGATTAATGATACGATAACTTGATATTGTTAAATCCAGATGTGTTGCTTCCTGTTCTGGAACTTCACATTTTGATTTAGGATTCTAACACAATTGGTCTTGCTTGATTTGGATTAGTTTATTGGCTTAACCAATATAAAGTTTGGCGGAGATTAAAAAAGAATAAACAGGTGCCCGTACTCGTACCATAAAATTTGGTACGGTACTATATACCCAGTTTTACTGCCTTTCGGAATGGATACTTTCGGGCACGAGAATGGGTACGACACCGATCTCATCCTTAAATGGAAGTATTTTCTATGGTGAGCCGTTGCTGAAGTATTCAGTTTTTCTTTCTTTTGTATTTATGTTATTTTTATGCTTCATACATACATACATACAGGCTATGTCTAAAATAAAAACTCAAGTGACTTATGAAAACCCATGGAAACTCCATCAATGGTCCAAATTGATCCACATAAATGATTTGCTTATTATATGTTTTGCAGCTAAAAGGGTAGTTATGTCCTTTTAGCATTGTACATTTTCAAACGTTTCCCATGCTTCATGTGAGTTGACCTCAATCACAAATTCTACCAGGTTTCCTACCTATTCAATATTTTTTCAATAAGTACTTTAAAAGAAATTAGATTTTCATTCATTATTTTCTAGTTCTTTTAATTCATATAATATTTTAATAATGACAAATTTGTCCTTAAAAATAATTTTTCATGTCTTTTAGCATTTAAATTAATACAATAATATAAGATTATAATAATGTAAAAAAAAGTATTTATATACCCTCTTTATCACAAGTGGTTGGTTATTTTTTATTTCAAAAAATTAAATTATTAATAAATTGCATTCTTAAATGTTTACTTACTTTTTTTAAGTTATACATATTTTAATTATGTAAAATTTTATGTCTTTATTGAAATAATTTTACAATATATTAAAATAAATTTAGATACTTTAAACATGTGAAAAAAAATTTTAAACGAGTTTACATATTTACTATCTAGGTTAACATTTTTTTTTCAAATAGTCCTTTTTTATTTCAAAAAACAAAATTATTACTAAATGGCATTCTTAAATGTTTTCGTATTTTTAATAAGTTAAACATATTTTAATTTATGTTAATATATTAACATACTTTATTAAAAAAAGTTTACAAATTTTAATTATGTAAAACATTTATTGAAATAATTTTACATATATTAAAATAAATTTAGATACTTTAAATATGTGAAAAAAAATTTTTAAACGAGTTTACATATTTACTATCTAGGTTTGCATTTTTTTCAAATAGTTCTTTTTTATTTCAAAAAACTAAATTATTAATAAATGACATTCTTAAATGTTTTCGTATTTTTAATAAGTTATACATACTTTAATTTATGTTAATACATTAACATAAATTAATACGAATTATTGTTAACATTTGTTAACATAAATTAATTTATGTTAACATTTTTTTCAAATACTTCAAAAAAATAAAGTAATACATTAAAGGAGCTTACAAATTAATACGAATTATTGTTAACATTTGTTTTTTTTAGTATCTACTTTTTATTATTTATTGTAAAGTTTGTTACAAATTTCATAGTACACCAACAACATCTTAATTATGTTACCAAGCAGGTTCACAAATTTTAAATGTGTAAAAGTAAAAATAATATGTTTAGAAAAACAATAATATGTTAATAATGTTACCTAACTTGTTTTACATTCTCCTAAATATGTAACAATGACATAATTTGCTACTTATGAGAAACTACAATATTTATAACACATTTAATTGAAAATTCAAAAACATGTGGTGGTGGAAATTGGAAATTAAGATTACTTTCCAAAACAAAAGGGGAAAAATTATCAAACTCCAATTGTAATCTTTCTCTCCCACTTGTTTAGCCGACTAAAGGTTTAGAGGTGGTGGTGTGGCCAAGAGGTGGTGGAGACGCCGGATACATGTGGTGGCGCCGCCCGCAACACGTGCTTGTGGCTTTGATGGAGGACGGCAACGACCTTTGACAGAGATCTAGAGATATGACAGTGGTGAAATTTATTAATGATGACTTCGCCAAGGATCGGAAGCATCGTGATTAAGCGGTTGTGATTCTTATTAATGTCTTTCCTTCTCAACGACTCTGATTGACTCGTGATTTGGTGCGATGATTCACTAATTAAAACAACTATTTTTTTTTTTTGTATAATTCAAAGAAGATAAATGTATAAAAGGAGTTTGAGAGAGAAAGTTTGGAAGTTTGTGAGTGGAAAATGGGTTTTAATGAGAATGATGTACAGAAAAGAGTGAGAGAGTATTAAAATCTCATCCACAAACTTCCTTTCAACGAAAGATGAGAGAGAAACAGCTTTTTCACATTCCAATCTTACCCTTGAAATGTACTTACACCCATTAAATAATATTTAGATATACTCTGATGGAATCTTTTAATCTCCATCATGGATTGGAAAGATCAACGGCCACTAAAGAGTTTTTAAGGTTTTCAAAAGTGAATTGGGTTTTCATAATATCTATACCCCATACATATATATATATATATATATATATATATATAGGGTTAGAATGAAAACCTACTTGAGTTATGAAAAACTTTAGAAACACATTCTTAACCACATGTTTTTAATTAAAGTTTAAATCTTGTGGTCCACAATTAAAGTGAATAAAAAATGTAAATATAAAAATAAGTTTTTCTCTCTCCTGAAAACATATATAAAAATTAGTAAATAAATGTTAAAAAATAGCAAAACAATTTGTTTTAGTTTTTGATGTTTTGTATTAAATGTTACAACATATATTACGTGTGTAAAAAAAACAAAAAATAACGATGTTACATAGGGTTTTCACAACTCAAGTGGGATTTCATTCTATACTTCCCCTATATATATATATATATGCTTAAATTCAGACGAAAAATAATATTGGTGCGAGAAATGCAAGAAATGAATATGGTTCATTAGTTTATTTTAGATTTTAAAAGTTTAAAAATAAATGAAAAAGATGTAAATGAAACAATAAATGACTATCTCCTTTTCAATTAATACAATAATATAATCATAATAAATCTCTCTCTAATTAATATATATAACTAATTTAACTATAATAATTAAAAAGATTAAAACACTAATTTAGTTTTATAATTTATTTACCCTATTTTCATTCCATCCAACAAAAATAAAATTTATTCATATAATACTATTTCTTTATATTGAAAAATCATTTCTTTCCACTTAATTTATTACCATATATCAACACGTAATTTTTAACAATAAATATCAAAACATAATATTTTTTTCAATTGATATACCTAGAAAAATTATTGTGATAAATAATAATAAAAAAATATCATATAAATGTGTCCATTAAATATAAACAATATATACACAACCTACACAAAATTATATAACCTACACTTGTTTTGAGCAATAAAAACGTGCAACATACAAAAAGCATCCAACTTACATATGTAATTCAACGCCAACAATTATATAAACTACACAAAGATACAAATATCCTATACGTGTGTAGGTTATATGTTTTTCGTGTGTAGACTATATTTTTCTTATTCTTAGAACAAGTGTAGGTTATATGTTTTTGTGTAGATTGTATATATTTATTGACATTTAATACAAACATGTGTAAGATAGTTTTTTGTATTATTCATCATAATGTAACTACGTGTTGATGGATATTGATATATTGAGTAGGAAGAAATTGATTTTTGATAGAAAGAAATTTTAATGTATGAATAAATTGTATTTATGTAGGATAAAATTTTCGTGTGTAGGTTATACGTTTTCGTGTGCGTGTGCTTTATTGATGCTGAATTTTGTGTGTAGGTTATATGTTATCTTATTCTTAGAACAAGTGTAGGTTATATGTTTTTGTGTAGGTTGTATATTTTTTTATTGAAATTTAATGCAAACACGTGTCAGATAGTTTTTTATACTATTCATCACAATGTAACTACGTGTTATGGATATTAATATATTGAGTCGAAAGAAATTAGTTTTGGATAGAAAAAATTTAATATATGAATAAATTGTAATTGTGTAGATTAAAAATTTAAGAGAGAAAAAATAAGTTATAAAAGTAAATGAATTCTTAATATTTTTCAATTATAATAATTTGATTAGTTATATTTATTGAATAGATAACTATTATGGTTTATTAATTAGTTATATTAATTGAAAAGAAAGAATGCATTTATACTTTCTTGATTTATTTTTAAGCATTTAAAACAAAAATAAAACTAGTGATCCATATTCATTTCTCGTATTTCTCGCAGTAATATCATTTCTCGCATGATCCATCCTATATATATAGGGGTGGGATCCAGTGAAAACTCTTTTTAAAGAGAAAACTTAAAAACTCATAAAAAACTATTTTTTAACTTTTTAAAAAAAAAAATTTTTGAAGTTTTTTTTTCCATTATTCTTATATGTTGTTATTGGTTCAAAAAAAAAATCCTTGTCGGTAACCTCGTCGGTGTAGTGCACATGTGTAATAGCGTGCATTGCATATATGCAAAAGTGTTTGTATTGCATAGAATACAACACTATTGCATATATTTGATACACACTATTGTATATATGCAATATAAGACTAATACGCACATCAAATACACATTAGTACGTATGTGTAATACAACATTAACGCATATGTGCACTACATCGACTTTTATTTTATTATTATTTTTTTATATAATACAACACTACTACACATATACAATACACAAATATTGAATATATGCAATTAAACACTATTAAACTTAAAAGTACATAGTAATACACATGTGTAATACAACGGTATCGCACAGTAATACGTATGTGCATTACAACGGGTTTTTTTATTATTTTTTATTATTTTTTATTTTTTTCGAGCAAAGGGTAAGAAAATATAAGAATAATAGCAAAAACAAAAATTTGAAAATATTTTTTTATTTTTAATTAAAAATAATTCTTTAGAAGTTTTTAAGTTTTCTCTCTAAAGATAAGTTTTCTCTTGAGCCTCTCCCTATATATATATATATATATATATATATATATATATATAGATGCTAGCCACAACCAAGTCATGCCAATAATCCATGACCAAATAGACCAAAATGGTTTGAAACCAAATCCATAATATTGCACATTTTTATTAACCAAGAATCTAGATTATCTTTCAGTAACAATAGCAATACATAACAACAACAATAATAACAATAATAATAACTGAAAAAATGTTAGGTTTAACGATAGAAACAATCCTGTAAACATCAAAGATAATATTTAAAGTAACATTATGGTTTTTGTGTTATATTGAAAGAATCAAAAGAAACATTATTTAAAGTAAAGGTGTAAAAACGAATCCATATCCTGATATCCTATACCAAAATTTCACTTCACTATCATCATTTACATTCAACTTCCAGAAAGATTATACAAAACCTAAAACATACAACATCATCATTATCATTATCCCCTTTAAGAAGCTGTTGAATTCTTCTGAATAACCTCTCTACAATAAAATCCAACCCATTAACCACAAAAATAAGTATTTATTTAAATATAGAACCGAATTTGGTAGAATTAACAAAAAATATAACTTTCACAAAACAAAAGACGTAATTGCAGGATCTCTTATTGTGCCCTAAACCTTTGCACCTTCCACATTGAAGTGGACGTTTAACATAGTCCGCGGGCACGACCCGACCTGGTTCAATCTTCCTCTTTTTCACCCTGCCAGGTGTCCAAACAATCGGTTGGGTAACATCATGATCTTTACCATTATCTAACTCAACATCCATTATTCTTTCCAAATTAGGTATTGGATTAATACAATCCTCATACACCAAGTGGTATATCTTAACACTAAAATAACTAGTACAAAAGTCATACCGGTTCTCACAATAGAATTCCATAACGACAAGAGCATGACAAGGCACTCCAGTCACAAACCATGGTTACAACTACAATCAAATAACACATGATCAACAATCTCAAGCCTTTCACCAACCTAAACCACATGTTTGCCCTCATAGGCCGCAAAAGCTTGAACCAATCGTGCATGTAAAATCTCCTCTTACAACTTTTCTTCCATTGGCGGTGTCAATTGAGTCACCCATTGAGTCGATTGATCTGCACGAGCGTATATCAAGCGCATCATTTCATCCCTTAGCTTATCAACCAGTTGAGTCATTGATAGATTGTTAGCTTTTGACACGAACGAGTAAAACGTCTGAGCGAAATCAAAAGTCAAATGATAGTACTGTGACCCAACAAAACACTCCCCGCCAAATGTTTCACCCAAAGGTTCGTGTAAACCATTCGTCACAAAATTAATCGGCCCATGTCCTGAAACCAAACTTTTAAGCTCGGTTAAGAACCACCACCAGTTATCGTTGTTTTCCTCATCAGCAACCGCAAACACCATTAGGAACACCTTGTCAAAAAAACGTAGTGTTATATAGTTTTCACAATTTGGTGTGTCGAACCCCACACAAACCAAACAGCGTGTCTAAACAAGTGACCCCGAAAACAGCAGGCATATTCACAAGTTGGCCTGAACGCAACTCTTTTGACCCAAAGGCCTTTTAGTTATAAAATCTTATGTTATTTTCTTCTTTATTTTTTACTTTCGGAATAATATACCCAACCAATTTAATTTCCTACATAAAATAATTTTAAAGGAAAGAAATGTGATAAAATGTTCCGGTTTTGACCTGAACACGACCCAATTAACTAAACGGGTTCACATGTTCGACCACAACCCATTTTTACCAAACCAAAACCAGCGAATTTTTTTGTCACATTCTGGTCATATGAAATTTTCACACAATATAGACTAACAAATTCCTTGGCATTTCATACAGATTTGGTAATAACAAAAGTTGTAACACTTACTTAAAATATACATATTAAACCAAGGTGTCAGAAGATCGATATGATCTTGGTTTGAACCAGTGGTAGGCCTATGTAACGCCCGTTAATTTCAGATAAGTGATTTAAAGCATGTAAAGTATGTACATCTCTCGGGATTTATCCGACTTTCCTCGAAGGCTTTACGTCATCCCGGTACGTTAAAATTATGTAACTTTCCACCCAAGTTGCTACACACTTTATACTTGAGGGACTAGAATGAAATTTCTTATTTTATATCATAAAAGAATGAAAAACCCTAACTCATAACCCTAGGTGCAGCCGATCGCAGCTAAGAACCCCCCCCCCTGCTCGTTTTTCTTCTGCCCCACCATGTTCAGCCGTGAAAACTTCAATTCAAGGTCGGTTTTATGATTCCCCATGTCTTTTGCACCTTAATTGATCATATGAACGCGCTTATTGGTTGTTAAGATTGAGTTTTGATGATAACAGCTTGCTGACAGATTCGTATACGTTTATTGTAGGGTCTGTAACGCGATGTTAATCCACTGTTTTTGATCGATTCTTAATTCCATGATGTTCTACTTTGAGTCTAGTTTCCAGAAAGGTATAATACGTAATTTTTGGACTAGATTTGAAAAGTTTTTATGATTTTATAAAATCGAGTGTCAAACCTGATGCGGGACGACGGATTCTGGTCCGTCTTCCCGACATCATAACCTTTTTTCGACAAGTCTAAATTGGTTGGTTCCACTTCTGGAAGTTAATATTTTGAGTTAGGAACCAAACCCAATTGGAATCGTTTAATTTGGTTTGGTAATGAATTTTATAAAAATAAAACCGTTTTGTTGCGCAGCTGAAATAGCTGCACATACCTTTCTGTGTTAGAAGAATTTTTATGATTTTTGTGTCCACTAGAAAAATATAATAAAAATATTTTTATAAACTTAAGATATTTATGTAACACTGGTAAGAATTTAATAATTTAATTCCATGGTTTTCCTATGTAATAAAATACATCTTTGCATGCTAAAATCTGCATGTTATATTCGTATTGATCAATAAGTTCGTTTTAGGCTTAACCGGTGGCTGCCCTTTCTCGCATCTTTCGGGGCTGTTATAATTGAAGTTCGTACTCCGTCATATTCTTAGGTATGTCACTTACAATATACTAAAATTTCATGGCCAATGGAGGTGTTTAGGTCGGTCAATCGATTTTAGTTCGAAAACTAGGGTTTATCGGGTGTAGGATTGGCAATTGTTGAGTTTGATGCGTTAAACGATCGGATGACCGACCGAATCAGTTTGTACAGCCCTAGGGGAGTTTAAGGGCTATGGGAAAATTATATTTTTTATGCACGGGGCTGTTGGGGTTACTGCTTCGTCAATCGAGTCGGCGATGCGCGAATTTTAGTTTAAATGTTAAAGTAATTGTTGTAAAAGGAACCGTCAACCCTATCAACTCGGGTGACATATTTATGATGAATGAAAAGGTTTAAGACGGAATTTGGTCCATTCGGGGTTGATTCGGTTAACAAATGGTTTTAAGGATTATTTCACGCGCATTCGACCCGATTTGACTATCTTTGGGCCTTGGGCCAAGTATTGGGCCTTGGGCTAAGTGGTTGGGCCTTGGGCCAAGTTGTTGGGCCTTGGGCCAAAGTATTGGGCCTTGGGCCAAAGTTGTTGGGCCTTGGGCCAAGTGTTGGGCCTTGGGCCAAAGTGTTGGGCTGGTACGGCCCATTAGGCTAGAGTGTTCCTACAGTCTAGTTTAGTAACGCGTTATGTATAATTTACAGGCCCTTGCTTGTGATATTTCCCTTAGGAACTTCCTAGCTCGTTGCAAGTATTCGATCGATCTCAGGTGAGTTCTTGATGCCCCGTTTAAATCTTTTTAAGTTTTGGGCTAGCATGCACACCTAAGTGCTTTTCTTACTTGGTGAAATGTTATGAATGGTTTTACATAGGCTTGCTAGTATCGGTAGGCCTTGGAATGTTATGGAATGTGTATGTATATATATATATATTTATATATATTTAGAATGGCCATTATTTGGTGAATGTTGTAGTCGTCTCGACTACTGAATGTTGCGTATGCCTACCTTGTGTTTGCACGCGCCGAATGTTACGTGTTTGGGTTGTACGTTTGCTCGACCCAGAATGTTTGTAGTCGTATCGACTACTGAATGTTGCGTATGCCTACCTTGTGTTTGCACGCGCCGAATGTTACGTGTTTGGGTTGTACGTTTGCTCGACCCTGAATGTTTGTAGTCGTCTCGACTACTGAATGTTGCGTATGCCTACTTTGTGTTTGCATGCGCTGAATGTTACGTGTTTGGGTTGTACGTTTTCTCGGCCCTGAATGTTATTATTGAATGTTATATATACGTATAATGATATATATAGGAATGCACGTATAGAGGTGCTCATACGTAAGGATGATTATTTATTTCAATGTGGTGACCTAACCGATGTACTTCCGTTTACCGTTTTAAAACCGTTGGAATGATTATTAAAACTGTTGCTACTTATTTAAAACTTGAACTCACTCAGCTTAAGCTGACTTTGTGTGCATGTTAGTGTAAGTTTCAGGATTTGGAAGAGGATGCCTAATCGCTTGGACGTGCACGGAGCTACTTGGATGGTGAAGGGCATACTGGAAGGAAGAATTGTTTATGAATATTTTATTTCAAGGAAACTTATAACAGTTATACTTATTTTGGTTCTTGGGCAAAATTCCCAGGTTTCGGGAACTTATTTCATTTTTCATGTTTTCCGCAAAATTTACACTCTGATACGCTTGTTTTAATGGAAGAAATGGTTTTTAAGTTTACTAAATTTTACAAGTGTTTGAATGATTACCAACTGTGGGGTTCCCGGGGTTCGGGGCCTTACAGCCTACCATATTCTTTCTCGAAAAAATGCAAATCATAAAACGGTGTGATTGTGGCCAAAGATTCAATTTCTTATCATCTAGTAGGTAATGCAACAATCTGTGTTATAAGCAATAACAATCATGTTAAAAACACAAATTAAATAAATACGTTCCAAAGTGGATCCGGACCAGGGACAGAAAGAACTCACGATTGATAATGGTGGTTCACTGCAAAAGATGTTTCTCCACCAAGAGTAACCTTGATCTTTTACCCAAAACCAAGTACCTCAGTTGATATATATATTCTAATTTGAAGGTGTTTATTCCTCAATATGTAGCTATACACTCGATTTGTTTACATCTTTAAGCAACCTAGTTTCATACTTTATACCCATAACAGCTTGTTTACAACCGGTTGATGACTTGTCGTAGCCAATCAAAGTGTGATTGATTGAAACTTGTGTAATCATAAAGTGCCACGTTGTACGTTTTAGTCATGAACTGTCATAGCCAATCAAAGTGAGACAAATTGCAACTCGTGCAATCATAGCATGACACGTTGCACCTTTTTATCACAATGACGCATTTATTTCCACTTGTGCAATACCAATGAAAGGTATAGAATTTCCGCCTAGAATTTTATTAGTTTCACCACATCAGTACCATTATGATTAGCTTTATAAAGAATGGTCCCAACAGAATCTCCCTATATTAATTTATTTACTTAAATTCTAACAACCTATATTTATCATAGAAAACAAACCCTTCATTCAATATCAAGTCATCAATAACCACGTATATAACATACCTAGTGAAACCAAGTACAAATGGGAAAAAATCAAATGATGGAAGAAGCAAATTAAATGTACACTTCTCGTAACAAACCATCAAGTTGGTTTATATATTATTGTAAATGATCTAGATGTCGTGGCCTAATAAAATTAAATTAAATATGATCTTTTAATTACCTATACAAGTACGGGTAAGTAAGGTTCTCTTTACAGGGAGTTGGTGGACAGTGATAAGTTTATAAACTAAGTTAACTAAATATTAAAGCAAATTGTGTAATATATTTAAATTATTTTTATAATAAAGAAAAGAACATGATTATGATTAAAATTTATGTAAAGAAAACATAACCCTCACCGGATTTCCGGTTCAATGATCCACCAAAACCTTTTTAAGTAGATAGACCCCACTTATATATATATATATATATATATATATATATATATATATATATATATATATATGGTGGAGTTATAATAAGAAGTGCAATTTTTCTAAAAAGTGTAAGAAGTAATCTGGTGCGTTAGATTTAGTGATCTGATGGTCTAGATGGATAGTGTGTTTTGTAGGCAGCGTGTTTTATTTTAAATTCTTGCTTTATAACACTCTAGGGACATAATCGTCCAGTGTGTTATATAACAGTGTGTTTTAAATCAAAATAATCAAAATCTAAAAGAAACGCCGGATTTAATCCAAATTTAAAGCACAATACCAAGAACACCAAGAACAAAAACACACTAGTATTAAACACAACATAACTATATGTCACACCCCAACCTAAGGCGGAAATGCCGGGGCATGATCCGATTGCTCACAACTCGAAGATACTATCATAATTATAAATGACAATATCTAATTAATTATTTTATTCAAATAATACACACAATAATCAAATACAACAAAACCATTCAAATAAATAAGTACAATCATTTAAATTTAAGTTTGTCTTCAATATAACCATAAGGTCTTTCTAAGTGTCTATCTTTCAACTCAGGCAACCTGCATTTGCGTAGAAAATGGAGTTTTGTCAACAAACATGTTGAGTGAGTTTACCACCAAAAATAATCTTAATATAATAAATAAGAAAAATGTAATAAATGCTGTTATGAAATCAAACCATAAGCAAATAAGTTGTCGACTAAACCATTGCCAAGCGAATCGGGCGCCGGTAAATCAACCATGAGAAAATAAATAGAATAAGACCGTTGCCAAGCGAATCGGGCGGTGGTCAATAGAATGAGAACCCTCTTCAATGGGATATGTCAAACGAATGAATACAATAACACATAAGCACATAACAAGTAGATTTGATTAATCACGCACAATTACACGTTTGCTATTTTTTTATATGTATTTATATATAGATATGTATGTATAGTATTATATATGCATATGTCCCCAAAACGTTTATGAAAATCGAGTAAAATAGGAGAATGATAAAACTCACCTTAGATTAAAGGCAAGTGAGTATAATTAAGAATAAACGAGTCAACGGATAAGCGAGTCGTCCAATACACGTCAAACGAGATAACTTATGAGAACCTAAAATTTTCTGATATGAAACTATAAATAAAAGTGAACTTAATGCCGCTGGAATCAATCCAAACGGATGAGTAGAACTCTAGTTATGTTGAATTAAACGTTTAAGCGAGCTGGTACTGACCAGAATCCGAACAGCGAGTCGGAAGTCGGGTTTTGGTCAGTAGCCTTAAAATCACGTTACAAGAACAAAATTCTTGTGGATCGAACGTTGAATCCGAACAGAAGTATGAGAAAACGGATAGTCAAACTTGTTGACTATTTTGCACTTTAACGAGTTTTAAACAAATTTACCAGTCAATACCCTTCAACCACCAAAATTGATTGAAGGTTATTGAATAGGGAATATATATGAATGTTTCCTATGTTTACAACTTACCCGGAAAGTGAAAGGATCGATGAGAAACGGAAGTCAAAGGTCGTGCATAAGCAAAGTCAACCGTTTATGAGTGTATCTTCAACAATAATGCAAAAACCGAAGAAGATGATGAAGGTTGGAGGCAGATGACGGCTAGGAATTGTGTCTTAGGGTTTAGGGATGATTTGTGGTAGAGAAATAATGATATGTTTATATAGGATACACTACATTGAACTAAATATGGTAACTTACTCGTTTTAGAACTAGATGGGCCTTTAATGATCAAATCAACGTTATAACCAGTGAATTTTGTTCTTGATCAAGGTTTAGTGAGTATGGACATGTATCTAAGCTATATTAGTCTTCTTGAGTCTTAAAACACTCGACCATGTCCTAAAATAAGCGATTTCGGGCCAAAAACGAACTAGGAAACAATAATAAACGAAACGAGTTGTGCAGGTAGCCCATAGCGCCGCGTGGTGGGCCTAGGCCACCCCACCACGTGGTGTTCCGGCCAAAAGGAGGAAAATATCATCATTTGTCAACTTTAGTCCCTATAGTTTGGATTTAGGTCATTTAACGAACTTTTTATGCATAGTTTAAGATTTGAACAACATATAAAGTATAAGGGGCCTAAAGTGAACATTATAAACTTAATTATTTATAAACACTTGATTTTTAATAATAATAAAGGTCTAAAAATGTTTCGTTCGTAAACGAATACGGGTTTGGAAAATCCGAAATATTACACTATACATTCAAATTTCAAAAGAGATTAACTAAAACACAATAATCCAAGGAACCGATCATGTCTTCAATGTTCTCCGGCGATGAAACAACACCTTTCTTTGGATTTCTTGGAGCCGTCTTCGAAAATGAAACAGTTACCTTGAAATCCCATATGGTTATCTTCACCCTCACATACTAGAACGGTTGCAACCACCAGTCGTGCGCCGCCGCCCATCACAAACCCTAGATCTATACACATCGATGCTGCAACCACAAACAACATATGTTGCGCCGGACTTTCCGCCGGAAACCATATGGAGTCGCCGAAAAAGGAACAAACATAATAGATACATGGGCGCTTACAACCACCAGCCATGCGCCGCCTCCCATCACAAACCCTAGATCTGTACACATCGATGCTGGAACAACAAACAACATATGCTGCGGAGGACTTTCTGCCGGAAACCATGGAGTCGCCGAAAAGGAACAAACATAATAGAAACATGGGCACCGGACTTTCCGCCGCTGCCATAGACAGCGGAGCCGCCAGCAACGCTCGTCTATTTGTCTTTCTCTAGAACACACCCTTGTACTTCTTTGTAATTGATCGATGCCGGAAAGTGTACCTCTTTCGTCGGAAAAGAAATGGGAAGAATATAAGAGATTTCTTGATTTGTAATTGATCGATTGATAGATTGTAGTTTTCCAATAAAAACAATTGTTGAAGATTATTTGTAGCTGATCAATAACCATATTATTTGCAAAAATATGGAGGATAGTTAATTTGATAATTCAATTTCATAATTAAAAAGATATTATAGTTTACCATCTTGCCCTTATGTCTTATAATAAATCTAACGGTCCACATTAATTTTTACACTTTTTAGAAAAAACTACTTCATATTCTAACCTTGCTATATATATATATAGCAAGGTTAGAATAAGAAGTTAATATTTTCTAAAAAGTTTATCAAGTGATTAAGACCATTAGATTAAATAAAACACATAGGGGTAGATGTCCACATAATTTTTATTATTTTTGGAATTTATTTTTGTAGTTATAACTTCTCTATTTTTAGCCTCTTTCATCTCCTCCATAAACGACTCATTTACGCTGTGTTCCAGAGTTTAATTTAGCGAGAGAAGAGAAAAAATTTGGAGAGAAATAAACAAAATTGGTGTTCCAGAGTTTTTTTAATGAGAAGAAGAGAAATGAGGAGAAGATGTTTTTAGTATATTAATATTTCTTTTCAAATTGAAAAGATATGGAGAGAAGAGAAGAGATGAACCCACAAAATTGGTAAAACTATAACTTTCTTTTCTATTCCTCTCTAATCGAGAACACATAAAATAATTAATATTCTTTCCTTTTCATTAAACTCGGGAACACGATATCATTTTCTTTTCTTTTCTTTCTTTTCTATCTTAATTTCCCTTCTTTTCTCTTCTTTCATCAATTTAAACTTGGGAACACAGCGTTAGCGTAATCATCTTTTTGCAACCACCACTTAATTTACCAGAGAACGACACCACTTTCACGACGCCATCGCCGGAACTGGGAGGTCGTTTAACCCGTATTGCCGCTGGCTAGGTCTTTCAGATCTGGACTTTTTGCGTTATCGATGGGGGATTTGGAGAAGCGCAAACCGTATTCGCCGACTTGTATATGTTTTCCGGCGGCATGGGTTGCAAACATGGTTAATAATTGTTCTGGCGAAGCTTGTATTTTTTCTCCGGCCAATCAGACGTCATGTCGTCGTCTACAGAAATACAAAAGCCTAAAAGATCCGAAATTTAGTCAGCCCATCAAGTAAAATTATGATTTACTTAATTTTGTTAATAACTAAATTATGATTATGAAATTAATTTTTTTTTCCTTTAATATGGATATTGTTTAATTGGCAACTTTTTATTATGAGTTATATGTTATCAATGGCTAGATCTGGAATCAATCGTTATCGGATTCGCACATGGGGGTCTTATTGGATTGGGTCTACTGGATAATGCGAAAACTACATCAAGTCTATTAAATCTGGGTTGGGGTCGGATGATTGCAATTGTGTTTAGATCATCTTTGAAGATGCGATTGTTTTTTAGTTTCGTGTTTGAAGATGCAGCTATGTTTGTTGTTCATGAACGTTTTGTAATATTTATAAATATACAATTGTGGGAGAATTTGGCTTCATTGTGCTGTATTTTATGCTTATAAGTTTGTTTCAGCTTCTATGAGTTGTAAGAATAGCATCATGTTTTGTAGCTTGAATTGATTGGACCAAATTTTCCACTTTGGAAGCTAGGGGTCGGTTTTTCACACCTTCATTTCCACCGCCACCGCCCTCGCCTTGTCACTCTTCCACCATCATTTATTTTCTGTCTGCGTGAGGGTGGCTTTCACCTTGACTGTGAACCCTAGGCGGCAGTGGCAATGGTGATCGTTTTCGGCGGTCACCTATCTGTCTACGTTGTTGTCGGGTTCCGTAAAAGAACCCTAGGCGACAACGGTAATTATCTATGGGGCTGTGGAAGCAAGACGGTGGCTGTGGTGGTTGTTTATGGCGGTGACATACCTGGTTCCATTCAACTCAATTCTCTCCTATTTCACCATCAAATTCGCTCAATTCGTTGCCCTAAAACCCCCAGCTCATGGTGCCATCTGAGAGCTTTAATGGTGATAATGGTTGTAAACCCTAATTTGTCTTCTTATTTTAGTGAAGGTGAGGATAATCTGATGATTCAATTGAAAAAAGAGCATCTATCTTATTATGCAAAATACTAAAATTTATCTTATTTTACTTTTAGGATTTTGATTATTTGTTAAATGATAATGCTAATGAAATTCTATCATGTGATACGTATAATTTCTGTGTAGAAATCACAGGTTGCATCATATAAATATTTGGAGCAGATTCACTTTGGTTCAAAGGTTACACATTGATAAAAAGTCTGCCAATATTAGAAACCAAATTAAAAGGTTAGTTCCATAATTTCTTCTTATTTATGTCAAAAATTAGACCAGTTTGATGCTTCTGATGCATCTGTATCTTTCTTTATTTCATATCATCAATATAGGTGATTTTATAATTATAGGTTTTTTTATGTGATTGAATTTCAAGGGTATTTCACTTAGTTGCTAGAAGCATTTAAATTGATAATTTCTTTTTTACTTTGATTTTTCAATAGTAACCATAGCTTCAATTGTTTATCGCGGGAAGTATTTATATTGCATCCTATACGAGCTTGGATTGAGAAGCATTGGCTAGGCTAAGAGACAATCTAGAGTTTGTAAGCTCTCTGTCTTTCTTTTAGTGCATTTAGTATTTGAGTTTTACCTTTAGGTGTCATTTTTTTTTATTTTTAGGACTTAGCGTTGCTTAAGTTTCTTAAATGATTGAACCTTACTGTTTTTTACTGTAAGCACTTTACGGCAAACGCTTATAGTACAAGATGTTTTGAGTAATTTGCTGTATTTGATTTTCTTAATTTACTTTGCCCTATTTGTAAAAATCACATTAGTGCTCATAAGTTGAACATTTTGCTATGAGGTGAAGACGTGAAGACTCAATAATTGATTTTGTCAAATTTAAAACATAATTATGAGTTTATGCTTAGGAACTTTTTTAGTTTAAATTTGTGTGACATCTTTTTTTTTTATTTGTTAAATTTAGTTTAAATATGTTGACTTTTATTAAAAAGAATATTAACGGAAAGCAGTTTACTTTATAAACAATTGGATTTTACGTTTCTTTTAAGTTAAGATATTGAGTACCCGATGTTTTCTTATCTCCGGAACGCTTTGTTTGCAATGAGTAAAAGAAATGCATTAAGAAGTGAGACCTGATTTATTATGTAGTTTATTTTATTTTTCAACTTCAATTGATTTCAGTTACTTTTATTTATTACATTAAGTTAAACACGTTGGCAGGGGTGTGATAAATCGAACATGTCAACCCGAACAATACCCGTTTATCAAATGGGTTAGATGGTGCTATCAATTGGATTCATCTACATGTAGGCAATTGAGGCTTATATCATATTTGGCGATGATATTGATTCAAACATTCCATCATAAATTTGCAGGTACTTTTCGCATATGCAAGTTAATTGAATATAATACATACTAACGAACAACCATTTTTTATCTACAGACAATGAAGCAAGCAGCAAAAAAGCAAGAACCATAGAAGGATGATTACAAGTTGAGAAGATCAGGACCAAACAAAACTCACCTTTTGTAACTAATACTGCAAGCATAATCTTTTGAGATTGCGTCATCATTTGTCTAGCATGCCAAATCTTTTGCAATTATACACCTAGAAACCTTTTTTGTAGCTATTGTGTGACTCAAGAAATGTTGAAGCCTACATGTGTTAACTAAGTTCTAGCTGACACAATGGGTGGGGTTTTCATGTTTAACAAAAGTGGTTTAACATTTTTACAATGGGTGGGTTTTCATGTTTAACAAAAGTGGTTTAACATTTTTACGTATGTTTTTTTGGTTCGTCACCGTCAACAGAAATATTTGGTTGCCAAACCAACCCCGCCTCATCGTGGCGGGTGAACCCACTAGTTGTGATTTAATTATTGGTGTTATGTTCGCATCGCATTAATTCAGATTTGTGAAAATTACAGTAATTTTGATCTATATATTTCTAGTGTGAAATTGAAATGATATTCAGTTGATTTTTTGAGAGTTTACCTTGCCATAGAAGAGTAAAACTTATCTTTGATATTTTATTTTGAGAAATGGAGATTATAATTTGAATAACTAGACATAGTTAATTACTTCACTAGTTTTGGATTGTTTCAGTTGCTATTGATGGAAATATAACTAATGAGCCCTATATCTGATATTGTTATATACATTATAAATAAACCAAAGAAAAATGTCTATCCACTACAAATCCCAAGCTAACTGCAAAATTTTACCTGTAGCAGATCTGACTCAATAGAAGACATTAGTTGAAGTGATTACTAATCAGGTACAGGGTTGAATTTTTAGTAGTTTTTGATGCATTTGCTATCTTGAATGAGTAAAATGTATTTGCTATAATTCATATATTGTGTTTTTGTTCATTGTAATTATGCATAGTGTTTTGTTTGTTCATTGATCTCCATTTTGTATTCTAGATTAAATCCTTTTCGTAAGAAAATTCTTTTGTAATCGGCTTATTTAAAAGCCTTGTAATTAATAAAACATAATATAATTTATCATGTTCATTAATATTGGTTATTATGTTCAAGCTAGTGTGTTTTAGTTCTTGGTATTCTTGGTGTTGTGTTTTAAATTTGGATTAAAATATGTTGTTTTTTCTTAAATTTTAACTTGTCATATCTAAAAGAAGTTACACATGTATATATCTAGTGATATTAGTATAGTAATAAGGTGTGCGTGTGTGTGTGCGCATTGATCTAGTGAAGAAATGGTTAAATTAAGGATTAATTAGAAAATCATACAAACAAATGATAGTCAAAGTTTTGGTCATCTTAAAGCTTTAGTGTACTGTGTGCATAACAAATTAGTATGGCTAGTCTAGCCAAAAATGTAGAATCTGCAAATTTGTTTATGCATAAACATGTTAACAATATGAGCATTTATAATAATAATAATAATAATAATAATAATAATTTAGAAAACTAATCATATGTTCTGCGGACGAAATATAAACTATTATGGTTAAGTTTGATTTATAAAAAGTTTGCTTTACTTGTCAAAAATATACTTTCTTTTTAAAACATGTATAATTATATACATCTATACGAAAAAAAATTATTATAATAGTGGTAGTATGCTGGTTAATTGTTATTATACAAAAAAAATATGGTTTTAAATATAGTGTATTTTATCTTTTATAACTAACAAGGAGTTTTATCGAGTAAATGAATGTATCAGGGGAAATAATGATTCCAAAGATATTTTTGGGAATCGTGCTTTTAAATCTACATATTAACATAAATATATAACTTTGTTTAGCTACTAAAACGATTTGTGTTATAAATATGTAGAGATATATTTGCATACGTTCCGTATTAATTAGACATTTATAAAGACGCATATTGTGACAACATATCAACGTACCTAGATATTTAACTATTTATAAACTTTATGATAAACAAACTTTAGTCATGTACGTAAGACATAAATTTTTATTACGGAATGTTAAGTTGAGATATTTTATGTAACGAACAAAGGATAAATATATTTGTTATAAAGACGAGTTAAAAATACACATCCTAAAAAATAAACGTATAAATTTAGTGGATACATACGTACATATATATATATATGTATATATATATATACACACACACTCATTTGCAAGATAAAAATATAATTGAATTATATAGTTATCAGACATTCGAAATTTAAGGAAACATAACAATGTCAACATCAAGTCGAAACACATTATCACAAATCTAATGTGTTGGGTGAACACGAAGCATAAACCTGTCTGACATATTTATTAAGTTGTACCGAACATTAACATACTCGTATTGTCTTAGAACATCAGTAGGTCGACTTCTATTAGAAAACATATATTGCTAGTACATCATATTTGGCACTCATCAGGTGAGTCACATGGCCCCTTTTTACTGTTTTCATTCGAGGGAGAAACATACTTCATACTTATTTTTATACGATAATAAAACAAGTTCAGGCTGTTATGGTGAACATGAGTTTCATGCAACATAGCACTGGAAGTTCCCATAACATTATCATAACCATTAACTTGTATAAGCCAAGGAAATATTGATAGATCTATTGGGTAAGACATGCCCTATTCATAAGGTTGTCATTCAACCTTGCCATTATGAATGTGTATTGTACTAATTGGGTGAGCATTGCTGAACAAGATTGATATAATACAAAATATATATAATTCCCTTGTATATTTTATTTAATATTTTATTAGCTTTGTTCGGTTTTTATTTGAATTTGTATACTACTATCATATTGTAATGTAATTTCTTGAGGTTTATCGTGGTTATAAACGGTGAAAATGAGCTAAAACGGAGAACCGGGGGATCAGGAAACGAACCGGACCACATCAGAATTGAACCGGACCGGACCGGTCAGCTCCCACCCCCTAGCACGCCACGCCGCGCAATGAGGGGGGGGGGGTGCAATCCTCGTCACGCGGCGCGAGGAGCTCCAGATTTCCATAATCTTCTTCATTTTTTATCCATTTTGGGCCCATAAAACCTATATAAACACCCCTAAACTTAACCCTAAGCATACCCTGCGTACCAGAGCCGAATTTGGAGTTTCCCGGAGCTTAGGATTTTTTTTTGACGGGTTTAAATATAAGGAATCAGCAGTTGAAATGCTCCTCGATCAAGAACAAAGACTACGGGTTTTATCACCTATTTTCTTCCGTTTACATTACTTTTCACCAATAAATCCTTTATAACTATTGTGTTTGATTTTGCGATGATTGGCTAGATATTATAGACTACTTAGGCATATGATGAACTTTTGTTGAAGTTAGATTTTGATTTGGGATTTATTTTATGTTATGGTTTTATGAATTAAGTAAAAGGTTTGATTATGTTTAATTGATGCATATGTGTGCTTAGGATTGCTTAATTGAGTTTTATTACTCCATAGTTGTATTGATTATTGTTTGTCATGATAGGTTGCTATTAGGTTATCTACTTTATGTTTTTGACTATTTTATGATTGATTTCGAATAAGATCATAGGAATAATATTATTTAATCAAATAAACCTAAGTGTGCTGCTAATCTAAATAGCTGTAAGGTGCTAGGCTATTGATAGGTCTTTATTGATTAGGATTGCTAGATTTAGTTCTTCGTAAGGAGTCCGTCTAGGTTTGATTGGTTAACTTTGTCTATTGAGTCAATTGAAAATATTAGACCGCCTTTGATTTCCGCGCAGTAAGGTAGGATTTCGTATAAAGGAACTTGTTCATAATAAATTAGGTGACCGTAAGGAAACTTCATTTCTAAAACTGGTGTGCGTTAAAACTTATTAGAAACCCATAGGTGTCTTCTTGAGAAGTGTTAGTGGTCCTATTCGGATTTTCTTTTAGGCGTCTATTTTACGATTCCAGTTCAATAACTAAATATTTTCCCGGTAATTAATTGACAACTGAAAATTAGGGGATTATAGCCTAGGTAGTTTCCCTTTATCATCTGATTAAAATCAACCAAATTATCTTTCGTTTAAATTACTTGTTTTTATTATTTAGTTTTTAATAATAGTTTAAAATTAGTATTTTAATAAAAAAAACCCTAAACAAATATAAATAAATAGTCGTGTCTGTAGTTGAGTCTAATTAGCTAATTTACGTATCTTGTGAGTTAGATATCCAGACTTAGCTATACTAGAGTCGACCGGTTCACTTACCGGTTAGTAGTTTTAGTTAAGTTAAGAGTCTAGAATTATTACTTAGTGTCAAGATTAGCGTTTATTTAGTTAATAAATTAATACCTACTTTTAGCATATCAAGGGTCAAAGTACGATTGTCTGGTTTGGTTATGAGCTCATTGTGTCACATATTTTTCGTATACTTAGCTAGTCTATGAAGAGTCAATCAACACATGTTTATGCTTATCGTATACATATATTTATTTGCATTAGCATCTTTTACTCTACGACATTAAAACCTTTGAACTCACCAACTTTATGTTGATATATTTTAAGTATGTTTTTCAGGTAATTAAGCGTTGCTGCAAGGGTAATCAACCTAGGAAACCAAGCATGTGAGTCTTGGATACATTTTTGGAAGATTTTAATAGTATACCAACCGAATATGCGTTAATAAACCACCGCAATGCGGTGGGTAAAAAACTAGTTAAATCAATTAGTACCATGTTTTCCTTGTATTCCACAACTGTCACAAAATAATTAAACAAATCAATTGCATTTTTAGATGGAGTTTAGTTTCTCGCTCTAGAATTGGGGTTTATCTCTCTAAAAGTTGAGTGTTATGAAGGACTGTAATGAAGGTTTGTTACATCCGGGCTGGTGACAGTTGGGCTTTGTTGAGGTGAGCCCAAAGGGAGTCTACTGAACCGGCGAGGGATTACTTGTTCTTGGCTCGGTTACAAATGAGCCGAGCTGAAATCGAATGAGCATTTATCAAGTAGCGTCAAACAAGATTTTGAGCATCGAGCAATTTGAGTAGCCCTAGTATAGACTGTTAATTTTCATTCAAGTATGAAGAAGAACAAAGCTCCCGTGTAATAGTTCTCACTTCTTGCATACATGGGTTTAGGAGTTTAGGAGGTGTATGTTGGGCGAAGCTGCTTGATGTGTGTGTTTTTATCTTTGATTTCTGTAAGAGGTTGTTTCTAAGACTTTGTATTAGTTTTTACTCAGGTTCTTACATTTATATACTATTAAATGTTATGTTAAAACAACATTTTATAGAGGATAAAAGATTATAATATATAAATAAAGTATTATGTAGTTACTTATTTAAAAAATTATTCTTTTGTGATATAATCTTTTTGAGCATTAAATCAACTGATTTTACTTCGTCTCACATATTCTTAACCTTTTTATATTTTATATAAACCCGTTTTAATGAACGTAGAATAAAATTAGATAAAGTGTACGAGGACTCTAGGAGCACATGAAGAACTACCTAAAGAACCTAATTCATATCTATTAGGATTAAACACACACACGAACTGAACACACACGCGAAAGCAATAAACGAACACGAGGATTTAACGTGGTTCGGTCTAAACTGACCTACGTCCACGGGTGGCAACTAGGTATTCTTTATTGAGTGACAAATAACTACAAGTAAATAGCGTTATATATAGAGATTGAACTAGGGTTAGAAAATTATTAAGCAAGAAATCTAAACCGGACCAAGCTTCGGTCTGGCCACCCTACACCCGTCTGTCCTTTGGACTTCAAATAATAAATCGGGCCTACACCAAAAGGCCTACGAAACCCAACAATCTCCCACTCGGAGGCCTTGAGCACTTTCGTCTACACTCCTGATCGTACTTCTGTAATCCAAACATTAAACATCTTATAGTTGGCACCGCCTTCTCATCAATTAACCTGAAGGCTCGTTGAAGCTCCCCAGAGTTCCAACATGTTAGTCACGACTAAAACTGCCCCTGACCCGTTCTCTGTCCCTACCGGCTCCCACTGTAACGAACTACCGGATCCTGAGATATCCCGAGAACAAAGACTCTCCATATTCAGCAAGTAATTCATTGGAGAGACTTTTACAGCTGGAACATTGGTTTTCTTAATCCACTATCGACCTGGAACTGTAACTGAAACACGACCTGTGCTCCCACTATCATGATGTCTCCCAACTGATTTAACCTTCCTAACTCGTTCATCCTGAATCTTCACTTTGGCTCTGGGTTTGTTACTTGCAAAACGAACCTTCTTCTGCCTACGAGATTCTGTGAACCGGATTTTGTCTTTCATCGGAACTGGATCAACTCCTTCCGGTGATACGTCGACCATATATAACGATCCCCTTTTCTTACCATGAGCAACCACGAGATTCCCTTTGACTACTTTCCACTGCCCATTCCTGAACTTAACATCGTGCCCCTGGTCATCCAACTGCCCAACTGAAATCAAACGTTTTTTCAAACTTGGAATAACCCTCACGGCTTTCAAAGTCCAAGAAGTACCAGCTGAAGTTATCAAATCAACATCTCCTATACCCGTAACCTCTAAAATGTCATCGTTCTCAAGTCAAACCTTTCCAAAATCCCCAAACTTAAGATTCTTCATCGTTTCACTACAGTGAGTGGCATGAAACGATGCACCAGAATCCATCACCCAAGCATCAACGTTACTCTCAACACTACAAACCAAATTCTCATCACTACTGACCCCATCATCTGTGTCGTCTTCTGTATCGTTCACCTCTTTCTTACCATTTGGACACTGATTCCTGAAGTGTCATTTCTCTTTACAACTCCAGCATTCAATATCTTTACGAGTCTTAGACTGACTCCTCTCCCTGCTCCCACTGTGTGACACCTCGCTCTTCCATGTTAACACCGTCAACTCAACTCCATTATATTAACACATCACAATAACATTTACACGAGTTGGTAACAAGTCACACACATGAGTCCTATTGTAAGCGTTGGTGATTAATGTCGAACCGGTTACGTTAATAACTTGTATGATTTAATTATTGCATGATAAGTGATTTGGTGTTAAATGTTTTTCCATATTATAATTAGTATTAGAAGTCTAGTGTAAAAAAAATTAAGCTCGCCGCGCGTCTCGTAGCCCGAGGCTTCAGCCTTCACGTGGCTCGGGGGACGACCAGGTCGGGAAATTTTCTTTAAAACCTATTTTTCAAACCCTAATCACGCCATAAACCTTTCCAGCCGTCATTGCACGAAAATATGAGTTCTTGGGTCACTTTGGGAGCTTGTGGGTGATTAGGAAGATTAGGGGTCATCAACATCATTGTATGATGGTTAATTGTAAGTGGTTCATCGATAACAACTCGTTAATGTGCTTGTCTATTGTTCGTGTTGAAAAATCCTAATAAGATATGAGATATTTATATAATATGGAGGTTTTATGATGGTTGTAATGATGTTGGTTCGTTTATTGGTGTGGTAGAACATTTGGGTTGTCGTATACATGATTATTGATCGATCTTTGTTGAAATCAGAATGCTGACAGCTTTACACTCGCTTATTGTTTCGACTGTAACTTGATAATAAACGATTTTTTTAATATATTCTTGATTCTAGGATATATATCGTCGAGTCTAGTTTCCAGAAAGTTATGAATTGTAATTTTTGGATATACAGAAGATAGGTTTTATGATTTTACAAGATTGCATGTCTAATCTGATTTGGGAACTGGTCTAACTTCCCGACATCATAACTTGAGATTGACAAAGCCAACTGGGTTGGTTCTAGTTCTAGAACTTATTATAATGAATTTAGAAGACAACCCAATTGGCCTTGCATAATTTGGATAAATAAGTTGAGAGAACCATGAAAACACTTTTTGTTGCGCAATCTGCTGAACTATTTGTACCTATCTGCAATGATTGAATTATTGTAAGCTTTTCATATATGATAAATATATTAATAAAATTTTTTTGAGAAACCTAATCCATATATTCTACTATGAGAAATTTTGTAGAATTTATCTTTGAGTTTTGCAAAGTGAATAAAATCAGTTTGTACATGCTAGAATCTGCCTCGTTAACTGAATGATCATAAGTTAGGTTGTATGATGAATATTTGGTTACTTTGTCATGAAATGATGTGTGGATACATGTTAGGACTTTTATTACAGTTGACATTACTTAATATCACCAACGAGTCATCGGGTCAAGCTTGTGTTTGTGTGTGTGTCCATACATGAGTCTTAGAGTCTTGTGTTTTAAACACATTCTCATAACATAAACACTTATACTAGGTAGCAGTTAACGAGTCAAGTGCATACCTTGGTTTGAGAAAAGTCCATTACACGTGTCACCATGTGAGTTCATCCTTTTTCCTAGTTGTTTTCTGGATTGAAAACAACAAAACTATTTTTGTATACTTGTTTTCTGGATTGAAAACAACAAAACATTTTCCTTACTTGTTTTCTGGATTGAAAACATGGACATACTTACATACTGGTTTTCTGGATGAAAACGCAGCGACTTACTTTGGACTTATGTGGTTTCTTATATATCACAAGTGTATACTAGATGCCCTCATATCACTTAAAGTCCTTACATACCTTAAACCGTTAGGATGGGATCGTGGGGAAATTTAAGTAGTACTACGGGGTTTCACAAACCCCAGGACGGGTGTAAATTGTCCTAACATACATCGCCAGTGTTTTGTGATAGACCTGGTAAGAAGGCATACAGACAGTCAGCTTCGATTCAAATGTCTAGTAGCTTGTAAATGGGTTGATATATTTGAAAAGTGCTAAATCTACATACACTACTTATGCTACGTATACTATCTATACTATATATATTACTTTTTACTACAACTTATAAACTCACCAACCTCGTGTCGACCCTTGAGTATTTGTACTTGCCTAGGTTGCTAGGTGTGCTAAGGAGCGGGTTGCATTGCATATGTCAAGAGTCACATTTGCCGCATGAACTTTTATTTCACATTGTTTATATATGATGGGTTGTGCGTGTTCAAACATATGGTTTATTGTTTATCTTAAAACACTTACTTTAATGCTTTCGCAACACTTTTAAATTGTTGGTTCGGATTTCATTTTCTCAAGTTTGAATGAGACTTAAATAAATGTTTTGAATACTTTAATATGGTTGTTTGGTATAACGAATGAGCTAGATCCTGGTTTGTCACACGCCTCGCGGTAAAACTCCGTTAGTCGAAATTTGGGGGTGTGACACACTGCCTTGCTGTTTTCCCCTACATCTACCTTCTATGACTAACATATTTCCTGATGATTCACCTGAACTTTTGCGTCTTGAATCTTCTCCCAGAATCAGGTCCCGAATCCCATCAAAAGTAATTTTTGTAGACGAACTACAAACCGCAGTCACTGTTTGCGACCAACTGTCAGGTAAAGAGGAAAATAATAAAAGGCCTTGAACTTCATCATCAAACTTAATGTCAACTGACACTAAGGGGACAGGATCGAATTAAGATTATTGATATGCTTTGTAATTGACCCACCCTCTTTCATTCTAGTTGTCACGAGCTCTCTGATAAGATAGACCTTATTTGCTGCCAAAGGCTTCAAATACATGTTGGATAGTGCCTCCATCATACCACGTGCTGTGGTTTCCTTCATGATGTTAAAACCAGCATCTTCCGACAACGACAATGTCATACAAGCCCTAGCTTTCTTGTCTAATTTCTTCCAATCTGCTTCTGACATCTTTTATGGTATTTCATCCTCAAGCACTACATCTAAATCTTTCTACAGCAAACCATAATAGAGAATAAACTAATCAAAGAAAGAAATGAATAAATGAGAAAGAAAAGAGAAGAAGTAAAAGGAAGAATGGAAAATGTAAAGGAAAATTCCATCCCACATTGGTGGAGGGAAGAAAATGGAAGGCTTCCACCATGGTATAAATAGGATTTCTAACTCTTGTCCCACATCGCTAGATTACAAAAATAGTAAGCTCTTTATAAGGAAGAGAGTTCACATAATAATATTCTTATGTGCCAAATCACACCCAGTAGTCCTAGCGAAGGGTGCGAAGCACCCGACGCACACGCGCACAGGCGAAGTGCGATGGGCGCAATGTGGCGCTTTGATGGCGCACTTTGCACTTCACACGCCTTAGTGTTTTTGCATCTTCGCGATACGCGAAGAAGCATGCTTAAGCTTCTTCGCGATACGCGAAGATGTGACGTGAAAGCTACGCAACATTGACACGTAGCCTGACACGTGTCACGCCACATGGCATAGCTAGGGCTGACTCGGCAACCCTACTACAACTTCGCGATACGCGAAGATGCTCAAATTCAAGCATAAATAGGGCAGCAATCTGGAATTCACAAACTCGTCCCAAAAATCATACTTTCTCTCGTATTTCTTATATATAAGGCTAGTATTATACCAAGTAATTGTAACGGTACCTCTCCGATTGAAAGGAACTTTTATAACACGAATCCAAAAGCTCTACCTAACCAAGGTATGACATTATGCTATCTGTAAAGTTTCATGTCTCGTGATTATCGTTATGATTATGGGTTTATACTAATAGAAATATACTACATTGTGTTTAATCTAGGTGCTTAACACCAGAAGGCTTGTTAAATAATATAAACTTGCAAGGTGAGACATTTGAAATATTTGCATAACTCACATTTGCGTGAGACAATTAATTTTCCAACACTGTCATGATACTTTTCCAAAACCATCAAACTCATGACGGATAGTTTAAATATTTTCAAAAGATTTAAACTACATTACAGTGATTAAGTCTCTGTAGACTTACGGGATGGTTACTACTGGTATTGTGGGGTTTTGTATACAAAGCTTGCCTACTGTGCTATTACACGTTACTTATTGGACAAGTGTTAGCCAATAAGTAATATGACCACACTCACAAATACGGTCGAGTGACAAGTACCTTTCGGTAATTTGTAAGTAGGCAGATGTAAAAACATCTTAATGCTGTAATTGTAAAATGTGTCATTTATAAATGAATGTACTAACCACCTGCTGATCAAATATTTTTAAACATGTTTCAGGTGACTTGTTAGAGACAAAGGAATGATGTCTGCGGGCTTCCAGCTTAAATAAGTGGCTTGTCACCAAAATAAAGAAACGTGTTTTGTAAATTAGGGTTTATCCCTATAAAACTTTTGTTTGTATAAAAATGGGTTTTTATCCCAGTTTATGAAATAAGAATTATGGTGTTTTTATAACTCTGATTAATTTTCCTAACTACGGTTCTGATGAAATATTCCGCTGTAAATTATTTTAATAAACATCGATACCACCACTCAACGTTCACGGCTCCCCTCCCGGGGTATAGGGGTTGGGGCTGTGACAGCTGAAGTGGTATCAGAGCCACTGGTTTAAGCAATATAGGTATTTTAACAATACCTAATTAAGTGTTAGGAAATAAATGTATTAACCTATGTGTTAACTTATGTCACACCCCGACCAAAGGCGGCGGAACATGCCGAGGTGTAACGATTGTCCATAAGCACATGACACTAATTAAAGTGACAGTATTTAATAAACTCATTTCATTTCACAACATCGAAAATGTCACATAACAATTATCCATAAAATAACCATAAACAAGATATCACAAAATATGGCAAATTGATATTGTTCATTTTTACTAATATCCTAAGGTCTTTGATGTCGTTTTCTTCACAATCATAAATCAACCAAGATGCAAACCTGCAACATTTCATAAAATAAAGTTTGTCAACACAAAGGTCGGTGAGCAATTCATAAGTTTAATCATATTAGTATATAATAAAGATAGCCACAAAATTTGCATACGAAACGATAAATAAAAGTGGTAATTTAGATAAATAGATATCGCTAAACACATTAGCGACACCTAGCTATAAGGGGATGCCAAATAGTCTAGGATTTTATAGTTATCGTTAATTGCATTACATTAACGACACCTTGCTATAAGGGGATGCCAAATAGTCTAGGATTTTATAGTTCCACCAACCAAAAGCGATAAACACATAGGCATATAAGCATAGAACACCAAATCGAGCAATTATTTAGGTAAAGTATACAACTACGTTTGTGGTTTAAGATTCAAATATAAAGCATTTTGTTGAATAAGTATGAAATGTCACCCCCAAAATAAAAGATGGAAAATGGGGTATGAAGTACTCACCTTCAAGTGGTAAACTTGAAAGATGATAATTTGGAGATTTGTCGGAACGACGAGTTTAACGCACAATGCCTAAAAAGAAAAGAAGTCTTGAATTTAGAAAGGTTGTCTTGAAGGTCTTTAAACAAAATAAATGTTGAGAAATGTAAATAATTAAAGTTCAAAGTTTACAATGTGACTATTTAGTACTCACCTTCAAGTGGTAAACTTGAAAGATGATAATTTGGAGATTTGTCGGAACGACGAGTTTAACGCACAATGCCTAAAAAGAAAAGAAGTCTTGAATTTAGAAAGGTTGTCTTGAGGTCTTTAAACAAAATAAATGTTGAGAAATGTAAATAATTAAAGTTCAAGGTTTACAATGTGACTATTTGAGAATTTATAATAATAACCCTTTAAAAATGTAAGTTTGCTCGAAACCGGGTTAAAGTATCTAACCTTAATATTTACTCAACCTATGTTAAGTAATAAGGTGGGTAAAATACAAGAATGCAAATCCCTTTGGAATAAAGATACTAAAACGGTTTTTTTTTTATCGAGTGTTTGGGTTGTCGGTTCGGGTCTTGATAATTGGTCAAACCCAAAGTCAACTTTCCAAAATATTGAATGTTATGAGATAACTCAATAAAATTTAATAAGACTTAACCAAGTATGTAGTTCCATTATTTTAGAACTAACAACGCACGTTAAGCGAGTGTTCAGTTTTGTCGGTCCAAACTTTGTTATGAGATCAAGTTGGATCCAACATTTCCAAGTACTTAAGAAAATATTTAATAATCAATTTGTAACTATTTTTAAAGAATATACAAGTCTTGATGGCTAAAAAAAACACACTTGTGTGTCTTAACCGAGCAATAATCGGGTTTGTTCGGTTTCCATCTCACAACAAGTTCATAGATGGTTTCCACATGTCCAAACACTAAAGAACTTGTATAATAATGTACAAATAAAAAAATACCAAAAGTTTGCTCGAAACCGGGTTAAAGTATCTAACCTTAATATTTACTCAACCTATGTTAAGTAATAAGGTGGGTAAAATACAAGAATGCAAATCCCTTTGGAATAAAGATACTAAAACGGGTTTTTTTTTATCGAGTGTTTGGGTTGTCGGTTCGGGTCTTGATAATTGGTCAAACCCAAAGTCAACTTTCCAAAATATTGAATGTTATGAGATAACTCAATAAAATTTAATAAGACTTAACCAAGTATGTAGTTCCATTGTTTTAGAACTAACAACGCACGTTAAGCGAGTGTTCAGTTTTGTCGGTCCAAACTTTGTTATGAGATCAAGTTGGATCCAACATTTCCAAGTACTTAAGAAAATATTTAATAATCAATTTGTAACTATTTTTAAAGAATATACAAGTCTTGATGGCTAAAAAAAACACACTTGTGTGTCTTAACCGAGCAAGAATCGGTTTGGTTCGGTTTCCATCTCACAACAAGTTCATAGATGGTTTCCACATGTCCAAACACTAAAGAACTTGTATAATAATGTACAAATAAAAAAATACCAAAAGTTAACAATAAAGTCTTTAAACAAAAGTTCGGTTTTCAGTTCGGATCATGTTTCGGGTTAAGACCGAGGTAAGATTCTACAAACCCATAACCATAGAATTTGTAAAAATGATTTTAGAAACTTAGATCTAACACTAAGTATGTTTAAACAAACAAAACTGGTAACAAAGTTCGGTTTACGGTTTAGAGCTATTTACGGTTAAACCGAAGCATAGACTCTTAATAACCCATAACCATGGAACTTGTAAACATGACCAACAAACTAAAATAAGCAAGATTAATATGTATGAACAAGTTATATAGATGTATATATATCAAGGACACGAAGTCCTCCATGAAGCCTTGCCTTATGGGGTCCGAAACCTCACCGACCGGAATCGGAGAAGTAACTACCAAAGGTAAACAAGGGGTGTATATTATATATATGCTGCACAACCATAAACAAGTATTAATAAGGCTACATAAACTAATTAAGATGAAAGACCAAAATCCTTCAAGAACACTTAAGAAGATAACCTTGAATCTTTGATGTTTGAGAGAGTTTTTTTTTTTTGAGTTGTAGCAAGGGAAAATGAAGAGGAAAGGTGGTGTATATATAGGGTGATGTTGGTGGTCAAATATGGGTGTGAGACACAAGAGTTTTCATGAAAAATGGATCAAGACAAAAACACAAAACAACAAAAAAATAAATAAATAATAAATAAATAAATAAATAAAAATAAAAATAAAAATAGGATGTTTTCAAGACCCAACAAGTGTGAAACAATATTGTAACATAAATCCATCATTTTGATTATAACATAAGCTTCGGTTTACAAATCGGGTCGGTTTACATAATAAACAAATACAAAAACGAATACAAACAAGACCCGAAATTGACGAATGTCACAACTTATGTGTTAACTTTGTGGATGAAATTTTAACTACACATAAATATAAATAATATGAGTTTCTTTTGGAGGTCATTGTTTTATTGTTTTTGATTAAACAGCATGAGTGAGCTTATAGAGGCTTTTGAGAACATATCGGTCAGTACGGAAGAGATGGAGACAGTAAACCCAACAACTGAAGAAAAACCAAATGAACCAATGATATTCACTGCCCAGTCCTCGACCTCAACCTCAAATCAACCAAAAAGAAGAAAACGATATATGGACTGCAGAAAAGGAATGAGAAAACAAAAAAAAATGTTATGACTCCAGTACCAAAACCAAAACCACAACCACAAATTCAACCACCAACTGAACTACAACCCCCTCCAACACAACCCATCGCTGAACTTCCCATGGAAGAAAGGCTAGGCCAATGCCTAGATCAGTGTGAGTTCTTCCAACCAATAGTTAACAACATGGGAGCAGGAACCTCGACCAACCCAAACCAAAACCAAGAAAACCCGCTTCCCCCTGATGACCTCATAAACCAATCTCAGTTTGAAGAATGGTGGACAAACGATTGGCAATTCCACACAATGACCACAAACCCGTACGCACCATTCCAGCCGGAAACTGCCAACTACCCCACGATGACACCGGAGCTGACCACACAACTCCGTCAATACGGGGAAGAACTAAATGAAACCGCCAACCGACTGAGAAACATCGGGGATAGCATGATCTGGCGATTTTACGATAGAGAACCCTATATATAATATAACTAATATAATATATATATGTGTGTGTGTGTGTGTGTGTTTATTACCGTAATTTCCTTTTTGTATAAAAAAAATGGTGTGTAAGTAAAAATTATAGTGATGCATATATATAGATTAGATATAGAATATAGTGACGCATATGTATAAATATATATGTATATATATAAAGAGTAAATGTCGCAAAGCTCGACGATTTTTACATATTCTGTGCCTATGTGAAAACATGTTTTGTGCTTATGTGTGAATAATACCTTGCTTATTTTATTATTTAATTATGATATTAATATTCCTTCTTGTTTGAAATTCAGATGTCAAATCAAGTTTCTGTTAACAACCATGAAAATAATCACGAAAATTCCAATCAAGAAAATGCTCTGAATATGAATGCTATTGACGATATGATAGCCAAAATAATTGCTAAAGCAATCCCACAAATTGCTGCAGCTATTAGACAACCAGTAACAGTCATTAGAGATAAAACCGAGAGCAATAAACGAAAATCTGACACTGATAATGGTGTGAATGGAGGAAATAAAAATAAACAACCTAAAAAGTTAAAAACTAATGGTTGTACTTACAAAGATTTCTTGGCCTGTAAGCTAACCGAAATTTCTGGAAATGAAGAAGCTATTTCAGCACTACACTGGTTAGAAAAGACAGAAACTATTATAAGAATTAGTAAATGTGCTGAAGAAGATAAGATATTATATGCTTCTAATCTCTTTATTAATGAAGCATTAGAATGGTGGAATACAATCCTCCAGGCAAAAGGAAGCAACATAGTTTACATTATGACCTGGGTGAATTCAAAGAAATAGTAGAAAGAAAATTTTGTCCTCCACATGAAAGAGAAAAGATTGCTACTATGTTCTTGAACCACAAGATGGAAGGTTTGAAATGTCGTGAGTATACGACAAAATTCTTTGAATATGCAAGAATGGTACCGGCTCTGGCTTTGCCAGAAACAGTACTAATTTCTTGTTATATTTGGGGATTAGTAAGTGAAATCTGTGATCTGGTAAAATCGGCTAGACCTCAGACTATTGAGGAAGCAGTTGAACTAGCCAATACCATGACAGATGGATTAATCCGAACACAGGAAGAAAACAAAAAGAAGGAATTAGCCCAGAAGATTTCTCAAGAATTCCGAAAGAAAGGGGCAGGGCAATCCTATGCCCAGTCTTTCTGTAAGGTCTGCAGAAAGAGGCACTCAGAAAGATGTGCTTTTAAAAAGACCAAATTCTGAAACTACTGCAAGATGGCTGATCATACAGATGAAGAGTGTAGAAGAAAAGAAACCCGTGTTTGCCATAATTGTGGAGAACCTGGCCACATCCATCCAGAATGTCCCAAGTTGATAAAGGTGTCGGTAAAGCTAAGAATTCAGATGGACCTAAGAGGAACGCACGAGCTTTTCAGCTTACTGCACAAGAGTCAGCAATGATTCCGGACGTCATTGCGGGTACGTTTCTTATTAATGACGTTTATGCTAAAGTACTATTTGATTCAAGAGCAAATCAAAGTTTCATACACAAGAATTTTTGCCAAGTCCTAAACCAACCATTAACCAAACTTAAACAAGTTTGCATAGTAGAAACAGCCGATGGAAATTCCACTTATATTCATGAAGTACTTCAAGGAGAAAATATAGACTTATTAGGTCACAAGTTTAAAGCAAATTTGATTCCAATGAATTTGGTCGGATTCGATGTTATATTAGGAATGGACTGGTTAGCAGCCAATCATGCTCGAATCCTATGTAATAAGAATTCTGTTGAGATTCGTACGCCAACAGGAGAGATTATTACAATTCAAGGAGACAAAATTCTTAGACCTACGAAGTTTATATCGATAATGAAAGCGGCAAATTACTTAAGAAAGCAGTGTATAGTATATATGATTTCTGTAATCATTAGCGCCAAAGGAAGGGAGCTAAAAAAATTCTAGTAGTATCAGAATATTCTAATGTCTTTCCAGAAGATTTACCGGGACAACCGCCTGATCGTGAAGTAGAATTCAGAATTCATGTAATCCCGGGAACATCACCAATTGCTAAAGCGCCGTATCGCTTAGCACCAATAGGAATGTTAGAATTGAAAAGGCAATTAGACGATTTGCTAGAAAAAGGTTTTATACAACCAAGCTCATCACCCTGGGGAGCACCAGTGCTGTTTGTTAAAAAGAAAGATGGATCGATGCGTATGTGTATCGATTATAGAGAATTAAACAAGGTCACAATTAAGAATCGGTATCCCTTACCGAGAATCGATGATCTATTTGATCAACTTCAAGGAGCTCAATATTTTTCAAAGATCGATTTACGCTCAGGATACCATCAGTTAAAGGTACAGGAAGAAGACATTCCCAAAACTGCTTTTAGAACCAGATACGGTCACTACGAGTTTACAGTTATGACGTTTGGTTTAACCAATGCACCAGCTGCATTCATGGATATGATGAATCGGATATGTAAACCGTATTTGGATAAATTTGTGATCGTCTTTATAGACGATATACTTATTTATTCCAAAACTAGTGATGATCATGTCAAACATCTTCATACACTTTTAACACTATTGAGAAAAGAGAAGCTTTATGCTAAATTCCCAAAGTGTGAGTTTTGGTTACAAGAAGTGCAATTTCTAGGTCACTTGATTAATCAGGAAAGTATTCATGTTGACCCTGTCAAAATAGAAGCAATCATTAAATGGGAAATTCCTAAAACTCCTACAGAAATTCGAAGTTTCTTAGGATTAGCAGGATATTATAGACACTTCATTCAAAACTTTTCCCGAATAGCAGTTCCGTTAACAAAGTTAACATGTAAAAATGTTAAGTTCGAATGGGGATACAAGCAAGAAGAAGCTTTTGTAACTTTGAAACAAAAATTAACAAATGCCCCAATACTTGCATTACCAGAAGGAACTGAAGATTTCACAGTTTGTTGTGATGCTTCCAAGTCAGGATTAGGATGTGTATTAATGCAACGTGAAAACGTTATTGCTTATGCATCCAGACAATTGAAGAAGCATGAAGAAAATTACACAACATATGATTTAGAATTGGGAGCAATAATTTTTGCCCTAAAAATCTAGAGACATTATTTGTATGGCAGTAAGTTTACTATTCACAGATCATAAAAGTTTAAAGTATATATTTAGGCAAAAGGAGCTTAACATGAGGCAAAGACGCTGGATGGAAATTCTTAGCGACTATGATTGTGAAATCCAATATCATGAAGGAAAGGCGAATGTAGTAGCCGATGCATTAAGCAGAAAAGAGCACGAGAAACCTAAAAGAGTACGAGCTCTAAAAATAGAACTTCAAATCAATTTAATTGATGAAGTGAAAAATGCTCAAAAACAAGCAATGAAAGGAAATAACATTGCTAATGAAAAAAGAAATGGTACAATTGACGAACTAACAAAAGGAAATGATGAGATCCTCCGAATGGGGAATAGAATTTGGATACCAATCATTGGAAATTTACGAGAAAGGATTCTCGAAGAAGCTCATAAAACCAAGTATACGATGCATCCCGGAAAAGATAAAATGTATCAAGATTTAAAGAAAACCTATTGGAGGATAGGAATGAAAAAGGACGTACCTAATTATGTTTCAAAATGTATAACTTGTTCGCAAGTTAAAGCTGAACATCAAAAACCATCAGGATTACTTCAACAATTTGAAATGCCAAAATAGAAATGGGAATTAATAACAATGGATTTTGTTACTAAATTACCTACAACGAGAAGAGGTAATGACACAATCTGGGTGATTGTGGATAGATTAACAAAGTCAGCTCATTTCATACCAATGAAGGAAACTTTTAAAAAGGAACAATTAGCTAAACTATATATAGACAAAGTTTTCTCATTACATGGAGTTCCATTATCCATCGTATCTGACCGGGATAGCCGTTTTACTTCTCATGTTTGGAAGAGTTTCCAAATAGCCATGGGAACAAGGTTAAACTTGAGCACAGCATACCATCCACAGACTGACGGTCAAAGTGAAAGGACCATACAAACGTTGGAAGACAAGCTAAGAGCTTGTGTGATAGATTTTGGTGGAAATTGGGATGACCATTTACCACTGATAGAATTCTCTTACAACAACAGTTATCATACAAGTATTAATGCCGCCCCATTTGAAGCACTTTATGGACGAAAGTGCAGAACACCAGTGTGTTGGGCAGAAATAGGAGGAAAACAATTATCAGGTCTTGAAATCATACAAGAAACTACTGACAAGATAATTCAAGTCAAGGAAAGATTAAAGACCGCGAGATCGTCAGAAGAGTTATGCAAATCATCGACGCAAACCATTAGAATTTCAAGTTGGAGATAAAGTGCTACTAAAGGTATCTCCATGGAAAGGAGTAGTCCGATTTGATAAGAAAGCAAAGTTAAGTCCAAGGTTTGTTGGACCATTCCAAATTATTAAAAGAATTAGACCAGTAGCCTATCAGCTGTAGTTACCAGAAGAAATGGCCGGTATACATGATGTATTTCATGTAAGCAACCTAAGGAAATGTCTAGCTGAAGAATCATTAAAAGTAACCCTTCAAGATATAAAGGTAAACGAAAAATTGAAATTGATTGAAAAACCATTACAAATTGAAGATAGGAAGATCAAGAGTCTCAAGCATAAAAGAATAGTTCTGGTCAAAGTAAAATGGGATTCAAAACGTGACCAGAATATACTTGGGAATTAGAATCAGAAATGAAGCGGAAATACCCACACCAATTTCAATAGATCTCGAGGATGAGATTTAAAATAAGGAGGGGAGACTATAACAAACCATAATAAAGAATAAACTAATCAAAGAAAGAAATGAAGAAATGAGAAAGAAAAGAGAAGAAGTAAAAGGATGAATGGAAAATGTAAAGGAAAATTCCATCCCACATTGGTGGAGGGAAGAAAATGGAAAGCTTCCACCATGGCATAAATAGGATTTCTAACTCTTGTCCCACATCGCTAGATTACAAAACTTGTAAGCTCTTAATAAGGAAAAGAGTTCACATGATAATATTCTTATGTGCCAAATCACACCCAGTAGTCTTAGCAGAGGGTGCGAAGCACCCGACGTGCACGGGCTCGGGCACGGGCGAAGTGCGATGGCGCAATGTGGCGCTTTGATGGAGCACTTTGCACTTCGCACGCCTTAGTCTTTTTGAATCTTCGCGATACGCGAAGAAGTATGCTTAAGCTTTTTCGCGATACGCGAAGATGTGACGTGAAAGCTACGCAACATTGATAGGTAGCCTGACACGTGTCACGCCACGTGGCATTGCTAGGGCTGACTCGGCAACCCTACTGCAACTTCGCGATACACGAAGATGCTCAAATTCAAGCATAAATAGGGCAGCAATCTGGAATTCACAAACTCGTCCCAAAAATCATACTTTCTCTTGTATTTCTTATATATAAGGCTAGTATTATACCAAGTAATTGTAACGGTACCTCTCCGATTGAAAGGAACTTTTATAACACGAATCCAAAAGCTCTACCTAACCAAGGTATGACATTGTGCTATCTGTAAAGTTTCATGTCTCGTGATTATCGTTATGATTATGGGTTTATACTAATAGAAATATACTACATTGTGTTTAATCTAGGTGCTTAACACCAGAAGGCTTGTTAAATATAAACTTGCAAGGTGAGACATTTGAAATTTTTGCATAACTCACATTTGCGTGAGACAATTGATTTTCCAACACTGTCATGATGCTTTTCCAAAACCATCGAACTCATGACGGATAGTTTAAATATTTTCAAAAGATTTAAACTACATTACAGTGATTAAGTCTCTGTAGACTTACGGGATGGTTACTACTGGTATTGTGGGGTTTTGTATACAAGGCTTGCCTACTGGGCTATTACACATTACTAATTGGACAAGTGTTAGCCAATAAGTAATATGACCATAGTCACAGATACGGTCGAGTGACAAGTACCTTTCGGTAATTTGTAAGCAGGCAGATGTAAAAACATCTAAATGCTTTAACTGTAAAATGTGTCATTTATAAATGAATGTACTAACCAGTATTTCCTGCTGATCAAATATTTTTAAACATGTTTCAGGTGACTTGTTAGAGCCAAAGGAATGATGCCTGCGGGCTTCCAGCTTAAATAAGTGGCTTGTCACCAGAATAAAGAAACGTGTTTTGTAAATTAGGGTTTATCCCTATAAAACTTTTGTTTGTATAAAAATGGGTTTTTATCCCAGTTTATGAAATAATAATTATGGTGTTTTTATAACTCTGATTAATTTTCCTAACTACGGTTCTGATGAAATATTCTGCTGCAAATTATTTTAATAAACATCGATACCACCACTCAACGTTCACGGCTCCCTTCCCGGGGCATAGGGGTCGGGGCTGTGACACTTTCTGACAAAGTAGCGCCTCAATCTGCATCTTCCACCAACCAAACTTTTGTCCATCAAATTTCTGTATCGAAACCTTTTCGTCTTCTGCCATTACAATGACTAAAACGAAAACCTTGATAAAAATAGAGACAGACACAGCAATGGCACGAGCCTGACCTTAACGACTGTTCTACTGAACTCTGTTAAACAATCAACCTATTTATACGCAGTGGAATAACAAACTTGTAAAACAGAAACCGAAACTTTTAACCGAAACAATAAAACCTGACAAACGTGGTTGGCACTGGTTATCGGTTTCTTTAAACAATTTCTTCTGGCTTGACAACGGTTCTTCAAATAATAGGATCTTGAGTCAATTGTTATTGGTTCGTTCTTTGACCAAAGATTATCTTAACGGAAATAATATCACTAGGCTAAACTGCCAAACCATAGCCGACCCACTCAAAAATAAACCAACTAGTTACTCAGTGAAAAAAAAATGGCCTGATTCCCAAAACACAAATTAATTCTCTTTTTGAGATGCTACTCTACTTTCTTAGCCCATGAAAATATGTCAAATGGCTACTGCCAACAACAGCCCAAGAAATATTAATTTCCAAATCCAATTTACTCTAGCTTCTACCTATTTGTTCACAGATCAAGGAAGATTGATTTTCTAGGCTCAATTAAATTGTTGAGCACGGGCCCAAATAAAAAAACCTCGTCTTAACAATTCAACAATCTGACAACTTTTCTTTTCTTCTTGAATGATCGGCGTATAGGAAATAAAAAAACACAGATGCAAATGCCTTCCAAAAAGATAAAAGAACCTGTAACAATCTCCGACGACCGGATAGAGATTTAACCAGATATTCTACCAGCGATGATTACTTCTTTCCTCGACGCCAAAAACCCAATCGAAGACTCGGGTCACGCGGCGGAACCCCGATCTCTGCCTCTTTGGAGCAGCGGCGACGAACCGGACTGGTTCAAACGTGTTCTTCGTGTGATCCGAACCTAAGCTCTTATACCACTTGTTAGGATTAAACGCACACACGAACTGAACACACACGCGAAAGCAATAAACGAACACGAGGATTTAACATGGTTCGGTCTAAACTGAACTACGTCCACGGGTGGCAACTAAGTATTCTTTATTGAGTGACAAATAATTACAAGTACATAGCGGTATATATAGAGATTGAACTAGGGTTAGAAAATTATTAAGCAAGAAATCTAAACCGGGCTGAGCTTTGGTCCGACCACCCTACACCCGTCTGCCCTTTGGACTTCAAATAATAAATCGGGCCTACACCAAAAGGCCTTCGAAACCAAACAATATCATCCAATGAAATGAGGACACCTAATTTTTTTCACCAAAATACCCCAAAAGCTTGCCAAACTTGTAGGGTGATGTTTAATCTATACCAAACTATCTAAATGTGTTTAACCAACTATAACACGCACAATCATTCATGTTTAGTTAACCAAGTCGGGTTGAGGATACCAATTTTTTTTGCCATATTGGTAGAGTGCTTTTGTATATGAAACCAGTAGGAAACCAAAGGCTGACCCTAGTATCCTTAAAAACTAACACAAAATAATGGTTGTTGATATTTCATTATTTCCCGTGCACGCTTGAGATATTGGAAAATGAAAACAATCATCTAATTATTTTAAAATGGCGTTTCTAGATGATAAATGCACGATGATATAGTAATGGACTAGTCATGTTTATTGGCCTTTTCATATTAAAGATACTCTATTGCTCTAACATATTGTCATAGTTTGAAGCATAATCATTTTTTTGCATTAAAGTCAACCATGACATGACTGACATCTATGGGGCGACAAAGGGTACCGGTACAACAGGTTTTTTTATTGGTTTATTGGTTTTTATTAACCCAACTATTATTTTTTTGTCGTTGTCGGTCCCAACTAAGTAATTGGCTGTTGACGGTCTCAATTCTAACGTATTTGTTTCCAACGGTCTGCAACTAGCAAATTCTAACGAATTTACTTGCATGTCACCGGTAAAAAGATTTTGACCGGAAAAGTCACGTATATTTTAAATTTCAAAACAACTTGTATCATTTTAAAGAATTACAAAGCATTTCCATATTAATATACACTACAATGAGAATTGTAAACTTATCCGGGATTGTATTAATATTTTTACTTCAAATTTTGATTTAGAATTTGATTTAGGTTTTAACTTTTAAGAATTCTAAATCAGAATTCAATTGGGTTTTGACATTCCTTTTTAAAATTCCAACTTAACTAAAATTATAATATTTATTTGTAAATTTATTCAATTAATATTTGATCTACCTCTTGATTAGAGGTGACAAATAAACCGGTTAATCGAACCGACCCGAAAACTGAACCAAAACCGAACCGGTTTGAAACCGATTATGTAGAAATCGGTTTGGAACCGATTGAAACGTAGGTTCGGAACCGGTTTATAATTTTTCTCCACCGAAACCGGTTCCATACCGGTTAACTGAACCGGAACCGGGCAAAAACTGGTCAAAACCCGAAACAAAACTGATCAAAACCCGATCCAAAACCGATGTAACATGATAAGAAATCGGTTTCAATCCAAACCGAAACCGATTATAAACCGGTTTTTACTTTTATTGACCAAACCGAAACGGTTTTAACCCAAACCGGTTTTGGTTTTTAAACCGGGTTATGCACATCTACTCTTGACTTTAGAGCCAAACCAGGTATAACACGAGCTGAATTTTTCTTTCCATTTATGACTTAGCATTAAATATTAAACATTCCTTTACTTGTATTTCACGTATATAGTAATGCCACTTGTTGGTATTGTGACGTAATTTGGCATTCTCGTGAATGCAACCGTATGCAATTAGTAATCATCTTTTAATTTAATGTGGTACCGTTTTGTCAAACGCAAACGACCAAGGGTTTAATGATTTTCACATTATACATGTTTTAACTATTATGTATACGATTATATTATAATAATCTATATTATAGCATAATGTCATATATAGGACTAATATTTTCTTTTGAACAGCACTTGCCTCATTTCATATGACCAATCATTATTGCATGTTATGTACATATCATAATCGTGACATGTCATATGTAATCATATAATGTTGAACTACTGCCCCCAAAGCTCATGCACCTAATTATTGTATAAATCCTACATAAAGAATATTCAAACAGACAAAATATGAAAAATCATAAGTCTCACAAGAGCGCTATGGCGGTGGTGGTGGCGACGGTGGTGGGTCAGGTGTTGGTGGTGATGATGGTGGTGGTTGTTAGGTGGTGATGGTGTTGAGAAAGTAGGTGAAAGAGGAATGGAATGTAAAAAAAGAATGGGGGTGGGAAGGAATGGTTTTGATGGAATGAGATTCCATGTGTAATGGATGATTCCATTTCATTCATCAACCAAACACCACATTTTTCATTCCCATACAATGAATCATTTCATTCCCCCTATCATTCTTGCATACCAAACGTTACTTAATATAATTCGAACCCATTTTGGCAACTTTTTTTCCATTTAAATCTTAATAACAAAAATGATTTTTGAGATTATCTTTTCCATAGAAAGTGTATAGATCAACCCAATCAATGTTGCTTTGATTTCACAATAACACCGTGTATTTTTATCTTGTTAAAGATGTGAGATGATGAGCCTTTGGTATTGTAACAACTTACAAATCTTAAATCTTAAATCCTAAATATATATAAACAAAATTTTTAAAAGCTCTCTGGTTAGCTCTATATCTGTTTTCGAACCACCAGATTGCTTTATTTGTAAATGAAGGATTCTCATGCATTTAACACGAATTCAGGGTGTGGGTCTCACCAAAACCTAGATAATCCTTAAACGGGTTATAAAATCACATTAAATAAAAAAAATAATCTCATCAAATATTTGATATGAAAATCATATAAAATAAGGATATGCTAAAAATTAATATCCGATTTTTTTTAAAAAAGATATTATTTATAGTTAAAAACAATTTTATAGTAAAAAATAAGTGAGTCAATGGTCTCATCAAACCCATATATCTTTTAAACCGGCTTATAAAATCTCATTTATTTTTGAAATCCTTCATTATCAAATTATAATTATTAGCTTCCTTACAATAAATAAAATTAAAATCCAAAAAATATATAAATATTAAAAACGAATAACGTAAAACAAACCCCGTAATACCGGGATAAAAACTAGTACATAAATAAATAAAAGTAGTCAAAAAGAGTAGAATATGCGAGTTTTCATCCCACATTGGTAAGGGAAGAAAATAGAATCATTCCACCTTAATATAAATAAGAAAATAAGTTCTTGTCCCACATCGGTATATTACAAAAACTGTGAGCTCCTTATAAGGAAGTGGGCTCATATGATAGTACCCTTATATGACAAGACGCACTCAGTGGTCCTAGCGAGGGTACGAAGCACCTGATGTGCACAGGCACGGGCTCGGACGACGGGCGCAATGTGGTGTCATGTGACGCGTTGGACAACTACACAGCTCTTCGTGATACGCGATAACTTGCAATTATCTAGAAAAAATTTTGTGTTCATCGTGAATTTCCAACATGAAGGCTAAGCAACCATGACACGTTGCCTGCCACATGCCATGGCTAGGGTTGACTCGTGACCCTATAAGCTCGGCGCGCTACGCGACGACTTCTTTTGTAGGCTATCGCGATACGCGACCAACCTTGAACTCAGCTATAAAAGGGGCTGATCACGGAATTCACTTCATCGTCAAAAACTTTCAAATCTCTCGCACTTTCATATATTAGGAGTGTTGGTATAATACCTTTGAGTAGTCATAACCAATCCGATCGAAAGAAGCTTCGTACACGAATCCTAAAGTTTTGCCTAAACAAGGAAAGATTTTGTGCCATCGCGTAAAGTTTTTAATCTCATGATTATCGGGTTATACTAATATAGATATACTACATTGTGTTTAACTAGGTGCTTAATACCAATAACCTATTTGTTTATAAACTTTCAAGGTGAGACATCCGAGTTTTTGTACAACTCACATTTGTGTGAGACAACTAGTTTTCCAATACTGTCAAGATGGTTTTTTAAACTTATTAAACTCATGACAGATAGTCCAAATGATTTCAAAATATTTTCAAGAGGTTTTAGTTACGTTATGGTGATTAAGTCTCTGTAGACTTGCGTGATGGTTACTATTGGTATTGTGGGGATCTGTATACAAGGCTTGGCTAAGACCATGCATAGTGGGGCGACAAATTGGGTGACTTTGGGCGAAAACACCCCCACTACCTGTGGGTGATATTGGGGCGACTTCACTCGGTTGGGTTAAAAAGAATATTACTATTTTATTAAATGGACTAATGGCAAGCCTTCGGGGGGGATTTTTGGGCTACAGCACCACTACACACTAAAATGAAAATTGCCCCCTCTGCGGACGTAGCGCCATGTGTCAAAAATCGCCTCCAATTTGTAGCCCTCCACTAACAAATAGCCTAATGAGCTATTAAGAGGTGTAAAAACATCTTAATGCTATAATTATAATGTATCATTTACAAATGAATGCACTCACTAGTATTTCTTGTTAATCAAATATTTTTAAACATGTTTTAGGTGACTTGATAAAGACACAAGAATGATGCACGCGGGCTTCCAGTTAAAAAAGTGGCTTGTCATCACAATAAAGTATGTTTTGTAAATTAAGGTGTATCCCTATAAAACTTATCTTTTTATAGATATGGGTTTATATATCCTCAGTTTATAAAATAAGAAACACGGTGTTTTCATGGCCGTCTCGTGGGTAAGCCAAATGAGACAACGGCTATAGGCCTCCAGTTTTATAGGGCCTCAATCTTAAATAGGGGTTACATGTTATAGGTTTTTAAAAGTAGAGTTCTTTTTAGAATAACTTATTGATGAGCCACAAGCTAAGAAGGATTGTCTCGTATCGATTATCACTGCATATCATTCATATCCCCTAATTTTTGGATATTCTCTGATGCTATATGCATAAAGAAGAACAAAAAAAAGGGCCCAACATTTTAGTTGGTTTTACACCTCCGAAGTCGTAGAACCGGCCCTGGGTGTTTTTACACTCTGATGATTTTTTCTTAGCTACGATCGTAATGAATTTTTCCGATGCTAAATATTTTAATAATAATATCGATACCATCACTCGTGTTCACAACTTCCCTCTCGGGGTATAGAGTTGGGGGTTGTGACAGGTACGTAGATTATGTATACAACTAGTTGCGGTAACTGGTAATTACATCCATTATGTATTTAACCAAAGTAGGCACTCTACGTGTAATACTTATTTCAATTATATTTCTTCTTATTCACATGTTGCACCACATGTGTTTACTTCCAAATAACAAAAATCAAAGTGGCATGTTTAGCCTCAAAAGTCTAGACTAACATTTTTCTTTCTTAAGGTACAATTGAAGTAGATGATTTGGAAAGTTATGGAAGAATCAATCGCTAAAAATATTACCTTGATTATTATTGTTATTAATAGCATCAAGGAGAATGGACAAGAAGAGAGTTTTATCTAACGGCATTCATATAAAGCTAAAATGACCACACTCATATACAAGCTGAAATGACCACATTGGATAAACTGAAGCAAGTCATTGTTTGAATAAGGTCTAGTTTACTTTTTGAAGCTGGAAATCATCTGTATAAATCGAACGGTCGTTTGACATTTCTCAATATTTTTTTTTCAATTTAGAAATATAAAGTTATTATACACGATATGTTTATGAACCACCTTTATAATATTAAAGAAATTTAACAAAATAATATGCTAATTGGCCGAAAACCATTAAATCATCAAACCATGAAAATAGCACACTCGATTGAACTAACCAACTCAGCCAATTTGGTTTGGTTCTTTTTTCAGACTATAGTTAACGGTCAGCTCAAAGTTTTGTCAAAACTAGCCGAACCAATTGTTGGCCTAGGTGGATCAAACAATCAGATCAAACGAACAAACAAACAAACGAACACGCGATATTGGGGTGACAACCCGCGACTCTTTTCATATAATCAAACGAACTTCACGAACAGAACAAACTTACATGGAGAAGAGACTTCTTGACTCTCTCATAAAACTAATAATCTAGACCCTATTTATAGACCTACTAAACTTGCTCTTCAAGCCAAACCTAACTTGAGAAACAAGGCAAACTTATTCTAGAATAATCCATAATATTCTTACCAAATATTAATATAAAACTTAACAAAACAAACCATGAACTTTAATCACTTAACAAATCAAGATTAAGTCTTCATTCACCCCCCTTAATCTTGAATTGCTCATCTCTTTTGTACCGCCAAGATCTTGAATTCCCAATAGCACTCTCAACTCTTCAATTTTAATCATTGGTTCATCTTTACTCTTTCTTTTCAGTTGTTTGTAACAAACCTGTTTAACAGGTTCTTCACGTTCATCATTCAGACCATCCATATTGATCTCAGATACAACTTCATTCTCTCCAGGTTCTTCTTTCTCACCTTTCTTTTCTTTCTTTGCTCATCAACACTTACAGATGGGTTATTCATTCTTTCTTTAACAGACCCCGTATGGCTTTTCTTTCTAACAATTCTTCTGAACCTTTCATTCAATTCTGACATTTCATCAACAAATTCTCGATTGTTGACTTTTACATACGCTTCTAAATGTGCAGACTTCTTAGCTGCATCCTTTCTTTCATTCATTACTATATCATTTCTCTCATTATCATGTTCGGTAGCAGATTTCTTACTTCGTTTCTTCTCACTTATCTTAACAGTTTTCTCATCTTCTAGGTTATTTGAATCAGAAAAACATACCTAAAGATTCACTATCTTCTCTTCTTCTTTCGAAGAAATTCTCTCCTTTTCTTTATTCAATCTTTCTTTTCCCTCACTTCTTAAAATAGCTTGCAAAGCTTCTTCTTTCTCTACAGCTTCCTGATCTACTTTCTTACGTACTTGTTCTTCTTGATCAATCGCATCCAACCTTTCTTTCTCAGCGATTTTATCCAATCTTTCTTTCTCAGTGGCTTCTTGAGTTGCCTTTTCATCTTCTACCTTTCGTACATAATCAATTACAAGAAATCGAATCTTCAAAGCATGCTATGCTTCCTTAGCATTCATGAGTATGCCAACTTGTACCAAGATATCTTCCGGTAGGGTTTGACATATGAACCCCAACACTGTGTACATCTTCCTTTCATCTACAGCTACACCGACTGTAGGCTCAATAGCATCCCAAAAACCATACTATTTCAGAAATTCCTCCATCTTGATCAACCATACATACCATGTAGTTCGATTTCGTCAATACTGGAAGTCCTCCAATCACCATTGTCTCTTTCCTATATTTACTTTCTTTCTTCACAGTTTGTTCTTTTAGTTGGAATTGATTCCTGAACTCAAAACCTATCTCCAATACTTAATCGAACACCACAAACTTTTCTTTTCTAATTATTCATCAAGAAAAACATTCTTGACTACCCGAAAACAATCTTGCTAAACACGAACTTGCTACTAAAACATGGATTCCAAAAACCCAAACACTTTCTCACAATTTGGTTTCTTATCCCTTCAATAAATTCAGTTTCCACCAATTTTACCTTCTCGTAAGCTACTGCCCAAACAAAAAACAAACCTTCTTTTTTATTTGCTAATATTCTCAAGTGTAACAATATAGCTTTTTTGAATAATTTACTTCTGGTTGATACTTGCTTTCAGTATTAATTATTAATTCCAACAGTAAGTGGCTTCAACAATTGAGGTGTTTGCTTTGACTTTGTAGATCTAAGCTGCCCACTGTATGCAATAACCCGAACACAAACAATTGCAAATTTATGTTTGGCGGCTTTAATAAGAATTAACCCACAATTCCCGATGAATCAATTATCAATATACTACTTCTTTGCAAGCAAACTCAACTAACTTCTCTATGAACAACGATTCTTCCAATTCTTCAAATTTTCTTGATAGGAGCCTACGCTCTGATACCAATTGTTGGCCCAGGCGGATCAAACAATCAGATCAAACGAACAAACAAACAAACGAACATGAGATATTTGGGTGACAACGCGCGACTCTTTTCATATAATCAAACGAACTTAACAAACATAACAAACTTACATGGAGAAGAGACTTCTTGACTCTCTCATAAAATTAATAATCTAAATCTTATTTATAGACCTACTAAACTTACTCTCCAAACCAAACCTAACTTGGGAAACAAGGCAAACTTATTCTAGAATAATCCATAATATTCTTACCAAATATTAATATAAAACTTAACAAAACAAACCATGAACTTTAATCACTTAACAAATCAAGATTAAGTATTCACCAATGCGTATAAATTTCTAAAAAAAATCACCTTCCTTCTGTTTTACAAAGAGGACATTTTTTTATTCAAATTTAGCCCATCTTCTTCCATCTCCTTGAGTCCTTGATAAACTTATTTCGAAAAGCCAACTTGAAATAACATCTTTCTGGTTAGAAAAGCCTAATCTGAAGGACAAAAAGAATTACCTATAGAGCAGAGGGTAAGATGAAACCCATAAGAAAACGAAACAATCAAATAAAAAATATGATCTCTATAATCTTCACGTGAGCCAAAAATATCTTCGTTCCGAGTTCTCCAAATAAACCACCAAGAAGTAAAGACAATCTCCTCAACGACATCTTTTTTTCCTTTTTAACCATCTAGCGGAATCCAACCAATCAATGATACTTTCTTGACCTTTATTAGTAAAGAAATACCAAATCCAACCACCAATCAATCACATCCCAAATCCTCCCAGCTTGATGACAACCTCCGAACAAATGATCCAAAGTCTCCATCGATTTTAAACAAACCGGACAAAGGATAGAAGGATTGCATATACCTTTTAGGCTGAGATTTTCTCTAGTAGGGACAAAATCTCATTTTTGGGCAGACTCTACACCCCCTCTCAAACCGCGCCTCCATTCCCAAGTCCAGATCGAATTAACAAATCTTTCATTTAACATGCAATCATTTTTAAACTCCAAGTTGAACAATCTTGGAAAACGGGCCTCTAGGATAGAATCTCCAATCCAAACATCGTTCTAGAAAAAAAAGGTATTATCACATTTCCTCACATTTCTTCTAACGACCGAGTGAGGTAAAATTTGTTCATTATCAAGATTATTAACCAACTTTGAAATTCGAGGCCAAATACCACTCCCGTCAATATTTCGAGAAGTACCGTTTGTCCATCTTGATTAATATTCGCACCACAAAAAGATTTAATAACTTCCAACCATAAATTAGGACCCTTGAGTTGTTGATAGTGCAACCTTCAAATTCAATTATTTCATAACAATACCGTCACTTTGATTTTCATTAGTAAAATATTGAAACATCAAACAAATTTTTTTAACAATGTTTGGAATTGCCTTTAAATACCCGGATGATCTTTCTGAGACGGGATGTCAATCGTCGATACTGATTTTGATGCTACAAGTCTGACTCACCCAAGAACACAATCAAAAAGGAAACCAACTATTATAAGAAAAGCCCTTTGAATCAGGTTTCAAACTTTAAACCACAAAACCCAAATTTTAACCATCACCTTCATATTATTAAACACCAGAAGATCAATTATAACACATCAAACAGGCTGACACGAGTTTCATAAAATATTATTTACTCATGAATTGATATATTTTACCTTTTACTCAATAGAGTATTCTCAGCCTATTTTTTATATTTTTGTAAGTGAGCTTTGTAAATTATATGGTATGATTATGGGTGGTTGTGAGTAGAGGAGAGAGAAAATGTTATATGGGAAAGTTAAATTTAGGGTTTCACTGTTCACACCATATAATTTTTTTTAATATTTTCTGAAAGTGGCTGTGAGTAAATGAGAGAGAAAAGATACTAATAAATGTATAAAAAGTATTATTTAACTGAACATGAGAAAGAAAATACATTGTTTTAGTGTTATTATATGATATATATGAATATATGATAAAGCATACACTGTGAATGCTCTTACAGTTTTGTTTACAAAGATGTTGAATGTCAACATAAATTTCAATTAAAAAGCTCTCTTTGAAGATTTTATCATTTTTAAGCAGTTTACCATCAAGTAGTATTTTCTTTTTTACTTTCCTAACATAGTGTAGTGGTAGGAAGTCTTGAGACCCATGCTCAAATCCCATAAACAATACTTTGGAGACCAGAATCTTTGTGATTTCTAGCTCGATTATGGGGGTGGCCGGGTTTTACAAACAGTGGGTTTTCGAACGGGTGGGTTTTCTTTCAAAACTGGAGATAACTTAGAGGCGCTTAAAGACTTCGTATGGCTGGGTTGGGTCAACCAGCGGTGGCGTTTTGCCATTGGATCACCACATACGAATTAGCTAGACAATTCTCTATCTATTAGCCGTTCAAAAAAAAAGAATCAAGTAATATTTTATAAAGAACTGATGTGTTGCGACGTTTTAATTAGCAAAACTTGTTACACCATAATAAATAGCCTAAGGGTGGAGGGAGTGGGGCGAGGGGTACCCTCCAAAGGGACTAACCCCCGAGGGAACAACGCTGCCACCCACATGATTGTTGCCGGCGGGTATAGGCCCAAGGGTAGTATCACCCGAGCCATTTGTTTTTATTTTACCGTTAATCTAGCCATTGAAAACTAGATTTTTATTATTTTTTTCTTTTTTCTCTATAAAAAACCCTAACACATCTCTACACAATATTCTACAACAAATTTTTCATTATCTTCAAATTCAAACAATTTTACATGGAGCAATCAAATCCCTAACGAATTGCGTTAAGAAGACGCAGTCATGAAGAAGAAGTAGCATGGGCCTATATTTCCAAATACATAGACCTCGTGGAGCAGCGAACGTTGGGTTTTTGACTATGAGTTTGAAACTATTTTGTTTCGGAGGGAGAATCAGACGATCTTACACAACATTAAATGTGTTTTCAAAAAAAAAAAATTAACTAGAAACTTCATCAAAATGACTCACCGACTCGACCCGGTGACCCACCGCTAGTCAGCTCCTGATTTCCCTATTTCCAACGACACCTTTCTCCATGTCGATTGTCGGTTAGTCCCATGTTTTTCAAGGTTTTTCTCTTTATTTCACATATAGGATCATTGGATCAATAAATATCTTGAAATAAATTCATTTGGCCTTTTCTTGATATTATATGTTTCTTTTTCTATTTAAATTTGTTTGTCCTCACTATTCTAAGTAAAAAAATATTTTAGCCACTTTTATTATTTTCTATTGATATTTTCTCAGGTAAATATTATTTCTTTGATTTTATTGAATTAAATTATAATTATGCTTTTCTATCTGATCATATAATAAAGGCTCATTAATCACTATTTATTTTCTATTATGAATTTAAAAAAAAATAATCATGTTGACCACGGAATCTAAGGTTGTATGCTATGGTGAGGATCTGATCATATAATAAAGGCTCATTAATCACTATTTATTTTCTATTATGAATTAAAAAAAAATAATCATGTTGACCATGGTACCTAAGGCTGTATGCTATGGTGAGGGGCATCGAAGCCCCTCCACGATGCCACGTCAACGCCACGTCATCTCCTCGTAAAAAATGGGGCATCGAAGCCCGTCCCGCTATGGTTAATGCCCCTTGGGCGCCCCAATATATATATATATATATATATATATATATGCATATATATGTGTGTGTGTGTATGTGAGAGAGGAGAGAGAGAGCCCCCTTTCCGCGCCCATCTTCACGACCATCGGAACCCCTTCCGCGCCCCCACCAACGGCGCCCTGCGGCGGTGTTCCGCGCCCACCGCGCCTTCATCATCCCATCCACCGCGCCCGTAGTGCATAGTCTAACTACTCATTTTCTTAAAGTATACCATTAGACTGGCCGCTATGGGCGCCTTGGAGGGGGGAGATGGGCGCCGAAGGAGGATGAACACCATAGGGGGGGGCGCTGTGGAGGCAGGGCGCGGAGGGGGGAAGGTGGTTGTGACCACCGGCGTCCTCAAGGGTTCTCTCTCTCCTCTCTCACATACACAGATAGATATATACGCATATATATATATATTGGGGGCGCCCAAGGGCATTAAACCATAGCGGGGCGGGTTTCGATGCCCCGTTTTTTATAAGGCGATGACGTGGTGCTGACGTGGCACGGTGGAGGGGCTTCAATGCCCCCCACCATAGCATACAACCTTATAGTCATCAAAATCATGAGAAAATAGTTAGCACTTAACACGGTAAATTTTTCATATAAATAAAAGATTTGTTAAAAAGTTATAGTCATCCAAAACATGTTTGTGTTGAGATTTTAAAATCAGGATCAACCGTAGATAATGCGATACATTTAATTTCTTTCAATCATTCAATTTCAAGATGTTGAGATCTCAACATTTATATCGAGATAACATGTCCGTCGAGATCTTGAAATCTTTAAGAGTAAGTGCTATGCTAATGCTTGATTATCTGTCTTTCTTCTTCACAGATCACACTTTATCTATCTTTCCGCTAACTTCTTTCCATTTCTTGCTCCTCTTCTCTGAGAAAACCTTTCATCATCTTTCACAGATCATTCGTGTCTACAAACCGCACGACGGCATGAGCTTCCTTTTTTCACGTCTACAACACACTTCCCTCTCATTTCCGCACCTTTTTTCTAAAAACAAACTTATATTAAACCCAACTCCCCGGTTAGAAAAAATCCTAACCAGCGACAAAACAAAACTACATACTAAGGGGGTGTTTGGGATTCCTTATTTTACCTCCTTGTAACTTTTCATTAAATTAATAAGTTACGACATTATAACTTATGAAACTTTTCCTCTCACAATATAAGCAATCTCAAACACCTTATTACTTTTGAAAAAGTTAATAAGTTATAAGTTGGTGAAAATAAGCAATCCCAAACATCCCCTAAGTAACGGATTTTTAAACCACTGTACCCAATCTAAATGTAACATAACGTTACCAGAAAATATGTCACAAACTAGAACCGAAACATTAGAATCAAAAAGACTATTTGTTTTCATTATGTGCTTCAAAAATCACTTCATTTCGAGCCATTAAAAATTTTCACCAAGTTTTAAACCTGATCATCTCACCCTTCTAACAATCATGAAAAAGAAAAAAAAAACTCTATGTCGGTGATGAATTTTCAAGATTTAATAACTTATCTGTCACAAATCATATATACTTTGGCTAAAATAATAAGAACCATATATCTTGTAAAAGAAGAAAGAAATTAAGTACAACGGGTAGGTTTCTTTTGACCACCATTAATGAAATCGGCAGAGAGATCTGTAAACAATTAAAACAAACACACACAGGTAGGTGAAACTGAAACTCTCTCTCTCTCTCTCTCTCTCTCTCACATACACACACACACACTGAGTTTCTGTGCCATGGATGTCATCATCAAGCATTCAAGCACATGATCCAAAACACTTGATCATATAAACGACGAAAGTCAACTGCACACTCCAGTTCAAACCGACGAAACGTACTCTATCACTCATTCACGCTTTTTAATTATTAATATCATTTACGTATCTTCAACCATCAGCAAATTCATCACTCTTCTTATGATTCCACCTGACAGACTGTGTTAGCGTAGAATTAAACGTGCGATTTCGTTTATTCTCCATGATCAGCCATATTCATCGGTTATTGTTCAAGTTGTTAACCTAATTTCAGGTAATTACTCGATTACTTCACTTTTGATTTGTTACAGAGTATTCATTTTTGCTTATTTTGTAGAAATTCGTAACGGAGTGTTTGAAATGATGAGTATAATGATTTAAATTGTGGTTAGTTAATTTTGAAGTTAGTTAAGCACGTTAATTGATGTGTTTATTGATTGAATTGATGATTAAACATATGATGATTACAGACATGTAGGGTTTAGCCACTGAAACCTTAAGATCACGGACATATTACTTGAAAGTAAGCTTGAACGAGCCGAGCTTTTTTCGAGCTCATGCCTGAAATAAAACTCGTTTAGTTATTGAGCCTTAGCCTTGTGTATTTTGAAGTTATACCTCTTTTGGACTTTTATGTATTAATTTGACACTGCACAGTTGAGCTTTGGCTTGTTTAAGGTACTACAGGAGCTCGAGCCGAGTTTAGGCTCACTTATTGTTTTTTCTTAAGATATATGAAAATAATTAAGAATGTAAATCAATTAATAAGCCATCTATACACACTGTCTGACACCTAATCCTACACCATTTCAAGCAGCCGACCAGATAAGATAGTGGTCGAACCATCGTTTTGACAAAATTTTCAAAATTTGACCGTCTATGGTAAGTATGGTCGTTGGGATATTGGCCAAACGGCTGTTTTCAAATAATCTTCAAAGTTTGACCCCCAATGGCCAGAACGGCCGTTAGAATATTGTTCAACAGTTGTTCTGACAAATCATTTTCAAAGTTTGACTTTTTTGGTCAAAATGGGCATTTGAGTGTTTTGTGGACAGCCGTTTGATGGTGTGAAATCAGATGGGGTGATGTAGCTATAGCATAACCCATAATAAACGAGCTGAGCCCGAGCTTGAAAAAACGAGTAATTGTGATATACAAAAAGAAATTATAAAAGCGTTTTGTTTATACTATTTTTCTTTTCTAAAAAGGAAATAGGGTAGTTAGGTGGTATGAATAAATTTGCCATTTCTTGAAATCTCTTTTCTGATTCAAAATTGTGGTGTCTCACGAGCCGAGCTTGAGCTTTAGAAAAAGAGCTCGAAGCAAGCCGAGTTCGAGCTTCATAAGTCAAAACGAGCTGAGCTCGAGCCTAGTTGAGCTTGGGCTTGGCTTGGCTCGTTTACACTTGTATGCTCTAATTTCTGCGTATCGTTCATTTGTTTAATGAATTTCTATGTGAAAATGCAGCAGATTCAATCAAACTGTTTCTGATATTGATGGAGAACAACCGATTGAACATCAACCGGCCACTTCTATCTGTGAGGCGAAGAACATCTTCACAGAATAATAATGATAATAGAAAAACCGAAAGTTGCATTCTGGTTAGACCTTCTGTAGAATCATGTACAACCGAGATTATGAACGCAGGAAGTGTTCCTTTTGGGTGGGAAAAGAGCCCAGGAAGACCTAAAGATGAACAAATTCAAACCATTGAAAGTGTTCCAAGTCTTCCAAAGCTTCCACCAGGTAGGTTTCTAAGTTTAAAACCTATGAATAATGATGAAGTTACCAATGTATCAAAGATAACCAAATCTGAAAGCATTGAATCAACAAAGAAAGAAAGCTTGGATGTTAAGGATGATGTTGGTAGTGATAATGATGATGATGGGGATGATGATGAAACGTATATGGATGCACTTGATACACTTTCACGTGGCGAAACATCGTTCTATAATTGTAGTGCAAGTGGTGTGAGTGGATTCGGGTCGGATGTGAAACCTTACAGGTCAGTTCCAGATGACCCGAAAATGAGGGATTTCATGATGGGTCGGTTTCTTCCTGCTGCGAAAGCTATGGCTGCAGATTTACCTCAACAACATACTTTCAAGAAAAATGTTATTAAAGAGAAGCCACAAGAAGTTAAGAAATTAGTTAATATTGATGATAATAATAAAAAGATGCTTAGATATGGACCTAACTTCTTGCAAGATGTTACTCCTGATAAGAAAGTAGAAGATGATGAAAATGACGACGACGACGATGATAGTGTTTATGATTACAACAATCATGGAAATAAGTCATCTAAACTATGTGGATTACTTCCACGTTTTTGCTCTGTTAATCCGGTTCATGGAATGTGTGTACGGGCCAGATTACCAGTTTCTTATGCTAAAGGAGCTCAAACAAGCTCATCTTCTAGTAATTCTGTCAGAGAAACTGATAGTGAGGTATCTATCTATCTTGATCCTTTTATCCCATGATTATTTTAGGCCTGTAGATAAACCGAATGCTCATTATACCGTTGGGCAGGAAGCTGGTTTATGCTCGGTAATATAATAAACGAGCGAGCATGAACAAAAGTGCTTGTTGATATAGTTAAAAAACAAACATGAATACATGTCTCGCTCGCTCTTTTATGTTTGTGAATGTTCATTCATTTACACTCGATGTCTGTTTTTATCTTCATTAGTTTACGTTTTCTTAAATTCGTTCATTTAGGTTCGTTTATATATTCATTTAAATTTTTTGGGTTCATGGCAAATTAGTCCAGTTTTATGAAAATAAGATATCACTAATTTAGTCGAGTTCTGTTATTTTTTTTAAGCCAAAAAGATTGATGTCCGCGCTTACTTTTAGTTTGTGCTCCCTTGGTTTTGTTTGTTCATCTATCCTCAGTTATGTTTGTTCATTTGTGTATGTGAATCGGTCGTTTATACTATTAACAAATGAACATGAACACAATCATTTCTTAATGAACAACTTAGTTTTGCTATCAAAAAGGGCTAGTGACGCAGTTTGTTACCCGTTTGTCTTCTATTTCGATATAAACAACACTCTTTTAATTAATGAAAAGAATAAATATGTGATTATTAGCACGAACATGAAAAAGTTGTTCGTCTATTTGTGTTCAATCGTTTGTTCGGTTAGTTACAAGCCTAATTGTTTTGCTAGAACTAATAGTTTGTTGTTAAATCAATTATATTTTTTTATCCTAGCCTGCCAGGAGTGGTATATATAAGCATAGATCACTGGACAGTATTTTGAAGAACGAGCCAAATCAAACCTCAAATCCAGAAGGACTAAAACTGTACAATCGTCTGCAAGGAAACACGATTTCAGCCGATCTCAGTGGATCATTTCAATCTACTGTTTCTGAACAAAGCGAGTCAAGTTCAAAGAAAAAAGGCACAAGCTTTAAAGAATTATTAGCCGACAAAAACACAAACGAAACCGAAACTACAGACACTCAAGATTCCTTAGTCGAGAAGACACTTTATGTCGATACTGTTCAAATCATCAAATCTCCACAAGAAAATAAACAACCCGTCTTCAATGAATCATTGAAGTCGGATACGCTTGCTGATGAACCGAAAGATGATCAAGAAACAAAAAAGCTTGAAGATCATGAAGTTGGATTAGAAGTGGTTGATGATATTATTAATGATGGCGATAAACAGTTGAAAGCTTCAAAAACTGAAGTAGTTGATGATATTATTATTATTATTAATAATGGTGATAAACAACTGAAAGCTTCTGAAAGTAGAGTCTTTGAGCTCCCTGTACCCCCACCATTGCCAAAATCACCATCAGACTCGTGGCTATGTCGTACGCTACCTTCGGTGCCTTTGAAAAACACACATATGCGGTGGAATAACAAATACCCGTCTTCCAATATGCTCACGAATGACCCAAAAACCGATGATAACATCCGATTGCGAAATCTATAGATAAAAAATCATTAAGGGTATTTTAGTCATTTCACACACACTTAACTGGAAAAACTAACCCCACCTATTTCAAAGACTATGTAGTTTTTAAAATATGGGCAAACCACAGGGACCACACGAGTAAATTAACTCTTTATTAAATGATTTTATATATATTTTTTTCTTATTTTTCCGGGACGGTTGTACTCTATACCAGAAAGCTAGATGGGTGGGTTTGCGGTTTCAAGTCCTTGCTTATGTGCATATGTTTTGGCTGGGAATTTGATCAAATCAAAAGATTTGGTGATTATACAAATTGATGGCATAATGTTCTTTTTGGTGGCATACCATTATTTTATTAGAAGATGAAGAATAAAGAAATGTACAATTGGTTATATGTTTATGATGCAAACTCTTGTAAAAAGTTTGATTGTTATTGTAATAATACAGATGCTATAATCAGATTATAGTAATAAACAAAAAATGGTATACATGTGTTCCCCCTTTGCCAAACGACATGACCGCGTCGTGAGAACCACATAACTCATGCCGTCTTTTAACAAAAAATATCCTTTTCGGGTTAGCTATCAAAGCGGCTTGTGCCCAAGGCGAAGCAAATGACCATGTATTCGAATCAAGTTTTAGGGTTATTTTATTTCTTTAGTTAGGGGTTTTCATTATCTAGTTTACGAATCAAGTTTTAGGGTTATATTATTTCTTTAGTTAGGGGTTTTCATTATCTGGTTTATGAAAGTTTGAGACTCTTAAGCTATATAAATTTGATTAAATACTCATATTTTTATGATTCAAACTTGAAAAATAGGAGTGAGAAGTTAGTAAAATGAAAGTAAATACATAGCCATCTACATTAGGTATACTAAAATCCAATAAGTAGAAAGGAAAAGCAAAGTAAAGTAACGTTTTTACCAACATACTCAAAAGAGTAACCAACATATACATCATTGGAAAAAAGTAACCAGCATTCTTGGAAAAAAGAATTCACAAATACGTTAAAACGATCCATGAAAACAATGTATAAAAATAGTTTATGTATAAATAAGGGGTCGACCCTCGGCCGACGACAAAAAGTGGTGGCTAGTAGACGGTGTTTATTTGGTGTTGTTTGATTGATGGTTTGAATGCATTTTTTTAAATGATTAAAAGTCAATGTCTATTTTGTTAATTTGAACAACACCCCCCCCGGACATAAAAGTGTTCTTAACAAACACCCTAATCACCGATCACACTTGTTATATCACCTTTTCTGGTTGCAACGTTCTTTTACGTCTGCCCTTTAGTCTCACTTCCTTTACATCTCACATTGGATCCAATTCTTTAGAGAACTTTTATAACTCACATTTCTTTCTTAAAAGGATTTGTCTTTCCATTTACTCTTAATCTACTACACATCTGTTTTTCTTTTCTCGTTCTTGCGATATCTAATATTGTTTCCAATCATATACTTCATATATTATGTTTTTAAATTTATTTATAACTAATTTTAGAGCCCGTGTCACACACGGGATAATTCAAATTATAAAATTATAAGTAAAAAATCTAATTACATAATGTATATGAAAAAAATGTATTACATCTATGCTTGTAATGTGTACATAAATTGATTTTATTTATATATATATCACAAAATAATTTTTTTAAATGAACTTAATAAAAAAAATGTTTGTGCAAAAACGTACCAGAGGATGCTTCTTTTTATTGAAAAATTCATTCCCGGTGCCATATATGTATAATTGAAAGACTTTTGGTTATGAACCAATTTCAAAAATAAAGTTTCTCCTACGATAGTAGTTCTAACCACTCAGCATAAATATAAAAAGAGCGTTACCTTTATTGATATATTCATCAATGTACCACCCATCAAAGGAAAGTAGAACATTAAATTGTAACAATGGATGTTCTTCAAGAGCTATGTTTTTTTGAGCTACACCATGAAAAAGATTTTGATAAGTTTCAGAAGGCTTCTCGACTTTGTCATAATGACAACATAAAAAATAACATGTTATCCCATTCAATTTTGTAAATATTCATTTGAGCATAGTTTTGCATGATATGCTTCCCATACAACGTTCTGATCACCATTGAAGGAAAAATTAATGTTGACATAAATATTTCAAATTTGATAAAAGTTCGAAGCATTGATAGGCATGGGGGTGGCACATCGAAAATGTTCGCAATCTTTTCTTATATTTTAATAGTTGAGGGAAAGATAGTCAGTTTCCCAAATCCCGAACCTTTTAATTATTTCAAAAAATGCCCTTAAAAATAAATTTGAAACCCGAATCATGTTTAAACTTCTAACTTTTATACTTTTGACATTTTAAAGTCAACACTTAGAACCCATAACAAATTTGACGATAAATCTATTTTGCATTCTCAAACTTTTAAAAATACTCAAAATTTTTATTTTTGACCTGTTACAAATTTTAACCTAAATGCAGTTAACTTATACTAAACAATCTATTTACCAACTTTTGACCCATAAAATCAAATTTAAGTTCCACAAAAAACCCGAAACAATTTTCATGTGAGAAGCATGATTTGTTGTTGATTTCTTAAATTCACCAAGTATTTTGAAATATATAGTAAAATAATATGTTAATATTTATATTTATAAAAACATATAGATATTATATAAATATAGTGTAAAAGGAAAGTGAATCATTATTGATTTATTACATATATTAGGGTATATTAGTTTTAGAGGGAAAAAAATTATAAGAATTAACCAAAACATGACAAGTGTCCACATTTATTTTACTTTATTAGAATAAGTAGATATATTTATACTTTTAAAACCAATCAAAACACAAAAGAACCAATTACAGATTTTCTTTAACAATCAACAAATAGATAATTGCCAAGGTACTTCATACGGGCTGACCCAATGACAAAAGGCCACCATCGGCTGGGTAGCCGACAGAGCCCTTAAGTTTCTCCAAGTTATCTCTAGTTCCGAGTAAAACCCACCCACCCACCCACCTGCCCGAAGGCCCACTGGTGGTAAAACTCGGACGTTCTCAAGATCAAACCGTAGATCACAAAGATCTGAGTCTTTCTTCATGAACCACCCATGCCTCCCCAAAATATTGTTCATGGGGGATCGAACCCAAACTTCCTACTACATCAGATAAAAAGAACACCAATTACGAATTTACGGATACCCTTTAAAAAAAGTAATATAAAAAAATAAAAAATAAAAAGGGAAAATCCTCAAAATAGCCCATCTACAAAATGAGATTCCAACTTTGTCCTCTAAACATAATATTTTCAAAAATAGCCCTCTATAACTCATCTTTGACCATGTATTAGGAAATCTAACGCGTCTTTGACGACATGTTAGCAAAACACATTGTCAAAGACGCGTTAGATTTCCTAACACATGGTTAAAGATGAGCTAGGCCTCCAAACACGTAGTCAAAGATATGTTAGCATCAATCGCGTAGTCGAAGATATGTTAGCTTTTTTGTTTGTTTTTTTAATATTATATTTTTATAACTAGTTTAACTTATATTTGTTTTTCTTTTATAATTTTTAATATATAAAAATTTTATATTATTTCGAATATACCGACGAGACATGCTTACTTTTACCTACTGACCGACATAAATTAACTCAAACTCGAGCCTTGCCAAATCAATATCGAAATATTCAATAAAATTTAACCCCGCTCGGTTTTAAATAAAATTTATGTCGGTCCGTAGATAAAAGTAAACATTTCTCGTCGGTATATTTGAAATAATATAAAACTTTTATATATTAAAAGTTATAAAAGAAAAACAAATATTAGTAAAACTAGTTATAAAAATATAATATATAAAAAAACAAACAAAAAAGCTAACATATCTTCGACTACGCGATTGATGCTAACATATCTTTGACTACGTGTTTGGAGGCCTAGCTCATCTTTAACCATGTGTTAGGAAATCCAACGCGTCTTTGACAATGTGTTTTGCTAACATGTCGTCAAAGACGCGTTAGATTTCCTAATACATGGTCAAAGATGAGTTATAGAGGGCTATTTTTGAAAATATTAAGTTTAGAAGATAAAGTTAGAATCTTTGACTACGTGGTTAGAATCTCTTTACGTAGATAGACTATTTTGGTCATTTTCCCAAATAAAAATCCAAATAGATCCATTTCAAAATTCAAAACATTGATAACAAATAACCCAACCCAAAGGAAGTCCCAAACACAAGGACATTGTACTTTGCTTTAGTTAACAAACAAACAAACATTAACCCCTCGTACTTCCAAACACATTAAACCACAAACATCGACGGCAGACATGTCTTCTTCACCACCGGCTAGAATTACAGTAACGGCCACCACCAATCAGATCACATGAAGCCATGGAAGCCATCTCATAGGTCAACTCGTAGTAGGGTTCATCATGACATACAGACGCCTCCTTGTACGGATTTTGATAAGGCTTACTTTCAGTCTTATTCTCATGTTGGTATTCACGAAGAGATGATTAAGGTACTGATTAGTTTTATGTCTACATTTTAATTTTATTATTGTTTCAGTTTTACTTGTCTTTCTATTATTATTGTTGTTGTTGTTGTTGTTATTATTATTATTATTGTTATTTTGTTTTCCCTATTTTTGTTTGTATTTGTATAGACAAAATCATATTACTAAACACAAATTTGTGCACACTTTAAAAAAGTGCATAACCTTTATTTGTCTCTGCAACAAATCCTATTCCCGAACAGTGGCGAAGCTCGGACGAGAACGCTAGGTGCTGGACTCAAAATGTATTAGAAAATTTTCATAAAGGGGGTCCGGCCTCAATTTTTTGGTCGAAAACGGGTAAAGTTACACTATGTATAAAATTTTTTGAGCTAGAAGCGAATAAATTTACACAGCACAAAAAACCAGGCGGGGGGGGGGGGGGGGTGGGGTGGGGGGCTCACTATGCTTCGCCATGAGTCAAATCCTGCTTAATCTAGTCATCTGCTCATCCCATGTCAATTTGGGTAATTGGGTCTGACTCCGCTTATTAGGGGGGTGCTTAGTGCGGTTTAGTTCAGTTTGTAACTAAAACCGAACCAAAAACCAAACTTTCGGTTTTATGATTTATTAAAACTGTTTGGTTTCGATTTTGGATGCGGTTTTTTCGGTTTTGCTAATCGAGCCAAAACTTTTTGGGCCAAAAAAAAAAAACTAGACCCATGATATTGAAACCGGGCATGATATTTTTTTTCTTTAAATGAATAGTTAATAGAATATTGAATATTTGGACCTCAAATATTAAAAGCTAATAAAAGATACATTTAAAATCAAAATCAAAGCTAAAAGTACCAGTATTATTAGTTATTAACTTATTAACCATATGCAGAAACCAAATGTATTTGTTATTAACCTTATGCTAAAACTAAACAAATAATCGACAGATTTCGTTTTAATGGTTATGGTTAAGATATTATGGTTATTTCATTTTTTTTGTTATTTCAGTTCGGTTTTTTCAGTTCTTAACAAAATACAAAACCGAACCAAAACCAGTATTTCGGTTTTTGCTAAAGTTCAAAACCGAACCGCCGGTTTCTAATTCAGTTTGGTTTTTTTTTGGATTTGTCGGTTTTGGTTCGGTTTTTTCGGTTTTGTGCACGCCCTTACTGCTTCTCCTTTCCTCCAATGTGATGGTTTACACAGTTCACAGTTCTTACTGTGCTGTCATTTGTCTTCTCTGTACATGTCCAAACCATCTCAATTTCTGTTACCTTGTCTTATCCAAAACGCGTACCTTCCCAATTTTTTTTTTTTTTGAAAAACTTCGTTTCTTATTTGGTCAAACCTTTCGTGGGCACACATATGCCTCGACATCCTCATCTCTGCGACATGTAGTTTTCTTGCCTGTGCTTTTTTGATGGCCCAACATTTGGTTTGATAGAGCATAGTTGGGCGAAGTGGCGAACTGCAACCCTATATTATTTTCCCTTTAATCCTGTTGAGAATCTCTTGTCGTGCAATACTCCTCTAATTGCTCTACGCTTGTAGCAACGAATGCGCTTTAGATCGGCACGTACTTAGACCTTTTCTCTCTAAAGCTACTTGCCACTTCGCTAACCTTTGATTCAGGTCTCGATTATCATCCGCTACCGTATGTGCATTTTAGCATCCATAAAGATTCATGTTTCTTACATTTAAGAGAGTACTAGTATACCATGAGAAATTTTGCTTTCATTTATATTTTTCTAGCATTCACATTACTTTTGTTATATGGAATTGCAGCATGTTGCTATAGCCTATATCAGTTTTATTAAGTTTGGTTATGCAGAATAGACTATACAATTTCAGTTATGATTGTTCAAGCGGAAATTAATTTCCACTATTTACGTTTTCGTCATTCTTATATACTGCAGGATCGTGTGTGAACAGAAACTTACAGGACTGCTATTTTACAACATCAGAGTCATATTGAAGGAAAAGTAAGAAAAGTTATTGTATTAAATTTATACTTAACATTTAATGGAATTTTGTTCATGGTATTGCCATGGATATATAAAATGCCTTTGTTTTGGAGGGGCTGGTTTAAATTATGTAATATGGTATAATCTGTGTGCACACGCTTTGTTCAAATAATGAATCATGTTCAATAAATTATAAAACTTGCATACCATCTATAGCATCTTCATCTGCAGAACCTCATGCAAAATAGCCGATGGTTCTTGTATTCTAGTTTTAGATATGAAACACGGATATGAAGTTCGTCTTCTTTTCACTGTCTTTTGTTTCTGACTTCATAATATTATTGCTATCACTTGTGTCATAGGTGGTTGTAGATGTTGGCTGTGGCACTGGCATTCTCTCAATATTTTGTGCTCAAGCAGGCGCAAAACGAGTAAGATCTTTTAAGCATTAAATGACTATTTTTTTACAATGTTAACCTTTATGTTTTAACAGGTTTATGCAGTCGATGCCAGTGAGATAGCATTGCAGGTATGTTTACTCAATTTCTAACAGTTTACGATAATGTTGTTAACAATATTTTCATCATATTTAATTCATCTAGACAAAAAGGATAATTTTGAATTTAATGTTTTGTTAAAAAATTTGAACCAGGCAAATGAAGTTGTCAAGGCGAACAAACTTTCTGACAAAATTATTGTTTTACACGGACGTGTTGAGGTACTTAAGTTTGATATAATTCATATTTTTTTACCGTCCAAATAATGAGATTTTATCGTCTGCGTGCAGGATGTTCAAATTGATGAAGAGGTTGATGTTATAATCTCCGAGTGGATGGGTTATATGCTTCTCTATGAGGTAACTGTTTTTATTATTTATATACTTTCATGTTATTCCTGAGTTTATGATTCTATTTTGTATCTAATATTATTGTTGTATTGCAGAGCATGCTTGGGAGTGTTATTATTGCCAGAGACCGCTGGTTAAAACCTGGTGGTCTTATCCTTCCTTCTAACGCAGTGGTATATGCTCTTATATCTTTATTATCGTCAACGGTTATAACTTATAATCTTATCTTTAAACAATATAATTAAATTTTAATTATTTTCATTGTATTTACTGCAGCTATACATGGCTCCCATTACACATCCTAACAGATATGCAGAAAGTGTTGATTTTTGGCGCAATGTCTATGGAATTGACAGTGAGTGAAAATTTTTCTATATGCATGAATGCATGTATAAGTAATAATTCTATTTGTATATTGTATTTTCTATTATTACAGTGTCTCCGATATTACCATTGGCAAAACAGTGCGCGTTTGAAGAGCCATCCGTGGAGACAATTAGTGGAGAAAATGTTCTTACATGGCCACATGTGGTTAGTTTCTTTTCATATTTATAATATTAATGTTTTTGCGTCATATATTTTTATTATTTTGTTTAACTGGAAACAGGTGAAGCATGTCGATTGCTATACGATCACAATTAAAGAGTTAGAATCTGTTACATCAAGCTTTAAATTTCAATCTATGATGCGAGGTAAATAAAGTCCCTAAATTTTTATTGGCAACTTAATTCGATACTAGTTTAACTAATTCTTTTCTTTTGTTATTATTTCAGCTTCTTTCAATGGGTTTGCATTCTGGTTCGATGTCGAGTTTAGTGGGCCCGCTAATACTGCTGAGTCAGCTTCAGTTGACGAGTCAACTAAAACAACTGGTGGTCAAAGAAGGAAACGGGCCAATCCTGATGAAGCACTTGTTTTGTCAACCGCACCCGAGGACCCTCCTACACATTGGCAACAGGTACTCTTAGGTTTCCTTTTTAATATTTTGCGGTACTTTTTATTAATTTTTAATTTTTTTGGCAGACGATGGTGTATTTTTATGAACCGATAGATATAGAGCAGGATCAGGTTATTGATGGTTCTGTTACATTAACACAAAGCAAAGAGAACGCTCGGTTCATGAACATTCATCTTGAATACGCGTGAGTTGCTCATTCTTTGTTAAATGCTAATATAACCTAGTGATTGTTACTGTAACGATATTAGTTGTTTGGATATTTGTTTCTTGCAGGTCGGTGGGCGGTCTTTTGTAAAAGAAAGCGTGTTGCGCTGACCAAGTTAGAGTTGACATTGTAGTTCATGCGGTTCATTGTTTTTTGACCATGAAGCCTTGAAGGAAATCTGTGTTTGCTTTTTTTAGGTAGGCCGAAATTGTGGGGGAGTGTAAGATTTTGTTATGGATTAACAGGACAGGTCGGTTTAGGTACGTTTTCTCATTTCTGATCTTTATTGGTCGTTTAAAACGGACTTGTTCCTCATCTTGAGTCATCAGTACATGTAAGATGGGGATGCTAAAAGGTTCGTATTCGTGGATTGACGGGTCAAACCTGAATATGACACAAATCTGAAACTGTCAACACATAATATGTACATGTATTCATGGGTTGACATAAACATGATATGCTTAATTTAAATAAATTGGAGTCTAAAGAGGAATTTAATTTGTAAAAAAATTGTACGACAAAAAATACAATCTATCATCATGGCCATCATGTGCTGGTTGCACCACTGCCAGTGACGCCAACACTGCTGCTTCTGCAACCCAACCAATATCTACCACTGCCACATCAACCACCCCATCGTCACCACAACTGGGCAGCCATGACTGGGTGCTGGCGGCAGTAAAATCTTCACACCCCCTTTGTACGACCCTGTGAGGAGGTTGTTCGATGAGCTTGATTAACTCACCCATGACGGACCTAAAACAGTTTGACATGCAGTCAAGATTGCCAAGATTTAACTTTCTGGCGACTACACACTGGTTTACAAAAGTTTATTAATGCTCAACACAACACCTTTCTTCAACACTTAAAAGAGCAAAATAGATCAAGCATTAGTACCTCTAGAATCTGTCATATGCCTTATCCCTTAATAACAAAATGTCAAAATGACGACAACTGTTAAATTAAACATTTTTCTCCCCTCCTAAACTCTTAGGCTTTTGCCAAGCATCATCGCCTCGGGCAATGAATGATACATCATATCTGAAGTGCATCTGCAATAGATCCAGCCAAACTTATGACTTCAAAAGGAGCTTTGTTTGCAATCTCTTTAACAGTATTAGCGCACGAATCTGTGACCCAAAAGTACTCTAACGCTTTCTTCGAGTTTTCTGCACACAAATATAAATATAATAAATGAATACATCACATTATTTACTTATTTCTTATAACATAAACTATGAGATAGAGATATCAATCTAACCACCGTCTTTGTGAACGAATCTCTCCCATGACTTTTTAGGGAACACTGCATGAGTGACATAAGCGCTAACTTTGTTTGCTCCATGAGCCGCCAAAACTTTCTGCATCACAAAAAATATATACGAGACAAATTAACGAGAATGCGTTTAGCAAAGATTTTAAATATTAACGTACCTGACATTCGATCAAAGTGCCTCCGGATTGAACTAAATCATCAACGATTACTACATGGCGACCAGCAGGATCACCTTCTTTCAGCCTAACGATCCGTTTATCACCTTCACGAACTTTTGCACAAACCACCTGTTATTGACAATAATATACTTTATGAAAATAGAAAAGAAACTTAAATTTATTTACTATTTTAAGAAAAAAGGTTAAACTTACGGTGGGAAAGTGATCCAACAGTTTGTGGAATCGCTTCCAAGCTCCATCATCTGGAAACGCGATCACAACCTGGAGATTTATATAAAAAGTAAAAACATAAAAATTAATATCAAGTGTATCCACTCAAAAAACTAAAAACTTCGTATTTACCTATCTCATTAAATAGTAAATACAATTTATAATATGACGATTATACCCTTCTCTTTTCTTATAGTTCAAACTTGCATATCCAAATGCAAGATTTAAGGAAAGGGTATAAATGTCATAAATTTGAAAATGGGTATGTTTGATGTTATGATTTTTATTGGGTAAAATGACCAAAAAAAAACAAGGTAATTAAATTTTACTTCTACCCCTCGAAAATATGAAAGTTATTATTTGACCCCTAACTAATCAAACGCATAATCGAATTTTCCATACACTAAAACCACTTAACGATTATTAACTTTAAAATGCAAATCCAAACAGCCCTTAATATATACTACTAACATTATCAGCATCGGGAAGTTGTTGAAGACGTTGCTTCAAAAGAGGCATCCCGGTTTCAAAACAAGGTAAAACATGGTCCCCAAAGTAAAATCTTTCCTGCAAAGATACAATTTTTATTAAAACCATTAAAAGTTAAGCAATTATCCAACTAACCAATATAAATCTTGAACTGTTTTCTACTAAGAAACCGACCTGCAAAGCATGTATGTCATAAATAACTAAACTCGTGGGCCCGCCTCTTGACACGGGAATATTTGACAATATTCGTGCCATTGTAAATGCAGTTGCTACATCTCCCTCCTCTTCCATTCTTTCAAAAGAACCCGTCGGAAAAAACGGTAACACCAATGTGAAAGAAGCAACAAAAAGCCTCGGGAGTGCAAATATAACAGAAAGTTGTTCAAAAATGACAGCTGGTGAGCTGAACGATGCGAGAAATGCAACATGTTGGCCTCTGATATCTTTAGCATTGTTTATGAATAAATTAGGGAACCCGTCATCAAAACTCCTAAAAACATGGAATATACAGTCAAAATTATGATTTTGAAAGTAAAATGTAACAAAACAATTAGATAATCAAAATTAATTTCATACTTTCACTAAAAACTATTAAACTAAGCATAAATAACAGATTAACTAGTAAGATGCAAGCTTTATCTATCTTTTCAAGCAATCTGAATGTTCTAATATGTAAAGATACAAACTTTATCATCATTTTAAGCAATCTGAATGTTTTAATTTAGTAAAGATCGAAACAGCCCCTAATGCATTTCAGAATATACATTGGTTTTTAAAATTCATTGTCATTAGACATTAGCTAAACCTTAAACCCAAATCACGCCACAACTAGTAAAGATACAAACTTTATCATCTTTTCAAGCAAACTGAATGATTTAACTTGTAAAGACTAAAGGTACAAACCTAATAATCATTTAAAGCAATCAAAGTGTTTAATTTAATAAAGATCCAAACAGTCCCAATGTATATCAAAATTTACATTGTATTTTTAGGATATTTAAAGTTCAATATATTCGAATAACCCCTAAACGGGCTGCAACTAGAAAAGAAACAAGCTTTATAACCTTTTCAAGCAATCTAAATGTTTTGATTTAATAAAATTCCAAACAGCCCCTAATGTAATTCAAAATTTAAATTGTATTTTCGGGATACTTGAAGTTCAGTATGATCGAATAATCCCTAAACGGGCTGAAACTAGTAAAGATACAAACTTGATCATCTTTTTAATAAATCTGAATGCTTTTATTTAATAAAGATCCAAATAGACCCAAATACTTTACAGAATTTAAATTAAAGTTTTAGGATTTTAAAGTTTCAGTATCATCGGATAAACCCTAAACCCCGAACCCTAATCTGGTTGCAACTAGTAAGGATACAAACTTTATCATCTTTTCAAGCAATCTGAATGTTTTAACTTGTAAAGATACAAATTTTATCATCTTTTTAAGCAATCTGAATATTTTGATTTAATAAAGATCCAAACAGCCCCTAATACATTTCAGATTTTACATTATATTTCTAGGGTTTTTAAAGTTTCAGTATCATCCAATAGACCCTAAACCCTAAACCTTAATCTGGCTGCAACTAGTAAAGATACAAACTTTATCATCTTTTCAAGCAACCTGAATGTTTTAACTTAGTAAATATCCAAAAACCCCCTAATGTATTTCACAATATATATTGTACTTCAAGAATTTTAAAGTTCAATATTATTCAATAAATCCTAAACCCTAAACCCGAATACGGGCTGCAAATAATAAAGATGCAAACTTTATCATCTTTTCAATCAACTTAAAAGTTTCAATTTCTAAATATCAAAGCTGCAATAATAACAACACCCAGCAATAATATTAATATCCATTTTGCAATAATACCTCCAGTTGATGGATTGGAGCTGAATAAGACCCGATAGATCTGAAATCTTGCGAGCAAGTTCTTGAGATTCAACACAGTAGAATAAAAGCACTTGCTTTTTATTGGGTTTCTCCATTTTCACAAATATGCTTCAAGATTTGCTGTTACAAGGGTTTTGACGATTATGTCACCCCAGTCAACACAATTGTAAAAAACCGGTTCAGACTATAAACCGTTTTAAGAGGAAAACAGTTTTAACCTATCAAATTGATTCGGGTTGAGTTATAAACAGAGTTGGGGTAAAAAAAAGTTGGGTTTTTTTTTTTTTTTTTGCATGTTTTCAAATCGGGTCGGGTTCAAAACCGATTGTTGCTGGTTTGGGTTGTTTCCGAACATACCAAACTAGGCCTTTTTTTTTAAATGAAGTGGGCTGGTTTAGAAACTGATTTACTGAACCCAGGCCGGTTTTATATTTTACATCATTAATTATGTCATATTTTTTTTCGTATATTATATTTGAAGTTTTTACTCATAATTTGCTATGGCTAGTTAGATAATGTTAAAAGTGTAAATGAGCTAGTGGTGGAGTAAGTGAGAGACTTAGACTAGACGAGTATGCGACATTCACCAGTTGGATTCTTGAACTGAACGAGTTTTATCTTACTGTACTGTCGTGTCTTAGGAGAGTGGTCACCGATGTTGGCCTTAGTTTGGGGTTTTTTCCCGGATCGAAAGACGAGTGTATCCCGATGCGATAAGTTTAACTAGTAGCCCATTTAAATGATTTGTTGACCGTTAAAAAAACAAGCGATAAATAAATTATTGCTCAATCTTATATGCTTTATGTATCTATACTATATAATAAATAAAATTTTTCTCTTGCCATATATCATTCTTTTATGCATTATTACATTTTCTTTCCCACCTCTCTCTCCTATTAATTATACATTAATATATATTTTTTGTTTAATGATTTTTCTAATTGCTTTTACAAAATGTATTTTATTTAAAAAAAACGTTAGGTTTGTTTATAAAACATTTTTATAACTGAACATTTTCATCATTTAACTTGTCTATGCATTCTTACATTTTTTTCCCACCTTTCTCTCCTATTAATTATACATTAATATATATTTTTGTTTAATGATTTTTCTAATTGCCTTTACAAAATGTATTTTATTTAAAAAAAACGTTAGGTCTGTTTATAAAACATTTTTATAACTGAACATTTTCATTATTTAACTTGTCTAATATAAATTATATCGTTTATATATATATATAAGAAAACATTTACATATATATGAAACATTTTAACTCCTAAAGCTTACTTAACGGGTCACTGTTAAAAACACGTGAATCTTTAACTCAACCCAACTTGCCCCCCCCCCCCCCCCCGGTAATTGTAATCTCTTTATTTCTATCCATATATTGCCGATCAAAACTTTATTGATTCTCTTTTACTGCACATTCTTCGACTGATTGAAAGCTTTCTTCTAGTGATGACTGGTTCGTGTTGTTCCGATTATACCGTTTATGCTCTCATAATTCTATTTTACTTTAGTTGTTACTATATTATTAGTGTATCGTTTAATGATGTATCGAAAGAAGTATTTAGAGATTTATGATTTACTCTTAAGATTGTGAACAGTAGTTGTAATTTAACTTCATACTTGTTTAATACATTACTCAACTTTATTTATTAAAAATTATCAGTTACAGAATTTAATTTGTCAAACCCATGTAAGACATGAGTACTTAACCTAGTTTATATATGCATACATGTTTTTGTGTCATGTTAATGGATACACAAGTTGAAGGCTGTCGGTGGAAATGTTCAATCCGAATACAACTTACATAAATATATTTTATATCTATTAAAAGCATTAACTCTAACTTGCCTAACTTAACCCATATCTTTAATATTGGTTTTAAATAATTTCAACTATATTCTATTGACAAATAATAGCCCTAACTTTAAACTTTACTGGTGACTAGTGAAGATCCGAATCTAATAACATGTTAAAAAGACACATCTAAAAATTGGTCACCAGATGTAGGCACAAAGGGCTCCAAAGGCTCTCTAGGATTTTCATATGTATCTAGAGCCTTGCATTTATTCTTTTTCCTTTCTTGAGCAGATCATAATTTTGGCCTCAAGCATGAAATTTTTATCTCGAGCATATCTTTTCCCGCGCATCTCTTTACTCATGAACATGTCTAGGTGCTCATGAAGATAGCCTCATACTTGTGCTCGTGAACAAAAGTTTGTGTTTGAAATATTTCAAGTTTTTGGAAGGTTTTTAGATATTTGATGTAGTTGACTATCAATAGTTAAGCGTGCTAAGTTTGGTACAAGTCTTGATTCGTGTTTATCCGTTGACTTTTTGGCATGATGAAAAGACGCATCTACTCTTGCTTATGTTAATTGATGCTATTCACATGTCGCAAGGAATTGTTTCAGTCTCATTATTATTATTATTATTATTATTATTATTATTATTATTATTATTATTATTATTATTATTATTATTATTATTATTATATCAACCCGTGGTTTCTCACTCAACATGTGTTGTTGACAAATTAATTTTATGCATATTGCAGGTTGTTATCTTAGATGAATTGAAGTAGAAAATTTAGATTGGACTTAGGATAAAAGAAAGAAATATTTGTTGTATTGTGATCGATGTAAATGTTTTGGATTATTTTGTTTTGTGAAACACTTGTACATGATGATTTGAATGAAAAAAAAATAGATATTGACTATTATTATTATCTTTAGTTTCTTTGAGCTATGATACAAATATTGTCTGCCGTTAGGTTGAGGTGTGACAGTCAATTCCATCGGTTCTACGTATGGACACTTGCGGAGATGCCCATACAAGATGCGTATTTACCTTTGTCTATCACTAATAAAATATCATCTCTGAGGATATCTAAAAACCATGACCAGGATTTATAACTTTCAGATTCCACAATTGCGTATGCAAATGGAAATATACCATTGTTACCATCCATACCAATAGCCATCAAGATCTGACCAGAAAATGGACCTTTGATGAAACACCCATCTAACCCAACTATATCTCGTTCACACATCTTAAACCCTCTTTTCATTGAGGTAAAACGTATGTATATTCTTCTAAATTGGCTAGTAGTGCTTTCAAGGGTACCATGTTCCACATCTATTCTTATAGTGCTAAAAGGATTAGCTCTCAATATTTCATCACAATAGTCTCTCAGCTTATGATACTGATGTTATAATATCCTACCTTCTTCTTTGTAGCCATCATCCTTGCTCTACGAATTTTGTGGATTAAACATGTGTCTGGAGTTGATTTGGACTAAGTTTTGTAGATCATGCATGGCTATTTATGGATTTATGCAAGAATCGGCCCAATCTCCTTGGCTAGAGTGGTCATAGTCAATATACAAAGTTCTCTTGTTTGCACACTATCATGAGTTTTATTTATGGTCTCCACGCACCACTCATGCTTGTCAGATTGCCTTGAGATCTAAATTGCAAAAGGTTAAGTGGATTTAGTGGACTTTTCGGGGTTTGCTTTTGGGCCTATGGAACTTCCTTTACCTTCATTATTTGGACCATTGCCATTTGCCCTCTTGGGGTTTTCATTAGTTGTCCATAGGACTCCTCCCCCCCTCCCCCCTCCCAATTTAATTATGAACTCGGACTCTTACCCAAACACACAAATCTTTACCTAAAAGATTTGCTTAATTACAAAAGATTTAACAATTTCATTAATGGTCTCCTTATTTGGGAAGCGTTGCCCAACATAGAAAGGAAGATCAGCAATGGTATTTCTAAGAATTTGATTATTTCTCCTTCTTACCCTAGCCGCCACCTTTTGCAAAGGTGTGGCAGAATCATCATCCTCATAATCAACATTAGCCTGAACTTCATTTTTGCTAACCTCATAATCAATTAGCATTAATTTGACTCATGCCAACATGATTGTCCTCTAACACATTATACTCATCATCTTGAATATAATCAGGACCGTCTTCATCAATATCCTCATGTTCATCACCATCCTCTTCATCTTCATCCTTTGCTTCAACAGAAGATGAAGCTGATTTGGTGGTGGAAATGAGAAAATTGAACTAAAATTTGATAGTTCAACTGTATTCGGTACAACTAGTCTCAAATCCATGACTTTCTGTAAAATTCTGTTCTCCAAATATATACGTGAATTCCAATGTTCAACGCATATATCAATGAGCTTAACACCAACCCTTACTTGAGAAACATAGTTCGGAAGTCACTGTAATCACCCAAAGGGTTAATCCCATAATCCATATACACATGTGGCTCCTTATAATGAAAGTAAAAAACAAAATCACTTGGGTATCCTAGAGCCTTAAGTATCACTTCCAACACATTAGTGGCTTAGTGCCAAAATCCTCAGTATCAACACTATCAATGTACTATACCTTACCTTCTACATATTCCATATTTGGATATGGAGTAAAGTTACCCCCATGGAAAACCTTAATTGTAAACAGTGTGGTATGCCCATCACCTGTAGTATCGATAAAATCACAATTTTAAACATTGTGGTAATCACCTGTTTTAAACACTCAAGCAAAAAAATAATAATAATAAAAAATAAAAAAAATCGAAATCTACTTACCATACATAGAGTATGGGTCGAACAGGGGAAGATGCTCCTCCTCAGGTAGACGTACAACACCAGCCATTACACAGAAACAATATCCAGTTTGTAGATACAGAGTATGTGTTCATTGAAAATCGATACCTCAAGGTCCAACACTGCAAATCTTTGAAGAATCGCTTAAGTGAATCAAAATTATGTTCATCCTAGGGTTCAAAATCGTTTTTACACAGACTTTTTAGACGGCCAACCAAACACTTGATAGGATGGCAAATCCAATTGCAAAAAAGGACCACCACAGGTGTGATACCAGCAAAAAATTCACCACAGGAGTCAAAACTGCAATTAAATCTTTTTTAAAAACTACTTTTAAAGAATCGTAAGTCATTTTAAAAAAATAATAATAAAAAATTCCTTTTTGAACTTAAATAAGTAATCCTTTTCACCCTCAATTTCCTGTAAAACTTTAATTTTGAAACCATAATTTTGTCTCCGAATTTTCTCAAATGTAATTGATATGTTCATGGTTTTTATTTCTCAAACAGCTTGAAATCATTCAAATCATGGTTCTCATTCACGACCTAAAAGTGATTACAAAAGCAAGTATCTATAGACTAACATATGCGCTACACTAAGAAACATATGCGCTAATATCGGCAAGCGTATATGTACATATACGCTACCACTAATACATATACGCTAACATTCCTTACACGCTATATATCAACATATACGGGAAGTAACATATGCGTTAGATATCAACACAGCTTTATGTTGTTCAAAACTTCCTTTCTCCGCTTGACATAAAAGTAATACTTAATGTTTATTCTTTTTTAATACCCTTGAGTGTTGAGTGATTCTCAAACTAGTGTGCTAAATAGAAAACTTTTTCACTACTATTTTCGTAACGACTATTTGCAGTGAAATGTGATTTATGATGTGCACTAAAATAAATCAACCTAATTTTGTTACGTATATGTAAACTTTCATATACTAATATATATTTTAATCTTATTATATAGTAACTTAAAATCTACTTATAACATTTATATTTATTCTTTTTAAGTACTATATGCATGGATATAGACCCACACGCCAATGCTATTCTTAAAACACACATAAGTGATGATCCATATATGTGCAAACAAATAGAGTCGTATTTCCACTGTTATAAGACAAACTTTTTCATTTATCATTATAATTATATTTATAGGATCGAGTAACACTAACTCAACGTCACATGGTACAATGGTGAGGCTCGTGAAATCGCATGCTATGATCTTTTATACAATCCTTTTGGTGGTCGTCGTGTGCCATCAATGTAAGTTTTCATCGCCTAACCATTTTATCATCTCATATTTTTAAGGTAAAATATTATCATATTATGATTTATAGGTGTAGAACATAAACATAGTGATATAAGAGCATTTGGGGTTCCACCACCAAAAAATTGTGCTCCACATTGTGAGATTGATCTCAGTAAACGTAATCATTGTTGTTGCGGTGACCTTCGTGATTTGAGCAAGTGCAGCATTAATTCAGATCAATGTGAACGGGTTTGTAAAAGTCGTACGAGAAGCTGTTGTGCTCCAAAACAATTATTTGTATTATTATGAAGTAATTATGTACATTGAAGAAACGATACGTCTTTATTCTACATAACTGTTTTACTCGTATTTTTAACCTTAGAATGTATATATAGGCGCTTCAGAGATGAATTTACCTCTCGAGTTAACCAAAACACATTGATCTCAAATCAATTGCGCAATTGCAATCGTGGAATCAATCATAATGATCAAGTGCATAATATTAATATGACATGAAGTATGAATCAATTTTTGTCCTTAGTTTTATTAACGCAAATCGTACTTAAATAGCAAAACGATAATTAAGAAATGAGTAGCATAGGCGCAAAGCTAAACATGAAATTGCGGAATGGATGAAGAGAACATGTATGCAATAGTAGTGATCTTGGCCTTGCTTTGCCAGCGTTCTCGTCAGCAACTGTTGAGAGTATTCTACTAAGCTAAGCTAGAGGTTGGCAACTATAAGAAAGATTGAACAGTAGGTTATTGTACAAATGACACGCACTAAGCGTAAAAGTTTCATTATAAATTGTGTGATTATTTTATAAGTTGGTATACTTTTCACACGTTGCGTAACTAGTTGACTTTTATGCATAATTTAGTTACGTCATGCGTAATTATGGCGCAAAAAGCACATATATCAATCATTACACGTCTTTAAAAAAATTATTTTCTCTCTCAATCTTATTTTTAATTAAATTTAGGGTATATTTGGTTGTAGGTAATGAAATAAATATGAAATGAAATTGAAGAAGGAATGAAATGAACCATTCAATTCCTTTGTTTTGTTTGGTTAACCTATGGGAATGAAATGAATTATTACTTTATGTTGTTTGGTATCGTAAAAAATTGTATGATTGAAATAGAAATAATAAAAAACTCCTATCTCAAAATAATTTTTTTACAAAAAAAAAATCGCAATGGCGATGGTGGTGGTGTTAGTTCCGGCGACGAAAATGGTGACGGCAGTGACGACAGTGGAAGTGGGGGTGGCGGTGGTCAAGCGGTGGTAGCATTGGTAGTGATGGCGATGGTAGGGTGCGGTGATGGTCAGGCGGCGGCGGTGATAATGTTTTAGGTGGTTACAGCAACGATGGTGGCGACGGCAGTGGTGGTAAGGTGGTGGTGGCAGAGGCGGTGATGGTGGCGATGGTGGCGGTAAGGTGTCGGTGATGGCGATGTAGTGGTAGTTGTTGTTAGGTGGTGATTGTGTTGTTGAGAAAGTAGGGTGAAGGAGCAATGAAATGAAAAAAAAAGGGGGGGGGGGTAGGAATGAATGGTTTTAATGGAATGAGATTCCATGTATAATGGATGAATCCATTACATTAAGCAACCAAACACCACTTTTTCATTCCTACGTAATGAATCATTCCATTCCCCCAATCATTCATGCATACCAAACGTTCTCTTAATCTCAGCCACAAATTCAATACTTATTTAATTGATTGTGTGTTCCATGCTAGTTTTTAAAGTTTTTACAACTCACCATGTTGGTTTTTATTTTAATGAAACCGAGATTCTATATAAACATTTTGGGTTTTTTTTACTTTTTTATTTTTGCAATTTTTTGGCTTTATAATTTTTTTAATTACTTTTAATATTTTTTCTTGGAGACATTATTTTGTGTTCCAAAATGATTCTCAGAGTTCTTAATTTTCAAATGGTTCTCACACGTTCCAATCATATATATATGTATATATATATGTGTATATATATATGTATATATATATGTGTATATATATATGTATATATATATATGTATATATATATGTATATATATATAGGGGAGTTATCGTACAAAGTAAAAAATGGTACTAAACGTACGAACTGAACAAAAATTGAAATTTGGGTGGGGTCTTAGTCGTAAATAACAGGAAATTGATTCTTCACGCTCCACAAATAAACATCACTCTACGTCTTCATCAAATTTAATAACTTCCATCAAATTATTTCCCAAATTCCAACAAAATCGTTCGGTATCTTCATCAAATTAATTTGATTTTAGAATCAGAATCATGAGCCGTACACTTCAATTTGAGTTTTGGGATCGTTCATGTAGGTCCCGAAACCGGATCCGACAACGAACGTTTTTGTTCTTGATAAGTGCTCGAAACGGGTGCGGTAAATCAAACGACTGAACATAAATAATATAAAAATAAAATAAATGAACGATCTCGTTGTCGGTTAAAGATTTGATATATTAAGAAACGAACCTACCCATCCCAAAGTGAGCTCCCCTTGGGTGGATGATTTACACCATACAAACACACACATAAACTAACAACATAAGGCTCTATTTATAGCCAAACAACTAACATTCTAGAAGCTTTCCCCGTTGAAGCTAAACACGCGCCCCGAAGCTCTTGTTTCGTGTCTGGTTTTGCTCGCCGACATTAAATATTATCTTGACCATACATATATAACGGGTTTCGTCATTTGATATCGCAGGTCACTTAAATTGGCCTTACAATCACCCCCTTGACTTGTGATCTCAAAACTTTGTCAAACCGTGTCTCGCATCTTCACAAATCACCTAATAAACCGAAGCCTCTTCGTTTCAATTCACCCTCTTAAGGTATTACCCACCTATATTTAATGTTGAAGTAGGTCTCGCTTCTTTGTCCGCTCTCTCGGATCTTAAGTTGTATATAGGCATGAGATGAGCTCGAATATCCACAAATCAATCTCGAATTACTGGCTTCATCGATCAAATGACAAAACTTATTAATTCCTCTTTAAATCCAAATCCATATCCAATTTGTTCAAAGTTCACCCCACGGGTCCAACTTCTCGAAGGTATTGAAAATAATATAGAAATAACAAGCTTTGAACACGGTCCAACAATGATGAAAATCCGATCATTTTGACTTTTTTCAGTTTGGTCAACACGCAAACAATTATTTATTGGCAAAAAAAAAAATGAACCTTGTAAACACTTTCCAACGATTTCAACAGCCCACAACCATAATCAAGCCCAAAAGAAACCTAGATAAATGTTCAGCCCAACACCATTGACCAAAGACTAGGAGGCTTAATCCATAAATAATGTTGGCCCAAACAAACTAATGAAGCCCAAAGAAAAGAGTTATACCATGTAATGTGGCCCAAGATGCAGCCCATATACACATTAGCACATGTGAATCTGGCCTCAAGCAGAAACCCTAGCAGCTTCTTAGGACAGCAGCCAAATGCTTACATTGTACACCAGCCTTCGAAGGTCTCCGACAATATACTCAATCGGAAAATGTATTCCGACATCCTTCAAATCCGATCAAATAAACGAACAACTGATGTACACCGATACTATGTCATCGGCAACCATCACACATCATTGTCCCGTCATCAGTCGTCATCCTTCATCTACTCCTACAACACCGCCACCACCAACTGTCACTGGCCAATTGTTGACGGAAAACTAAGCCGGATATTCGGTTCCATCGTGTTGGCAAGAAAAACATTCATGACATCTGGTGATGTGTTTATCATGAGATCCAAAAAAGAGTTTCGAATATTGGCGCCCATCAGTTTCCGGTAGCAGAGGCTGATGCGATGGTGGTTACAGCTGGTGGAGGTGGTTGGAGGGATGATGGTGGTCGGAGTGAAAGAAGTGGCATTGGTGCTTTGACGATTTTTTAAAACCTCTTCCTTCTTCATCATTTCGCCGTCATACTCACCTAACAAAAATCAACGAATCCGCCGCCGCCATAAACACCGGAACTCAATTTTCGGCCACCAAACCCACAACCATTGTCTTCATCCCACAGTCGCAACAATCAGAGATAACCGACACTTATGTCAGAGTTTGATGTACGTCTCCAATATCTAGAATCGTCGCCGGAGAAGAACCATAAGCTTGCCGGAATTTCGGTGTATGGCGAAACGATTCCCAAAACGCCCGGATATGGCACTTGTAGATCCCGAACATCCGGATCTACAAGGAGAAGCTTCAAACACGCTTATTTCCAACTTTGTTTCTAGATCTAGAAACTTTATTTTCTAACTTCGACGGGTTTTAACGTCTCGGTTCGGGTAATAGCGGAAATATAACCCTGAATATCAAGAACAAAGTTGAATCATAAGATCCGACGACGAACGACTTTGTTCTTGATAAGCGCTCGAGACGGGTGTGGCGAAATCAAACAACCAAACAAAATAATATAACGATAATATAAATAGTGAACGACTCCATTGTCGGTTTCAAAAGATGAAACATATATTAATAAACGAACCGACCCCACCCAAGGTGAGCTCCCCTTGGGTGGGTTGAAAACACCATCAAACACACACATAAGATAACAACATAAGGCTCTATTTATAGCCAAACAACTAACATTCTAGAAGCTTTCCCCGTTGAAGCTAAACGCGCGTCTCGAAGCTCTGATTTCGTGTCCGGTTTTGCTCGCCGACATTAAATATTAATCTTGACCATAAATATATAACGGGTTTCGTCATTTGATATCGCAAGTCATTTAAATTGGCCTTACAGTTCAATTGAGCCCACGTAATGTGATAACCAGTCGATTAAAGATTTTAAAGTTTTTAGGGTTTTTAAAGGATGCTCAAATGTAGAAGACGATATGATAATTACTCTACTAGAGTAATTATTTATATAACTAGAGTAATTATGAAATCAAACAAATTATAAACCCATTTGTTTCACAAATTACTCTACTTATAAATGTTGATTACTCTACTTTTATATATAATTACGCTACTTGAAAATAAAAATTACTCTATTTGTAATAAAATTATATTATTTGTAATTGAAAATTGCTCTACTTATAATAAAAATTACATTACTTGAAATTGAAAATTACTCTAATTTATGTTAACTCATAATACCAGTTAAATAATTACTCTACTTATGACAAAAGTTACTCTAATTACATGTTTAGATCATCATATCCAATAATATAATTACTCTACTTAGGAAAATAATTCTTCTAGTTATCATATGAAAACCATTTAATTACAAAAATGCCACCTTCAGAAATTTGTGAAACCTTCAATTCGCACGTTTTGTACAATATTTTAGTTTGTATTTAATCCAACCTATATATATATATATATATATATATATATATATATAGAGGGTAAAGATTCTAAGAAAAACATTGGAAAATTTGAGAACTTTAAAAACCATTTTGGACCACTAAAAAAAATCTCTAAAAATTATAAAACAAAAAAAAAACAAAAATTTAAAAAAAGTAAAAAAACCAAAATTATTATATTTCATTCCGGTTTCATTAAATAAAAAATAAAAATAAATACCGAATTTTTTTTCTTTTTAATTCATATTATACCTATACACATATGTATAGTTTTATTTAATCTCTAGTTACGTAATGTACACATATGTACATTATCATTTATCTTAAATTATACATATGCGTATAGAAAAAAAACATATGTGTATATATATCTACATATTATACATATATGTATAATTTAGCTAAACCAAGAATTTTTTTTTAGAAACCGGGATGATAAATAAAAACTTTGGCTTTTTTACTTTTTTTATTTTTGTGTTTTTTTTTGTTTTATGATTTTTTTTTATTTTTGAGTTTTTTTTTGTGGTCCAAAATGGTTCTCATAGTTTTCAATTCCCAAAAAGTTCTCGCATGATCTTGATCATATATATATGTGTGTGTGTGTATATATACTAGATTTTATCCCCCGTATTACGGGGGTTGTTTTACATTATTCGTTTTAATATATATATATATATATATATATTTGGATTTTAATTTTATTTATTGTAAGAAAATTAATAATTAATATACTCGAGGTTTGATGATAAAATGGTTTCACAAATAAATGATATGTTATAATTCGATTTAAAAGCTATATGGGTTTGGTGATACCCATTTCCCGTTTATTTTCTTTATTATAAAATTGTATCTTAATTATAAATAATATCTTTTTTTAAATAAAACATGATATTAATTTTTAGTATATCCCTATTTTATAGGATTTTCATATCAAATATTTTATGAAATTAATTTTTAATATAACGAGATGTTATAGCCCATTTAAGAGCTATATGGGTTTAGTGAGACCTTTACCCGTGAATTCAGGTCAAATGCGTGAGAAGCCTTCATTTACAAATAAAGTAATCTGATGACTTGAGAGAATGGTTGTGTTTACATTTTTCGTTTTTTAATATTTATTTTTTGGATTTTAATTTTCATTATTGTAAGAAAGTTAATAAAATACTTAGGGTTTGATGATGAAATAGTTTCATAAATAAATGATATGTTATAACCCGTTTAAAAGCTATCTGGATTTGGTGACCTATGACCCGCTTATGTTTTTTTACTATAAAATTGTTTATTAATTATAAATAATATATTTTTCTTTTTAAATTTGATATTGAATTTTAGTATATCCTTATTTTATAGGATTTTCATATCAAATAATTGGTAAGATTAATTTATTATTTAATGAGATGTTATAACCCGTTTAAGAGCTATCTGGTTTTGGTAAGACCCATACCCATAAATTTGGGTTAAATCAATGAGAGGTCTCCATTTAAAAATCAAGTAATCTGGTGGCTTACATAAAAGGAGGGAACGACCACATCGCGACACGTAGGATTTTAGGGTTTTCATTTATATATATATTATAGATATATATATAAAGAGAGAGAGAGAGAGAGACTATTGGATGAAAAACAACATATAGGGGTAGGATGGTCATGAAAAATCATAGTTTTGGAATTAAAATCAAAATTAATTGAGATTCCTTCTTTTATGATTCATTTAATCATAAATTCTAAATTGATCGCACAATGATTAGATTATGCTTTTAAAATTGTTCTACAACATTCATCAGTTTATTCTTCAATATTACATATAGAAAATTAATGCTGAATAACACAATAAGATAAACAAAAACATAATAGCCAAAATTAGTCTAATTTTTTGATTAACCAAAAACATAGTTTATACAACAATGATGAACTAAAACACAATAAGATGAACAAAAACACAATAAGTGCAATCACTCTAAATTATCCATAACCAAAACATATACATACATTAATGATGAACTAAAACGCAATAAGATGAATAAACCAACTAAATCACAACTTTAAACTTTCTTCAGCATGCTTACAAGCAGATCCATCAACAGATTGTAAAATCAATTTGAATTCCAATGCCATAAATAGTCGTAAATACTCGTCCGAGGTTGTTGCCTTGCCTATATCCCAGTTGACCAAAAATCACACAACTATTGTCCTTCAAGTCAGAATACAACACACCAACTCATCAGTTTAGTGTACGTGTTTATGTAACAATTACAAAATTCAGAATACAACGCACCAACTAATCTGTTTTAGTGTGTTTCTCCAAGGATGGAAAGATTTTGAACTTTACTCAACCGATCAACACGACAAAACCTTAGAAATTTGGGTTTTTCAAATAAAAGGTAAAATCAAACAATAACATAAACACACGTTAATTCTTCATCACCAGGCTTAGCGCATTAGTTGGGGGTTTCTTCTCCATTATCTTCAAGAAGACAAAAAAAGTATGCTAATTTAACAATACTAACCAGAAACGTAGTGTTGGAAAAACACTCTGATTATTAATCAACGGAATGATTTTGCCCTATGATAACTAACAAGATTTTATTGTCGATTCAAGAATGAGGATTCGTAAGGATGAAGAACACACCTTTTCCTGATCTCATGAAGTTCAAAAACCACTTCATAAATTACGAAATAGATGTGAGTAAGAAGTTATAATGATTGAAAAAAAGTAGGAGCTGCCATAGATAATGAGTTGACGGCTGCATGTGTCTATAACAATATGAAATTTTTTACCCCTTATTTCCTATAATAATGCCTTAAAGTAAAACAAACCTATAATTTAAACAAATTTCCAACTAAACCATTGGATCAACCCATCCAACACTCTAGATCCCTTCCTACACTTATTAGACGACATACATAACCTTTTAGAATAACCCCAACTTATAAGAGTTCAAATTTAAAGACAAGCTTTTTAAGAAGTGTAAGATTATAACTGTCATTTTTTAAAGAGTTAAGTGTAAAATACACCTATGTGGTCAACACCACTCTAGAGCACATGTGGTGACCTTTTCGCAGTTTGAGCACCCGAATCATGTATTTTGACACAATTTGAACCCTATGTGAACCCCACGTTTACAAACTGTTAGAATTTGTGTGAAAAGATAATAACACCACTACAGTTTGCAACCCTATGGTTGATGTTATTAACATTTGCACCCCTATTCGTTTTTCCCTCCGCAATATACTAAAACCACCATCACCTCCACCTCCACTATAGGGTCCTCCGGCCACCCTCATCACCATCATAAAATTATCTTAAACTAGTTAAATTAGCTTTGTATTAAAAAAGATTGAGCATGAAGGTTACCTGAATAAAACAATATACAAACAAAACAGAACATAAAGGCTACACAACATATGATTAATTAAATTAAAACTAGGATTGAGAGCCCACGATCGTATCTGTAAGTTGCGCACTGACTCGCATAGGAGATGAAAATTCGGCCGTCAGCGTTTATTATTACTGTAACATAGATCGCAAACTTCGTTCACATGAATTTGCTTTATCTATGTTTCATACGTGAACCGTTTTAAAAACCACAATAACCCGCTTTAAATAGTCAATGCATCATCCGTTGCAAACTTAATCGGTGTAAAAATAAACCTCATTTATAGTGGTTAAATATGAACCGGTATAAATAAGGCTCTGTTAAAGCGGTTGAAGTAGAACAACTTATCTTTCAATTTCACATCGGGCAATTGAATAATTACTTTTTTAGTACATCTCACCTACAACGGTTTTGGCATTAACCACTTTATTTGATATTCTTTTTTCTTTTTCATAAATCATTTACAGCGGTGTTGTGTACATCCATTCCTGATATTATTTCCAAACAAAATTTTCTTATAAATATGGCTCTTGATTAGTTTGAATGACTTTTCTATATTTTTTATTTCAAATTCGAACTGACAATACAAAATAAATGAGTAAGGTGGTCCTTTGCCAACTCCTCTACTTATTCATTGATGATCAAAATTAATAACCAAACCAACCGTGCACACCACTTATGTCTACACAAACATATAAGCGTAGGTGAACATACATACAACATACTTTGTAACACACACATAGTAAGTACATGCCACGTATACACATTCATATACGAGCATATAAGCGTAGGTGAACATACATAGTAAGCACTCAATGGAAACTTAAATCACACATAAAAAGTGGGGATTGGTGTTGCTACTTGTAGAACTCCATGCAGTGGCGGATCCAGGAATTTTTTTTAGGTGGTTCCCTCTTAATTTATAAGGTGGTTCCTACGCGTCTTCTATATATCCGTACACTATTATTTCGAAACTCGGGTGGTTCCGGGGAACCACCCGTTTGTATGCTGGATCCGCCCCTGACTCCATGACCCAGAAATTGTAAACAAGGCATACTTTTCTTATGCCATTGAAGCCAGCACATTTAGCCAATGCTAGAAATTCATCCTCTGTGCGCTCCTTTCCTCCGGGATCTTGTGTCATCATGATCGCATCTATACTGCTATTAACTTGAACACAAGCACTTGTATCTGGTAAAAAAGGAAGAATTGCATCAACTACAATAACCTTCCCATCTTGTTGCAACGCCTTGTAGCAGTTCTTTAATAGCACTTCACAATGCTCGTCACTCCAATCATGAAGTATCCACTATATGATAAATTAAATAATCAGTTATTCAAATACAATTCAATTCAATCAAACAAAACATGTTTGTTTCAAAATACCTTCATAAAAATAGCATCGCCTTCTGGCACATTTTGAAACATATCTCCCCCCACATGTTCTACACCTAGATTTATAATAAACAAAATAAGATTGATTTTATATGGTATCGAAACAAGGAACAAACATACCAGGATAGACCGATGCGTGTTGTATCACATGTGGCAAATCGTAGTTAATTCCTTTAATAGAAGGATATTTAGATACTATCATATTCATGGTGATTCCTAAACCACCACCAACGTCAACCACGCGCTTGAGTTTATCAAATCCTTGGTAACGCCTTGAGGACTTCCTTGACCACAATAGTCGAATGATTCACCATGGATTTGTTGAAAATCTCGTTGAAACTTTCATTTACTGCTGGATATTCAAATGTATTTGCTCCATGAACCTTGTCAAATGGAATACCTCCTTCAAGCACGCAATTTGGAAGCTCAAACCTGAGATGGTGAAAAACAAGATTAGTAACGCGTGTACTACACAGTGCCGGCTCATCGGTAAGCCTACTAAAGGCATTGCTTTAGGCCTCCCATTTATAAAGGACTCATTTCTTTATAGATACTACTCATATGTATTAAGTTATGTTTACCTATCTAACTATCTTGCCTACCATAAAAAATATTTTTGAAAAGACGAATATTAACTTATGTTTTTTACTCTGCTAACTAAGGATCTTAGTTTATTGTTGTCAATTTCAAATCCAAATAAACACATAGGGTTTATAACAATGAAATTCTAAAAAGGCCTCGGTATTAGTTAAACTTCTTTTAGGCCTCTGAAAAAGTTGAGCTGGCCCTGGCACTAGACTTCATCTGTTAGCAATCCAACAGTGACTTACCAACTCTTGGTGAACACTTCGCCCGTTATCAATTCCATCAAGGGGCCTAGTGACACTCCATCCTCGTTTGGGAATAAGTATTTGGCAACGGGAGCTAGACCATAAACCCTTACCGGCTTCAACTCCTTCACCCTTTGAGTGCAACTCACAACCGAATGACTGGCTAGCAAATGAAGCATCCTGTCTAGCATAGCAGGGGCATGAGGGTTAACGATTAACGGGATGCGATCTCCTGAGCTGACAATTGGGCATCAGGTCCGGCCTCCGCAATAGCCTCCAGGACTTTGAGCTTAACTGAAGCCACAAGCACCATTGCCAAAGATGTGGAGGCAACCAATTGCATTGCGCAAGTGAATTGCTCCTCATCGGTATCTAGTTTCTCAGTGTCCATTGTATAAGTTATATGCTAGATGCTGCTTCTCATTCGTTATATATATACACATATATGCACGAGTTTGTTATGAATGGTTTTTAAATTGTGTGGGTTGAGTGTTACGAAACATATTGTTATAGAAATAATGAAAACGACATAAATACTTTGTTAAATCATCTCAATTATTGAAAAGCTTTCTTAAAGTGATAAACATGGCCTGCCAATAGTTTTATTATATACAAGAGATTGATTAAAAATTAAAATGCTGGTGTTATAAACGTGAATAACTTTAATTAGTAGTATAAACATGAAGCTGATGAAGCATATACACATATTACAATTTTATTGCATTTATTAATGTCATTGTTTTCTTTACCTGCCTAAGACTTTTTTGTGGTCGCTTAAGTCAGCTCCGAACTCATCCAATATTATTGTGCCATGCATTGCTGACTGGACACTTGCTGAAGTCACTGCTGAAGCCGCCTAAGCCTGTTGTGGTCCAGGCGAACGTTGGCTTCAGCGAATTTTCTAATTTTGTTTTTTTAATATAACATAATAATATAAGTAAAAAAAACTAATTTATATAATAAAAAAAACATTAAACATCCTAATAACATAAAAAAAATACAAATTAAAAAAAAATAAACCTCCTAAAAATATAAAAAAATTATAAATTTAAGAATAAAAATACAAATTTATTCCCAATCTCCGCCGCCTCCTGCTCTTGGCCTTTGTTCTTGATCTGCTTTGATTTCCTCAAGAACAAGCGCTTGTTCTTGCTCGAATACCGCTTGACGCATGGGGTCGAGGTTGCTAAAGTCTTTGGTAAGAAAGTCTAACTTCCTAAATCTGTCTTTTGAATATTTCACCCCGGCCGCCGCCTCGATACTAGTCGATATTTTGTGTACGTCTTCGACAAATTCCGGATCAACCTTGGTACTTGTGGTTGATTCCGTGGTCCCTTCCGGGTGGTTGACGTAGGACTTGCGATTGATCTTCTTGCCCGGAAACGTTTAGGTCGATCCCTACATGAGCATCCGAGCTACTAGATGAGACATATGCACCGGACGAATTAGTTTTCGTACGCTTTGGCATTGAACCACCATCAATGTCCGGTGTAATTAACTCGACCCATTTCGAGCACAACTTGAGTATTTGCCACAAGTCGTCCTCGTCCCATGTTTTTACCGTTCCGCACTTGTTGAACACTTTCTATTCGCGCATGTGAATTTGTAGACTTGAAGATCATCCCTCCCGCTTAGTCGCATTCGACGACTGTTTCTGTTATGTAAATTTGTAAAAATTCCGACAAATTTACGAGTTTCAGACCATTTTCCCGATATCATATTGTCGGTACCGTCCGTACTTCCTATCATCCTATAGAACAACTCTCGCACTTTCCCCCAAAATATATTGTGCCTTTGATAGTTCGCTAAAATTAAATAAAGATAAGTCTCAAACATATTTTTAAAATTATATATGAAACAAAAAAAATACTGGCTTGTCGATCTTCGGATATTTCAACCCAAGCACGACACAAGGCCTTTTTCTCCTCTTTTGTCCAAGGACTTGTTTTTCTTTTTGGAACGACTTCCTCGGTCGCTCGGCTCGAGCCCCCTGCTCCTCCTTTTTTTGGGCTCGTTTGCCCTTGGCGGCCTCTTTACGAACTTCTTGTGTCTCCGGAACAAAAAATTCTGGAGACAGTGGTGGCATTTGACTCAAGTTTTGTTCTATCTCGGTGGTGCTAAACACATTGTCGTCATCTTGACCAAAAGGCATTTTCGATCGGTAAAACCACCCCATTGATCCGAATTAAGAAAAGGTAGATGAGTAATATGGAATATATATTTTATGAGGCAGCGTAGACAGAATTGAGAGTGTTGGTAATTTTTTAAAGTTAATGATGTGGTTTATATAGGTAAAAAATAAAAAAATATAAAGTGTTTTTTTTTTTGTTTTCACCCAAAGCCAACGATCACCTCACACAAATCAAAGGCCAACAGATCCTTCACCAGCCGCAAGCACATTCGCGGGCACGACACGTTATGGTTTTCGCCATCAACGTGGCTTGCGCTAGCCACTTGCAGCTCCGGTGAAGCCACCACAACGCATAGTCGAATTTATTAGTTTGAGATAACCATCAATTTGAATAAGTGGTGGATCCAATAAGCTTTTTATTTTTTAAGGGTTCACTATTTTTATTGTCACACCCCAACCTAAGGCGGAAATGTCGGGGTGTGATCCGATTGCTCACAGCTCGAAGATACTATCATATATAAAATGTGACAATATCTAATTAATTATTTTATTCAAATAATACACAATATCCAAATACAACAACAAAATTCAAATAAATATAAACAATCAGTTAACTTCAAGTTTGTCTTCAATATAACCTTAAGGTCTTTCTAAGTGTCCATCCTTCAACTCAGGCAACCTGCATATGCGTAGAAAATGGAGTTTTGTCAACATAAAGTTGAGTGAGAATATCACCAGTTTTGACACAACAATCTAAATAAGCATGACATGATAAGTGTGATAAATAAAATCAAAACACAAACAAGTATGTGGACCGTTGCCAAGCGAATCGGGCGTTGGTCACCGGTAGGAACACCCGCTATATAATTGATTGAATACTAGTCCCAATATACGATTGATTGAATGGTAACATAAGTAAGCAAGTAGCACGTAGGTTTGATTAAATCACTCACAATAACATACATTATTGTGTGTGTGTGTATATATATTGCGTGTTATTGTGAGTGATTTAATCAAACCTACGTGCTACTTGCTTACTTATGTTACCATTCAATCAATCGTATATTTTATATATATATATATATATTGCGTGTTATTGTGAGTGATTTAATCAAGCCTACGTGCTACTTGCTTAGTTGTGTTACCATTCAATCAATCGTTTATTGGGACTACTATTCAATCAATCATATAGCGGGTGTTCCTGCTGGTGACCAACGCCCAATTCGCTTGGCAACGGTCCACATACTTGTTTGTGTTTTGATTATATTTATCGCGCTTATCACATCATGCTTATTTAGATTGTTATGTCAAAACTGGTGATATTCTCACTCAACTTTATGTTGAAAAAACTCCATTTTCTACGCATATGCAAGTTGCCAACCAGCAAAAGAGCTATGCATACGTCCATCGTAAACCGTTGGAATTTCAAGTAGGCGATAAGGTCTTATTAAAAGTATCAACGTGGAAAGGAGTCGTACGATTCGGCAAGAAAGGAAAGTTAAGTCCTCGTTTTGTGGGACCATTTGAAGTACTAGAACGCATCGTTACTGTTGCTTATCGCTTACGTTTGCCGGAAGAGATGAAAGGAATACATGATGTATTTCACGTCTCTAACTTATGTAAATGTCTGGCTAACTGTAACACCGACAAATTTTGGTCCAAATTTGACAAAATTTAAAAGTGAAGGACCAAAAATATTCATAAGATAAGTAATGGGAAAAATAAAGTAAAGAAATGAATGCATGTTTATATTAAGGAAAATAAGTATGGAAACTCCATCCCACATGGAAAGTAGGAAAGAAATGAAAACACTTTATAAGGAAGGAGTTTTCCATGGTAATGTTCTTATGTGGCTACCCACTCTCACTAGTCCTAGCGGAGGGTGCGAAGCTCCCGACGCATACGGGCACGGGCTAGGGTGAAGGGCGATGGGCGCAATGTGGCGCTTTGATGGCGCACTTTGCACTTCGCACGCTCGCATCGCCGCGAGTCGCATAAGGGCCGCTTTATTTTTGAACTGTGGAAGATAGACCAAGAAGTGACATGATACTAAAGTTCAAGGACTAAAAATAAAAATTCTGATTTCCAGACCCATTGCGCTACGCGAAGGGTATACAGATTAGATCATCGCGCTACGCGATGACCTGGTTAAGTAATCGGATCAACCACGTGTCAACACGTGGCAACCTCTGGTGGATTGCGGCGTCGCGCTACGCGATGGCCAGGGGGAAAACCCCATCGCGCTACGCGATGGTAGTCAAAACTTTGCCTATAAAAGGGGGCTACGGGTTTGAGGCATTCTCATTCCATTTTCACACACACAACCTTGGGAGACGTGCCTGACTCGTGTGAGGTTCCGTGATTCCGATTTCTTGTAATTCGTGAAAGAACTGAAGTTTTAACGACCCGTATATGTGTTAAGCGAGTTCGAAACAAGGTTCTGACGGTTTAAGCTTCAGTATGTGATAAGGAAATAGTAGTGCTGCCGGCGCAAAGCTTAGGCAAATAAAATACCCGCATAAGGTAGGGGTTCTGCTTAAGTTATTATTTTATATGGCTTAGACCTTAGTCAGGAATATTGTCTATACCTTGATCAGATAAGTAATTTTAATAAGTTTTCATAAGATAAGATAATGGATAAAATATTATTCTTTATTATTATGTAAATATATTTCTTATGAAAGAAGGAATTAGATATATATATATATATATATACGTTTCTTCACGATGAAGAAACATAGTATACATATGTGTTTTCTAAAAGAAAAGAATATCAAGGTAAATGTTATGTAAATAGACTAAAGGTCTATAGCTAGATTTGTAGATCTAGTTATTTATGAAATATTATTCTCGTACTAATAGGTCCGAGATAAAGATCAGGCAATTATCAGTGAGACGCAAAAATTATAAGGTGAATACGTCCAACCTTTTATGAATGTTTTATGATGTGAATTCGTCTATGTACCGTCTTAAAGATATTTATTTACTATGGAGGGTTATCCATACATAAAGGGTCAGAAAAGATTTTATATGAGGATTGGTTCAAATCCTCTATGTTTATGAAATGTTTACTCTTATAAACTATGGACTGTTATCCATATGTAAAGAGTTATGAAAGTATTTGCATGAGGGTTGGTTCAAATCCTCTAAAAACGTTTTGATACAAGGTAGTACTAAACACTCAGGCTAAAATATATATGTCTGGATCCATTCATATATGATTTGTAGTGGGCCACTACAAACATACTGACCATGAGGCAAGTGACTGTCTCTAGGGCGAGTGAAGTCCGATTATGTGGTCTATTGGTATTTTTAGTTCCGATGAGATGGGATGAGGCCCACTGAGTCGTTGAACACTATTGGTGTTGTATCATAACCAAGGTGATTTTGTATATGATTATATTTTGATGAATTATGAAAATCTTTTTATTGAGTCAGCTTTATTCACCAGCACATAGCTGACATATTTTCCCCCCACATTTCAGGGAAACAGTAAAGGTAGAACAGACAAGCAAGCCAGATTAGAAGATTGGGGACGTAGTCATTAGAGGTGATCTGATGGCTCATATGTTTTAATTAAAATATTGTGAAGAATCATATTTTAAAATGGCAGGTATTTGAAAAATCAAAACGGGTATTAAATTCCCGAGATTTCATTATAATAATACTTTATGACTTCCGCTAAAAGAATGTAACTCTGATATATTTGCAAAACAGATACTAACTATTGGTCATACGCCTAGGCCCTAGGCAGGGGTGTGACACTAACGAAACTTTAGCCATGCCCTTGAAAGATGTCGAAATCAACAAAAATCTAAAATTTGTAGAAAACCTCTACAAGTTGAAGATTTCCAAGTTAAGCAACTTAAACGACGAAGACTAAAGCTAGTCAAGATACGATGGAACTCTCGAAGAGGACTCGAGTTTACTTGGGAGTTAGAATCAGAGATGCGAAAGAAATACCCACATCTGTTGTAGCGAATCTCGAGGATGAGATTCATTTTAAAGTGGGGAGGATATAACATCATGGAAAATTTGGTCAAATTTTGACAAATAATAAAGATAATGGACTAAAATTATTCATGGTATAAGTAAAGGGAAAATAAGATAAAGAATGGAAATAGCTTATGTTAAGGAAATGAAGTAAAGAGACTCCATCCCACATGGAAACTGGTAAAGAAAATAAAGCACTTTATAAGGAGGGAACTTTCAATGACAATGTTCTTATGTGGTTAACCACTCTCCCTAGTCCTAGCGGAGGGTGCGAAGCACCCGACGGGCACCGGTACGGGTGAAGGACGATGGGCGTAATGTTACGCTTTGATGGCGCACTTTACAATTCGCACGCACGCATTGCCGCGAACCGCTTGAGAGCCCCATTAGTATTTTTTGATGTTGAGACGAGATCAAGACATGTCAAGTTACCAAAAGATAAGGGACTAAAAATGGACAGATTGGAAATTTTGCACCTTCGCGCGATGCGAAGGATTTGGGTCTTGCATCTTCGCGCGACGCGAAGTTGCGATGATATAACGTAACCCTGGAGCGACACATGGTGACACGTCACGGGACACGTGTCACCACGTGGTGACACGTGGCAGGCTGAGGTGGCACGTGGCAAGCCTACTTGGCGACTCACCGAGCCTACTGCATCTTTGTGCGACACGAAGCTGGTTCGCGCGACACGAAGTTGCAGCTTTTTGCCTATAAATAGATCGGCCAAGGGGGATTTCACATTCATCCCTCACACCACAAATCTCACACACACAATCTCGGTATTCGTGCCATAACCCCGATATGCCGATATTATGATGTTTTTGGTCTCGAAGTGCGTGCTAGAATTCTACATAGTTATTTTCTTTACTTTCCACTGTCAAGTAGGAGTACTGCCCGAGTAAAGCTTAGGCATTTCGTATATCAAGCTATACAAGGTAGGGGTTTGGCCCAATTATTACATTATATATGGCTTAAACCCTAGTCGGGGATATTGCTCGTACATTGATCATATAATAAAGTAAAAATATTTAATAAGTCGAGATTATATATGAAATAATATTTCTCTATTATATATAAAGATTTTTATATATATTTCTTATGATAAATGAAATTTGAAATGTACGTTTCTTCATGAAGAAGAAACGTAGTTTATAAATGATTAACAAAAGAAAGGACTAGAGATCCTTATATTTTATAAAGAGATAAATGTCAAGGTAAAGGTTATGCAAAGGGACTAAAGGTCTGAAGCTAGATCGTTGATCTAGTACTTATAAAACGTTATTCTCGTACTATAAGTCCGAGGTAACAAGATAAATCGATGATAAACACCAAACAAGAAGAAAGGTGAAAACGTCCAACTTTTATAACTTTTATGACTTTTATAAAACAAGTCTTTGAATGTTTGCATTGGATTATGTATCCCTAAAACTTTATAAACAAAGGTAATCACCGGCCCTCAGGCTATTGTCTACGTTTGTTTGGATCCTTACACATGTGGGTAAACGGTGGGCACACCGCACCACACTTGCTAATGCCTCTGCCACGTTGGGCCGGACCTAAGTAATGTCCGAGAGGGGATTATCTCGTGTATATTGGTAGTTCCTAATTCCTTGATGCTGCGGTATCGCTGAGCGGTTTCAAGTATAACTGGATGTTTATAATAGTAAATTTGGCTTGGTTATTTCCTAAGCCACGATGGGCCGGGTCATAAGATACCCGAGTGGATAACTAAGTATTTAAATGTTTTGTGTCAGCGTGTTCACCAGCATGTGTTGCTGAGGTATTTTTATAACTGTTTTACAGGTAATGAAGGATATGTGTTTGGAGATGATGGATAGCCCTTAAACGATCTGATGGCTCAAGTAGATGTTTTAATATTAAAAATAATGTAAATTATAGTTTTGTCATCCAAACACTTTTTATACAAATTAACGGGGGTTTAATTCCCGCCTTTTGAATATAATAATATTTTAATTAAGTCTTCCGCTTTACAACCTTAAACTCTGATATATTTACAAAACAGGTACCAACTTATGAGTCACGCGCCTAGGCCCTAGGTCAGGGTGTGACAGTGACTGACAACGTTCGCGTTTTACCAACGCGTAAGCTTACCATCCGACGCCCCCTAGCCATCAGTTCACCTTCATATTTATATTTATTTTTTTAATTTTTAGCTCCAGTATCATAACGAGCATAATCAAAACCTACCGTATTCGTGTTGAATTACTGCCACAATGACCGAGACCGACAACGCTTGTATTTTCCACCACCCGGGTTTGCCGACCAAATAAACATCATTTTAAATATTTTGTTTTTTTATATGTTAATATTTTTATAAGTTAAATTGACGAATTGATTTTTTGGGATTTAACGCTCAAACTTTACCAACGATGTCTATACCCTAAGAACATAAGTGATACTAACCGAATTTGCGTCGACTCATCATCGTAACGCTCGGGTTTTACCAACGCTCGGGTTTCAACGCTAAAGTTCTATCAGCTACCCCGACGCAACACACCGTTAGAAGAACTAGTTTAAAATAATATTTGAACTTTCAAAAATAAAATATAGCATTTGAATTTTTTAAAAATTGGAAGTCTGTTCTCTCTTTTCTCTTCACTCCGTCTACCTATTTTAATCTTCTAGAAGAATGTTTGTGCAACTTTCATCCCTGTTGGCCTTAATTTCAATTTTTAATATATAAACACTTTAAATCAACCTCATCCCAACAAACTCCTGACCATTCTGTTTTGCTGCTGCAAATCAAGCCAAAAAGGATTCTCCAAAACACTTTCAAATGGTTAGCATATACACATCATTCTTGTAAGTTACAATACCTATATTTGTTCAATTGCTTCCTTAATCGAGCACCGAGAGTACTACTAACAACTGTTGTATATATTGTGTAGTCTATAAACCAAATCAATCAATTAAATGAACAACAAACCTGGTAATCTTGTATGCTACTGTAGATGAAGAAATTGCCACATGGATTATTCTGTGAATCGTGAATCACTTTCAGATAACCTATTTGTGGGTTACACACAATAATTTATTGGATAAGACAGAGAATTCTGCACATGAAATGAATCTTGAAGTTCTGTTCGTGAATGTGGTTGTAACTGTAATGTTTTGATCGAGAGAGTTTTTATCTCACAGAAAAATCATCGGCCTCTATATCCCAAAAACGTGGAGATACCAAAAACAAATACAGATCCTAAAATGGATATTATGGACCCAACTTGATTAAATGGCCCATATGTATTAAATATCAAACCAATAATAAGGCCCAGATAATACTAGAATTAAATCGAGTTTGCACTCCCGCGTCACCTAACTCATTTAATTTCTAATAGTATTTTCTCGATCAACAAGTTAATCCAATAACACTAAAATAACCAACAACAACCCCTAGCTCGATCGTTCCTAACAAGGTAACCTGAAAGCCCAACGTTAATAATCCAAATCACATGTAATCTTTATATTCTCTTCAAACATTTTTTTTCCTAAACTCTCTCAGCTATCATGGCCACACATATATTCACAGCCTCTGGACTCCCTTGAAGCTCCTTAATCGTGTATGAACTCAGCCATAACATAAGGTACTCCAAACTCAACCGAAACCCTTGTTTAAATAATTTACTTTTGAGTTTCATACACTAAGTAGGCACACAAGATATCTAACATGGCCAACAACTTTAAGCCACTATTATCACAGCAAACTAACCCTATGAACTTTGCTTGAGTCAGCCCTCGACATAAATCATGAGTAAGCCCGTTAAAGACGTTTCTTTCCGGGACATGTGCATGTAAAATACTCACAACATGCATGAACACATAAAAGTATTTTCTTATAACTGAAATGACTTTTCTTTTATATTTTCCCAGCTCTTCTAATCTGCCAAAAAGAGTATTTTAACTCCATACAAAAATTTACAAACGATTCTTACTATTAGGTACCCAAAATAGTGACATTTTTGCATAAACAAACCAAATGGTCTTCAGATATGAATGTATGATGAAATAGTAAATTTAAAGATCATATAAGTTATGAAAATTACTTAGTATGAATTAGATGATTAAGGCCTAGAAGACTTAATTCCATTTTATATGTTAAAACCCGAAACCAACCCTAATCACATCATTTTCCGGTTCCATATTTTTATATATCTTAATCTTATCATAAATAACTAAAATATGAGTTTGTAAGTCATCCAGCTAGCTATTTGATATTTATTACAAATTACAAATTTTATCAATAAAGTTTTACCTAAAAGGCGCTAATTAAGCTACAAAAGTAGGTAAAGCCGACAACAAGACCCTAAAAATATAAGATTACACATCTTTTACAAATTATATAACATACAATATTTACTTAGGAAGAAAAGGTGGAAATAAGTATGTACATATGTATTAAAGCAAATTATTGCATTTTTAATAGGTTACTAAGCGGCTAAACCGTCAAAATAGTGATTTCTAACCTAAGCGGCTAGAATTCATATTTTTCTAGTAACATCAAGTTGAAATCATATTAAAGTGTTTTCTAAGGGTTAGAAATGGTATTTTACATATTAAATACACAACACCGTATATGAAAAGTGAACGTTACAGAAACCTACAATAGCATGACATAGTTTTTAGCAAACTATTTATTTAAGATATTTTAACATAAAATACACATATATACACCTTATGAAATTTGAGAATATTTACATTGATATTAAATAAGTTAATAAGGGTATAATTTGGATACTTAGGTAGTGTTTGGTATGCAGGAATGACAGAGAAAATGGAATTATTCATTGCGTGGGAATGGAAAATGTGACATTTGGTTGCTTAATGGAATGGAATCATCTATTACACATGGAATCTCATTCCATCAAAACTATTTCTTCTCACCCCCTCCCCCCCTTTTTATTCCATTCCTCCTTCATCCTACTTTCTCACCACCACCACCACCACTACCATCGCCTCCGCCACCACCACCGCCATCGCCACCACCACCACCTTACCACACTGGTGCTACCACCGCCACCGCCACCGCCACCGCCTGACCATAATCGCCACCACCACCACTGTTGCTGCCTAACCACCACCACTTGACCGCCGCCACCGTCGCTGCCACTCTACCATCGCCAACACTACCAATGCTACCACCGCTTGACCACCGCCACCACCACCACCACAACCACCGCCCCTGCCGCCTGAACTCCACCACCACCACCGTCGCCATCGCCATCGCCACCACCATTTTCGTCGCCCGAGCTACCACCACCGTCACCATTGTAGTTTTTTTTAATATATTTTAAGATAGGATTTTTTTTATTATTTTTATTTCATTCCTATAATTTTTTTATACCAAAAAACATTAAGTAATTATTCATGTCATTCCCACAGGTTAACCAAACAAAACAAATAAATAATAATGACCAATTTCATTCCCTTATACATTCCATTCCTTTTCCCATTTCATTCCTCCTTCATTTCATTACATAAAACCAAATATACCTTTAATATTTATAATGTGGCATACTTTCCAATCTATATAGTTCTAACTAAGATTTATACAAGTCATTTTGATACAAAATCTTACTTTGCTATGAACTATATTTGATTATGAATAACTTCACAACACAAATCCGACAACTTTCTGATTTGAGTAAACGTTGTTACGACTCATGTAACAATATGAAACCATAACTTCAAATAACATAACTACATGTATAACCTTAACCTACTTAGGTCATGTGCACATATTATATGAAACATTACTTTAGTGACATGTTATATGGATTTAGGGATTCCCATCCTTTGGAGTCGTTTCAACGTAGCATACAAGAGTTTTCTTTAATTTTTGTCTTCACACATAGACCCAGATGAGTTCATGCCCTATCCTTTTTCTTAAAGTTTTGGGTGGAACATGCTTCTATATGTTTTAAAAATTAGTGGTGTATTTTAAACAAGACCAGTTTAGCTGTCATAAACAATCCCCGACTTGTAGCACAATCATTAACTCTCTTAGGAGCCACGGGATGTATGGGTAGTACTATCTGGGAAAGACCCCCGCACACGGTGGGCCTAATTAATGGGACGACCACCCACTGAATGATAACTGGTTATCTTGTGACATATATTCGTGCAGTTTTGTACCTTATGTTGGCAGGTATGGGTAAGGGGTATATTTAATTTAGATGTGCACGGGTCGTGAACACAGGTTTGATTGTGAACTTTCTTGATGTGCACCATACTATTTAGATCATTTTTAAATAAATGTTTTCATAACTTAAACTTATGAACCCACCAATTTTTTAGTTGACCTATTATTTTTAAGCATGTGTTTAGGTGTCTCTTCTCAAGATGTGGAAATTTAGAGAATTAGACATGAGCTTATTTGGATATAGAAGATCATTTTAGAAGACTTACATAAAACCTTAAAGCTTAACCCAAAGAAGCCATGATGGATAGCTGAGCTTATCCCCTAATTAGATGGTAATTGAATTTCTAGCTTTGTAGTTGTACTTGTCATTTGATTGTAACCTTAACCTAATGTCTTAATATAAATTTGTTCTTATTTCCGCCGTGTTTTGGTTGATATTCTATCATTTGTCATTTGTCACACCCCCTAGTCGGGGTGTGACAAATGTGTAGAGGTTTACGTTGGATAAAAAAAACGTACTTAACTTATTAAGTGAAATGCTTAGGTTTTGTTGCAAGTCACACCAAAGTGAAAGGAACTCGTTGCAACCTATGAGGAGCCTTAGTTTGACTACAAAGTGGTGGAAAACGACCTCACATAATATTCACAGGCACAAAACCCAAATTTATGGGGACGGGGCATTCATCGCTTTCGACCGTCGGGTCACCAGAGTTTAGTTATTGCATATTACTTGCTTGGCTATAAATTAAAGATTATGCAAGCTTTCACCCTTTTTTTTCTTTATAATACTGACATGCACTTGCATTATTAATATATTCCATATTCTAAGACGAATTCAAGCATTAAAATTATGTATAAAACTCGGGGGGGGGGGGGGGGTCGGTTTTCTTAATGTGTGTGTGTTTGTGTGTAAGTTGTAGGGCAGAGAGGTGAAGACTAAACTTGCATCAGACTTTCATTTATAGCCAAACATGTGAGATGACTAAGTTTCATTCTGGTGAATTGTTGGTCGGTTTCCATGGTCGCTTTAAACGGCCATTGACGCCCAGTCAACTTCCTTATGGGCTTTGTGCTTGTGAGCGTTGTGTGAGGTATCTTTCCGCCAATTAGTCTCGAAAAGAGATTCCTCACTTGTTGCAAGAGGTCTCTTTCACCTCGGTTTAACTCTTGGAACTAAACCCAAGCATGTCACTTACTAGGTTAAGCACACTCTTGGTGTATTCAACCAAAGCTTCTAACCATTGCCTTCTTGTATTTGACTTAATCCTTTTGTTTGATCATAGGTAGGTATCTAAGATAGGATTGGATGAGAGACATTCCCAAAGTGGAATGATTCTTTCAAAGTATTATTGGAATTTCTAATAATACATATTTAAACACTTTTGTTTAGATAAATTATAAACTTTTCCTAAGTTTATAAAACTTTACAAATTAAATAAATAAAGTTGTCATTAATCTTCAATGGATTAATATTTTAATTCCACAATCTTCAATCTTTTATGTAGAATCTTTATTAAGCACTTTGATGATTGATCTTGTAATTCCACCATCTTTAATCGATTAGTCATTGATGTAGAATCTTCATTAAGCACCTTGATCATTTAATCATACTTATTAGTGACTAATGATGATTCACCAAGTGTTAAGGAACAAGTGTATGACATATAGCATTATTGATGAACTAATGCTTTTTTCATGTCATATTTGGCTAATTTAGCCGTTATCTAGACAATTAAGGTTGGTTAATGTCTAAACCATTGTTTTCTCAACAGTTTCACCCTTTTAGATAATGACGAAACTATATTTGAAGGTATGATACAATCTGAAATGAATTACTTAAAACTAAACTACATTAATGACTATGTTAACAATGTCACACACCTAGATCATTGTTTTCATCAAGTCACATATAAGTCTTCATTAATGTCCACCTGCTTTGATATCTCCCCTTTGGTGGATATGTCTTAAATTCTTCCTATCTTTCTTCCTTTTTTTTTTGTAATTATCAAAAAGATGAAGAGGACTCCCTCGGGTTGTAAATGAACCGGATCAAACCGAAAGAGATCTTGTTCGTGTTCACAAACACTTTACCGAATGAAAAATCGTGCTAGTGTTCGTTCTTTAAGGAATTGAGCTTGTTCATGTTTGTTCGTGCTCGTTTGATAATATTGTAAATGAACGCAAATGGAGACTTATGAACACCATCGGACACAACCGGACCTTCAGATGCTAACGGACGATAATGGTGCAATATATTGACTAAAAATATCTAACAACTTATCATATATGGACTATAGTAAAACGTGGTTTAGAATTGACAAAATCTTAGTCAAATTTAACAAAATACATAGTATTCATCTTACGTGTTAAGAGATTCAGGAAAGGAAGGCAGAGACTGCATTTAGTGGCGGAGGAAGGTAGGGACTTGCGGAGGAACCCGGGAACTGGCGATGTCTGATGGAGGAAGCCACCTGCAAGTTTGGTAAGGGCGGAGAGGGGCGTTGTATCGGTAGCGCCGTATGGTTAGAAACTTAGAATGATCTAAACAAATACATTACCGAATGGTTCACGAACACAATTCAACGAACACACCCTCTGTTCGTGTTTTTTTTCGTTAAGCTTACCGAGCAGAATTTTTTTATTCATGTTCGTTCATTTATTAAACGGGCGAACATAAATAAACTTCCAGTCAAACGGTTTATCAAACGTTCGGTTCATTTACAGTCATAGGGCTCACCCTTGAAAAAGATAACCTTTAAACAAAGCTCCTCGTTTGATATGAGATTACCTCTTGAATACCCGTGTATTGCGAGTTTAATAAAGAAAATCATATTAGATAACTAGATTAAATACCCGTATATTGGAGTTAAATAAAGAAAATCGGTGTTTTAAATTGAGAACAATTTGAAAAAAAAATTTTACAAGTTGTAAATTAATAATTACAAAGATGTGAAAACTGAAACAAGATAAACGGAAAGGTAGGCTTTCTTGTACTTAGGCTACCGTAATCTATAATTTTGGAGAGCCTTGATACCCAAGTATGGCCAAACTATTTTGTCTTAACCGCGCCCACGCTGGCTTCAGAGTTTGGCTTGGGCATTCCCCCCGGAAACCATACGTCAACTACCACTTGACAGTCATTGTGTCTTCACAAGAGTAGAACTCTCTGGCGTAACACACAGTGTGACGAAAACCCGGGTGGGCTCAAGATTCGAACTGACAACCTTTACACAAAGCCTAGCTCAATCCATTGCCAACATCCACCCAACTTGACAGTCGTTGTGCCTCTACAAGAGCAGAACTTTCTGGCGTAACACACGGTGTGACAAAAACTCGGGCGGGCTCAAGATTCCTTTGCACAAAGCCTAGCTCAAATCCATTGCCAATATCCACCCAAATGTGACATATGTGGGATTTAAACTTGAGGCTCCACTGACGAACCAAGACGTCTCCCGATTGGGTTTCAACTATTGGTAAAGCGGTCTTTTGCCACTATGCCACAAGTGGAGAATATTATTTATTTATTATTTATTATTAAGTGTGTTAAGTGTAGATTAAGTAAATATTTATCGCTTTGTATGGAATAAATGTCTTTCTTACTAATAACTAAATAATTTCCCTCAAACAACTTTTAAAATGGTTTTTGTACTCATATTATTAACGTTTAATTATTGTTTGTATAGCATACATTATGACAAGTTTTTTTAATAGAAAGAACGTTACTTAATCGAAAATACATATTTGTCGAATTCGAACTTCAACTCGAACTTGAAACCGGATACTTAAACCCGATCGTAGGTTTTCACGGCGAATTTTTAAAGATTGACAAGCTTAATAATTAGGTGAACTCCAAATTCAGGTGAAGAGTGATAATCAACCTAGGAGCATGTACATAGGACGGTGAACGCACGAATGAGAAATGTTGTAGGATCATAGCCAACGCGATTTTTGGCTTATTTTGGCCAATACATATGCGAGGTCCCCAGCCAAAGGGAAAGTATGACATTTGCCCCTTTGTCGCCTTCAAAACGCCCTCAAAAAAACTTTCAGGCTTGAAATCATTGGCATCCTCGCCCCATGTCTCGCAGTCATGGTACAAGAATACCACAGGCACTGTGACTGCTGTCCCTGATGGTATACTCACATCGCCTAATTTTGTTTCTTCATTAGTTAGTCGGTATAATGAGAGAACCGCGGGATATATCCTTAAAACTTCATGCAAGATCATAGTAACCTACCAATAAAAGAAAACGAATTAAACATAAAGCATCACAGTGTTGCAAAACTAGCCATGTACGATCGTTCGTCACAAATTGGTCATTAGAAAAATAGTGTGATTTGCGAACGAAATCAATTTGCGACAATTTAGCAACTGAAATCATTCATTTTGTGAACAAAATCATTATGGGGTGGATTTGGGTTTTAAAACTTTTTTCTCGTCCATTTTTATTTTTGATTATTTTAAAAAATATCTTGGTATATTTATTTTATAAAATTGTGACTTTTTTATTTTATTTATAATAATTGTTACAAAAATTTGTGATTTTTAATAAATCGTCGAAATTAACGACTAGTTCAAAATGAATTAGGGACGAATTTTATTTTAAGTCGCTAATTCATGGTTGTTAATACCCATTATTATGGTAATGGTGGTGGTGTTGTAAACATGAAATGGTCATCGTGCCTTACAGTTTTTAATCGAGTCAGTTCATCGATATCCGGTTTATTCTGTCCAAAGACACGAAAAACTTCATCTCGTGCTTGTTCTTGCCAATATTGATGTTGGCTTAGCAAGACCATTGACCATACAAGCAAATTAGAGGTGGTTTCTTGGCCTGCAAAATAAAATAGTTTGCATTCTTCTATAACATCTTCAATGCTTATTTGTTGAATTTCTTTTTGGTTGGACTCCAATAATATGCCCAATGAGTCATCTTGACTAGGTTGACCATCTTCCATTGCCGTTAATCTTTTGTTTATAACACCTCTTATTGAACCCTTCACATGTTGGTCAATCTCCTTTATCCTTTTGTTCTTTTTAGTTGGCAAAACCTACACATAGGTATTAGCAGATGAAGCTTTAAGAGAGGAAAATATGATCATTAAACTAGTGACCGGTTTGCAACGATTTAATTTTTTATTTTCCTTTTTTTCTAGAGAAATTGCGACGATATTATTCGGATATATAGTTAGCGGTCTATTAAGACAGAAAATCTGCTGCTGATTTTGTAAATATAACAGTAAAAATAATATGATGTAATCGGTAGCTAATTTTGCGACTGATTTAAAAGTTACAAATATTGTAAAAATAAAAATTAATTTAAAATAAACCAATATGAAGGCTCCACAAATTTGTCGCTAATTTTCGACAGATTTAAATCAGCCGCAAAAATGGTTACAAATGGATCAGCCGCTAATCAAAACAGCTTTTTTCTATTACTAATATCTGTCCCAAAATAATTTTGGTTACAAAAATCGTCGAAATAGATTAGCAATAAATGTTTTTGCGACTGAGAATGCTGGTCACAAGTTATCTTTAGCGACAGGCTTGTGCCGTTTTGGGGTTGCATATGCTTGTTTTTAGCAGTGCTGAGGCATTGTTTAGTACAATAGCGCAGCAAATGCATCCATGAACATGTGACATTTCATAAGTCGATGCCATTATTTACCAGGATCCAGGGATATATACCGAATATCGTATGATTTCTAATAATGAAGTAATGAGTTCCTTTTGAAGTTCAAATATCCTTCTCCCTTCTTCATAGTTGCTACCAAATGCAGTGCGTGAGATTATGTCGCTCGTTAGTGTTTGAAGATACGGAAAAACGTCGAGTTCGTACGAGTGCTCGTGCCCTAACAACTTTCCCCATTTTTCGATCATCTCGGTACAACTTAAATGGATAGCAGGAGCCATGTACTGCAAAATGAGTATCATTCATGTAATGTATCAATATCATCTTAATTATTCTAATATAAATATTAATCGGGACCGACAATGGAAGTGTAAATCCTCAATATAAATGAAAAGATTGTTGCAGGAATGGCAATCGTGTCAGGTTGATAGATTGGCGGGGTGAATTGATGAACAAAGAAACTATCTATATATTTATTCGTGCCAAACTAAAACATCAACCCTAACATGATACGCTTCAAATCATGTAACCCAAACACAACTATGGGTTGACGAGTTGTAAATGGGTTGGTGGGTTGTAATTAGGTTGTAGACGTGTTAAACGAGGCGTAGATGGACTACAGGATAATAAATGGGTTCAATGAGTCGTAAAAAGTTTTCAGGTTGTAATAAATGGACCAACGGGTCATATATGGACTAGCGAGTTGACCTTAAAAACTATGTTTTTTACTGTATTTTTTAACATATTGATGCCCGACTTGCTTAATCAAACGGCATAAACAGGTCAACCCTAAAAATGGGATTAGCGAACCTTAAACTTGTGAGCATGAAAGGCCGGATTGATGATCTTCCGGTGTTTGAACCATTTTTCGCCATCATAATCGATTAATCCTTGAAATAATAGCTTGACATAGGGATTACTGTTCCTAAGCTTTTGGAAATCATTGATTCTAGACAATATATCTTTGGCAAGACCAGGATCAAGAACATGCACCATTGGTGTGGCCCAAACCATGTAAAGAAAATATTACCTGTGTATAAACCAGAGACTATATATCAAACCAAGTAATATAAAGTTAACCCTTTCCAAATACTTATCTCGTTATTATATTGCCTGCAAAACGTATCGTGTTGTGGTAAACAGGCAGTTCTTGACACGAGAGGTTTAACATGGCTATTCAATGTTTCAACCCCAACATGGCACGTTTAATAAGCATGTTACACGAAATAACATATTTAACCGAGTTACTCAAATTGTTGACTTTTTCTCATCTATTAAGGGGATTGATTATGAGAAGAACTAGTACCATAAGTTTTGGCTGCCTGATAAACAAAGGGCAAGAGCCTTGGAACAATGTTATCATGGATATTAATGGGGTTTTGGTAGGCTTGTTTCGCCATTTGTCTCATCTCCTTTGTGTCCCCAAACAATAAATTGTAGGAGGTTCCATTGATCATTGGTGCCTTAGGCTTCCTTGGTTGCACCTACATCCATTTCAAAAGGCTCCATGTGACAAGCACCATCATAGCTACACCACAAGAGCTTGCAATCCAATTGTATAGGCTCATTGTCTCCATAAATGAGAGGGGGGGGGGGGGGGGGGGATTAAGATTGCTAAAATGTGAAATGGTCGAAAAGCACTATATAGAGGTGCGTATGACTCACATGTAATAGTTGTATTTATCGTCTCCTTATAGCTATTATCGTATTTGTTTGAACCCCATGTTTGTACCAAACTCGAGTAAGTGCTTACAATAGAATCAACAAATAAAGGCATGCATAATGTTTTCATGGATTTTTGTATTCATATTTAATAAACCATGATAACATGAACACGCGACATTATTTCTCGGAAACATAAAAAATAGGTTATCATTTACCAGATTCATGTTTGGTTCTGCATGTCATTAAGAACACAAACAACAACCAAGTACAAAACAAAAGTATTGCCATATGTACTGTTATTACTGTACTATACAATGTTGAGAAACCAAGATAAAAGGTGGTCGTTGTGTACTAGAAATGAACATCTACTTTTCGTTTTGTTTTGATCCCGCATACGGGTCGGGTCATTTAACCCGCACACATCACACTTTAAAAGTTCCCATGTTTTTACAAGTACTTCACGGAATCTTGTAAAGCATGACGGAATAACATGGAACAAACTAGCACTAAATCTAAGACGGTACGATATGCAGGGTTGATTACATATAGTTTACATACACACTACAGTCGCTAATATAAGTTAAAAAGTTGAAAATAAAGCAAACATATCCTTTCACTAGGGCTAGAATCACTAAATTAGAAGCAATACTGCAATGGAAAGCGACACTTTATGCATTAACAATTGTACATTTGCCCTGCATTTATCAACTTCGGCTGCTAGATAAGAGTTGGTACTAAAAAAGCAAATAAACATTTCTACAGCATTCATATCTGGTACAGTTTCAGAATCTGCAAAAAAAATAAATAAATAATAATAATAATAATGAAAATTGGTTTTAAATAATCACTTGGCTGGTGACAGTCCCAACTAAAGGTGCATTTTTTTCCAACGGTCCACGACTAACGGAGAGTTAACTCCGTTAGTTTGTTGCTTACGTGGCATGCCTAGCGGACCGTAGGAAAAAAAATAGACCTTTAATTGGGACTGTTATTTGCCAATAGAGGATAGTTGGGATTATTTAAAACCAATTATCTTAAAAAGAAACTGATAATTATTGCCACATAGATGTTTATTCACTTTATTGACAACTAGGCATGCCACGCAGACTAACGGATGGTTAACTTCATTAGTCGCGAACCGTTGGAAAAAAATACACCTTTAATTGGGACTACCACCAACCAAGTGTGAAGTTGGACTGTTATTTCAGTTGGGATTATTTAAAACCAATTGAGATATGTCTAGTTATATTTACTGAATTGAGATATATCTAGTTATCGCAAAGTAGCAATGTTGAAATCATAAATATTAAAATCTATAAAATTTAATATTGCAAGACTAATAGAATAAAATTAAAAAAGGATATTATCATATATACCCCTCAAAACTAGAATTTCATCATATTTACTCATCTAACGTTCATAATATCGAATGTACGACTTTTCATATTTTTACACAAATACCCTTCTCTATGTTACGAGAATTTGAAGTATAAGGATAAAGAGAAGGGTATATTGGTCATAAGTAAATTGCCAGTATATATATAGTATATACCTTTCTGTAATCATGCTTTAGACGAATGAGCTGCATCAGATCGCGCTCCAGACAAACTATCGCAGTCAGAATCTGTAATTAACACAATAATTAGGATTAATATGGATACATAATGCCTAAACTAATTTGGAAAATTCATGAAACATTAAATCTTATATTAAATATTAATACCACTAGAAGAAGATCCAGATATGCTACTAGAGCTGCTTGACTTATTTCCCTGGTCAACCTGCTGTTCCGCCTGTTTCTCAATCTGAATTGGAGAATTAGCTGAACCGATTCTTTCATCTGCATACATGGTATATAGATTCCATAAAAGATCACTTTTTAAATCAAATTAAGAATTTGATTTTGATATTGATTTCTCACCTGTTTCAGCCACTTTTGGAGCATCAACCACCATGGGTGCTAGATTCTGAATCTGGACAAAAAAGAAAGCATAATTCAACATAGTATTCTATGCTACCCAAATTGCCAAATTAACAAAATTGACTCACATTGTCTTCCACGTTTGGTTCAACGTCAATTGTTTCTTGAAGACTAAACTCAGCTTTCCTTTTATTCTTGTTTACTTCCTTTTTATAATAGGAGACAAACCGATCAAGCTCCCACAAAGTTTCAGTATCAAACGTGTCGATATCGACCTCAATTTCATCATCTTTTTGGGATAACGAGAAAATCCTTTTCTTGATGATCTTGACAACATGATCCAGCTTTTCAGAAGGTAAATTCTGCAAATTCATGCTAAGTTTCTGCTTCTCTTCATATGTCATTTCCCTTTTATTTGGATCTTTAGCTTTCGGTTTCTTTAACGAAGGAGTTCTACCGGTGTGAGAAACAACCGTAGGGTTCGGTTTAGGATCTTTGTCGGGAACAGATGCTTCGACCCTACTGGATACCGGTAATAACTGAGGCGGTGCTTGTTTTGAAGTTGGAGTATTTACTGCAAACTTTGATTCTTGTATATAATCAGCTTCTATAATCTTCCATTTGTCTTCAAATAACTTTAATAAAAGCTCTGCCATTGCATGAACATCTTGCCCTTTTGTATTATACGTCATGGCGTTTTGAAACGTTAGTCTAACATCCTCCGCAAACTCCATTGGAGAATTATACCAGTTTTTATCAAGACGGGATTTCACTGTACCTAAATCCATCGGATGCTTAATGATATCAAAGTAATCATGCAAACCGAGAGCTAAAGGATCAACAGGTGTGTTAAACACCCAACCATGCTTATGCTTCATTAACTTCTCAAGTAATGTACCACAACTCTTAAACACTTTGTTTGAAAACTTAGCGTCAACATTACCTTGCTTCTTAACACCAGTTTTAGATTTCTTGTAGCTAGCGTTAGCAGGAACTCTATCTTTAACAGCAAGAACATCTGGTTTTCGGTAAAACTGGTTTGAATTTGGAGTTAAGTTATCTTTATCAACATTATCACTGTTCTCTAAAACTGAGATGCCCAACTGATGCAAAGGCTTTGATCCATTTTCTTCAATCTTCTTCACTAATCTTCTAACCAATTCAAGCTCATTCACAAGCCTCCTTTTGATTTCCTTCATCTCTTTCTTTGACCTAGATGTTAACTCGATGGTAATACGATTCTCCTGTTTTCTGAACCCAAATTTCCCACCTCCATTTCCAGGAGGAACCCTAGAAGTCATCGTTGCAACCCTAATTTGAGATTTCCGTCTTCAGACACTATGCAACTATTAAATTATTCTTCTTATTATCTAAATTCCCTAACTCAATCTTCTTCGATCGTAGAAGCATGTACTGATTTACGATTATACTGAGCTTCAATTACTGCACGCACAAGAAAAAAAAAGCAAAATAAAGTTCGGTTGAAACGAAGCTAAAAAAAATATGACTGTACAATTATCACATGAAATCAGAAAGCACCAACTCAAATCGGCTTTGATTGTACAAAATTGTTAGGTTTTGACTATGAAACTGTTAAATTCTTCGTATTATTATCTAAAATCCCTAGCCCAGTCTTCTTCAACCGTACAAATATGTACTGATTAGAGCTATACAGAACTTCGATTACTGTACACTATCAAAGCATAATTAGTTCAACAGATACAAAGATTCTATCCTAGAACCTATGAGACTGTTAAATTGTTACATGAAATCGGTAAACCTAACTCAATCGGCTTCGATTGTATGAACATGTATCAGTTAATAGAGCTTCAATTGCTGTACACAAACAAAGCATAATCAACTTCAACTGAAACAAATTCTTACACGAATCTGGTAAACCCTAACTCAACCGGCTTCGATTGTACGAACATGCACAAGTTAACACAGCTTAAATTAATGCACACAAACAAAGGATAATCAACTTCAATTAAAACAAATCGTTACACAGAGTCCGTAAACCCTAGCTCAATCGGCTTTGAATGCACGAACATTTATCAGTTACCACAGCTTCAATTACTGTACACAAACAAAGCATAACTAACTTCAATTGACATAAACCGTTACACGAAATCCGTAAACCCTAGCTCAACTGGCTTCGATTCTATGAACATGCACAACTTAACACAGCTTCAGTTACTATACACAAACAAAGCATAACTAACTTCAATTGACATAAACCGTTACACGAAATCCGTAAACCCTAGCTCAACTGGCTTCGATTCTATGAACATGCACAACTTAACACAGCTTCAGTTACTATACACAAACAAAGCATAATCAACTTCAACTGAAACAAACCGTTACACGGAACTCAATTGGCTTCAATTGTACAAGCATGTAAAACTTAACACAGCTTCAATTACTGTAAACAAATCACAATTAACTTCAATTAAAACAAATTGTTACACAAAATCAATAAACCATAACTCAATCAGCTTTGATTGTACAAACTGTACAAGTCAACCCAGCGTCAATTACTGTACACAAACAAAGCATAATTAATTTCAACTGAAGCAAATCATTACACGAAATCAATAAACCCTAACTCAATCAACTTCGATTGTACGAATACGTATCAGTTAACAAAGATTCAATTACTGTACACAAAACAAAGCATAATTAACTTCAACTGAAACAAATTGTTACACGAAAAACTCAATTGGCTTCGATTGTACGAACACAACGGTACACAAACAAAGCATAATTAACTTCAACCGAAACAAACCGTTACATGAAATCCGTAAACCCTAACTCCATCGTCTTCAATCGTACAAACATCTAAAACTTAACACAGCTTCAATTACAGTACAAAACAAAGTATAATCAAGCTAAATTGAAACAAAGCTACTACGAGACTGTTAGATTATTACACGAAATCGATAAACCCCAGCTCAATCGGCTTCCATTATATGAACATGTACAAATTAACAGAGCTTCAATTACTACACACAAACAAAGCATAATTAACTTCAACTGAAACAAACCTACCGCGAGCTGTTAAACTACTACACGAAATCAGTAAACCGTAACTCAATCGGCTTTGATTCTACGAACATATACAACTTAACACAGCTTCAATTACCGTACACAAACAAAGCATAACTAACTTCAATTAAACAAATCATTACACGAAATCGATAAACCCTAACTCAACCGTCTTCTTCGATTGTACAAACATCTACAACTCAACACAGCTTCAATTACTGCACACAAACTGTTTAACTATTACATAAATCGGCTTCGATTGTACGAACACGTACAAGTCAACACAGCGTCAATTACCGAACACGAACCTGCTTCAATCATTGGATTCTTCGCCGATAACTTTCTCTCTCTACTCTCTCTCTCTCTCTCTCTCTAACTTATCTGAAGGATGATCAAACGGCCATCGATACTGGACTGAAGGATGGCTCAACGGAGTGGAGTGGATCGGACGGCTGAGGGTGACGTGGACTGGATAAATTGACGGATGATGTAATTGTGTGTAGTGGAAGGGTTCGCCTACGCGCTGAGGTGGCGCGTGTGGTTTACTAACGGTGTCGGTTTCATCACCTCATGGTACTATATTTAATTTGTGAAGTGGACAAGACAATTTTGGATGGATTACACGGATTCCATATTAAAATCGTGGAGGTACACAATAAGTTATTTTGCATTAGAACATTCACATCCATCAAATAAATAACTGAGTGGGGTTTCATAACTAAGAGAAAAATTTAGCAACTTTTTTATATATTTAAAAAGTTAATATTTAATTTTTATAATATTTTAATATTTTTTTAAAGTGGTTGTAAATGAAAAAAAAAAGAAACGTAATGATAAAGGTATAAAAAAAGTATTATTTAATAAAAAATAAGAGAGAATGTTTAGTGATTTATAGTGTAATTTTGAATTTGAAGATATGGATAAGGATGAGAATAATGACACTTTTGGTTTCCTCGCGTCTGAAGCTGTGGAGCTACTTGCCCGTGTTCAGCGGGTCATGCATAGTAATGTTATGACTCCAAGATCAGCAAATATAGTTTTTAAAAGATTGTGTTTTGCGATTCAAAAAGGGGTAGCGGCGCAGCTTGTTGCTCGCTTGCCTTCTGTTTCGATGTAATCCAATAAACAATTAATACGACAAAAAAAAAAAAGATGTTGGGATTTCAAAAAAAAAATAGATTTTTCGTCAATGGTCAATGTATTCTTATCTACTGGAAATACTAGATAAGTGTCGTAGATGCAAACAAGACCAATATCGAACTGGGATTTCCTTTCTTTCAATCTTCATAAGTTATAAGAAAAACTTATGCTCTTATTGTTTGTGTCAATGTTGCCAGTTTAACAAATTTAGTCAACCCATAAAGATATGTAGTCACGTATTCTCGCCTTAGGTCAATCACGTCTTTCTCTCCCCTTACTAATGCTAATGTGGGATTAGTTGCTTCTGAATAATATATTAGCTCCCAAACAGACCAATATATTACACAAAATGGATCTTCAAACTAACATTTTTTCTGAAAATTTATGGTGTTTAAAGCCTCTATTAGCATAGAAAGGCCATCTTTGATGAATTAAACTTAATGAAGATATTGAGATATTTGACTATCAAATAATGACCAACTTGAAAACGCATTGAATATTTAAATCTAAATTAAATTGGTAATAAAGCCATTCAGCGGATTTACTGCAAAGGTGCAAAGTATTCAATAAAAATTGAATGAACTTTATGTGTTCGGGTACAATTGATGAAGAGCAACTAAAGTGGAAGCTTAGATTATGAGGTGAGTACATAGAATTTCTAAATAGGGTATACGCAAAACGGCTCATTGTATATGATTACAACCATTTTAGGTATCTGGCTAATATAGTAGTTATGGTTAGGGCTTATAAACTTAACTAATTGTGTGATTGCACATTTAGTTCTATTTATGGTTGAAAGTGTTGCAACTATAGCTGTTATCTTGGTTAACAAATGACATGTTATTGTGAATGAGACCAATGAGTCCCATTGTTTGCACACTTGCTATTTGGTGTTAAATGAAATGTGACGATTAAACTTACATAAAACCACAACTGTTTTTAATGCCTTAAGCCCGGCATGGGTGCTTTGTTTTGAAAACTTGATAGAATATGTGGACTTTGCAACACGAGAGTAACTAAACTAATGGAATATACTTCATTAAACTTCCCTAGAATTGACCATGTCCCGGATTAAGTATAGTTTGACATTAATGTGTGTTGTTCTCTCATGAAACATGTTTTTTTAGATAGTTGAACAGCTCCGAGAGTATCACGGTGTACCACAACACCATCTAAACTAATGCCTAGATCTTCAACAAATTCTTTTAACCACATTAACTCTTTTGCCCATTTAGTCAATGCAATAAACTAAGCTTATGTGGTGGACAATGCAGCCATATGTTGTAACTGAGCTTTCCAGTTAACTGCATTTCCTAACACAGCTTGATATAGACCTCTCCTTTATTCATATCTTTTACATAGTTTGCGTCAACAAATATTCCTGATCATTTTTCCCTTGTCATCATAACTTGATTTAAACACCAGAGAAATATCTTTTATGTCACTCAAGTACCTCAATATCCATCTAACAGCATCCCAATGCCTTTTACCTGGATTTGCCAAAAACCTGCTTACGAAACTGACAGCATAGGTAATGCCAGGTCTTGTGCACACCATTAAGTATATAAGGTTTCCACTTAACTTGCATAGGGAACCTTTTCCATGTACCAGTTCTCCTCATCATATTTAGGAGAATCCTTACTAGATAACTTGAAATGAGTTCTTATAGAGGTCTTCACAAGCTTGCACTACTCATCCCAATAATTGCTAAACACTTTCTTCACATATGAAGCTTGTGAAAGTTAGTGTTCTCATATTTATGCGCCCCCAACCCCCCCCCCCCCCCGCGTTAATTAATGTTTGACTCGGTCCCATCTGGTGACTAAGCAGCAGGTGGTTACAAGATAATTAGCAGAAGGACCGAGTATTTTGGAAGAAAACATGGGAGTGTTTGACATATTCACAACATGGAGAACATGGGAACATGGAACTTGGAGGCTACGTATTTTTTACCCTTTATAAGCATTTAGCAATTTCTGTTTTGTAATCAGTTTTTCATTCAGTATTTTCATCTTCATTGTAATCGTATTTTGAGTTCAATATAAACAAGAAAATTGTTCCAATACCAAGTGTGTTTCAAATTCTTGATCTCTGATTTTACCAACATTTTGTATCAGAGCCTGGCTCGATCATTTTATGCCCAAATACCATCGTTTAAAACCAATGTCGACTGTAGCCACAACCTCAAACACACCAAAAGAAACCAGTTCGGTTTCCCTCCAAATTCCGACATTGACAGCCACAACTATACCACATGGTCTATAAAGATGGAGACGATTATGGATGCCCAAGGGTTATGGGAATCCATTCAAGAACCAGTCGGAGAAACCGTAGACGAGAAGCAGAGCAAGACGGCTCGGGCCTTCCTGTTTCAAGCAATACCAGAAGACGTGTTGCTGCAAGTGGCGAAGAAGAAGACCGCTAAGGAGGTGTGGGAGTCTCTAAAAATGAGATATTTGGGGGCTGAAAGGGTACAAAAGGCCCGTTTGGCTACGCTCAAGAGGGAATTTGAGGCCCTTCGAATGAAAGATGGGGAGTCGATGGACAAGTATGCTGGGAAATTGTCCGAGATGGTGTCGAAATACAACAGTTTGGGAGCAACATTGGAAGACAGTGTCTTAGTTCGGAAGTTGTTTGACACGGTTCCGGACACCTACCTTCAATTGGTTGCTTCCATCGAGCAAACCACTGATGTGGATAGCATGCTGTTTGATGAAGCGATTGGGCGTCTAAAGGCTCGCCAAGTGAATACCAATAGTAACAACAGTTTGTTGTTTACAAAGGCAGAAACAAACTCGGGTTCAAAAGGCCAATGGAAGACCCAGTTCTCTAATTCCCCAGGAAGGGGACCGTATTCACATGACCGGGGTGGTCGAAGTACCTAGCGGGGCCGAGGTAGTAGTCGTGGAAGGGGCAACCAGGGTGGTCACACATGTAACCACGATGCAAAGAACAGAGACAAGAGACATGTGAAGTGCTTCAAATGTGACCAATATCGCCACTATGCATCAGAATGTAAAGAAACAAAGGAGAAACAAGATGAAGCAAATCTAACTCACACTCAAGAAGAAGAACCTGCTTTATACCTAAGTATTGGTGGCGAAGAACCAACCGACATGGTCCTGTTGAATGAAGATAAGGTCCTTCCCAATCAAGACGGATCATGGATAGGCGAAAACCGGGATGTGTGGTATCTTGACAACGGAGCCAGCAACCACATGACCGACAAGAAGGAGTTGTTCGTCGATTTAAATGAAAGTGTGTTGGGAACGGTACATTTCGGAGATGGCTCGAAGGTACAAATTGAAGGGAAGGGTACTGTCTTGTTCGAGTGTAAAAATGGTGATCAACAAGTATTGCAAGATGTCTACTTTATTCCAGCTCTACACAAAAATATTATAAGTTTGGGCAGATGACGGAAGTTGGATACAAAGTAGAGATGCTGGAAAATTATCTATGGATGCGGGATGATGTTGGTCGTCTAATCATGCGGGTTCAACGGGGATTAAACCGCCTTTACAAAATTACTTTGAAACCTTCTCAGCCGGTATGCTTGCTCGCTAAGCTTGATGATGAAGCGTGGTTGTGGCACGCAAGATTGGGACACGTGAACTTTCATGTGTTAGAAGCAATGACAAAGAAGAAGCTGGTGAATGGTGTGCCGGTCATCAAACACCCGAAGCAAGTATGTGGAGGGTGTGTGGTGGCTAAACAAACAAGGCAACCATTTCCACAAGAGTCTGAGTGGCATGCTAATCAACCACTAGAATTGATTCATGGCGACCTGTGTGGTCCGATAACACCACAAACCCAAGGAGGAAATCGGTATTTTCTATTACTTGTTGATGACTTCTCACGTTACATGTGGGTTTATTTGGTTAAAACAAAAGATGAAGCTTTAGCTATGTTCAAGAAGTTCAAGTTGCAGGTTGAAAAGGAAATTTCTCACAAGGTGAAGATGTTTCGTACAGATCGCAGTGGGGAGTTTATCTCTCATTTATTTACTGAGTTTTGTGAAGAGGAAGGGATTAAAAGACAAATAACGGCTCCTACACTCCACAACAGAACGGAGTTGTGGAGCGTCAGAACTGTACCGTTCTCGGAGTAACCAGATCAATTCTGAAAGCCCTGGAGGTACCAGAATCGTTTTGGGGGGAAGAGGTTCGCCATGTCGTTTATCTCCTAAATCGGGTTCCTACAAAGGGTGTTAAGAACGGGACGCCATACGAGAACTGGAGAGGAAGAAAACCATCACTCAGTCATATAAGAGTGTTTGGTTGTGTTGCTCACGTGAAGAAGTTGTCAAACCATGTTACTAAGCTAAGTGACAGAAGTGAGGCCGTGGTAAATTTGGGAATTGAAGAGTTACAACCCTATCACAAAGAAGATCATAGAGGGCCGTGATGTAATTTTTGATGAAACAAAAACATGGGCTTGGGGAAAGGAGCTAATTACCCAGCCCAGTAGCAAAGCCGATTGGGTAGAGATGAGTTTCAGAGTTGGACCTACACATGACAATCCAGCTGAAAGTATTGAAGGTCAAGACCCTACATCACCAAAAACCCCTAATTTACCAATTGAAGCAGCATCTTTCGATCACACACCCTTTCAAGGGTTTCGATCGATTCGAGACATCTATCAAGATACGACGGCGATGAACGACAATGAAGTACAAGCCATCTATGATCAAGAGTTGTTGTTGCTGGATGACGAACCCACAACATACGAAGAAGCGTATCACTATAATGACTGGAACAAGGCAATGGAGGCTGAGATAGAGTCAATTAAAAGGAACCAGACCTGGAACCTAACGGAATTACCAGTGGGTCACAAACCGATAGGCCTGAAATGGGTCTATAAATTGAAATAGGATGCAGAAGGTAAAGTTACAAAGTACAAGGCGCGGTTGGTCGTGAAGGGGTATGTCCAAAGAAAGGGGATCGATTTTGAAGAAGTGTTCGCTCCTGTGGCCAGGTTAGAAACAATACGTTTTTTATTATCGTTGGCAGCCAAACAAGGATGGATTGTGCATCACCTTGATGTAAAATCTGCATTCCTTAATGGAGATTTGCTAGAGGAAGTATATGTTGTACAACCTGAAGGTTTCGTTGTGAAAGGAGAAGAACATAAGGTCTACAGACTCAGAAAGGCACTTTATGGGTTGAGACAAGCTCCGAGGGCTTGGAATGCTCGCCTTGATCAATCACTTAAAGATCTCGGTTTCACTCGGTGTGCTCAAGATCATGCGGTGTACAAAAGTAAGAGTTTGAACTCTCTTCTTATTGTAGGGGTCTATGTTGACGACTGATGTGGTCTCACTTACACATATTATTATATAAATATTCCCTATACTTTTAAGTCCTTTTGAGCCAAGTTTTTATTGAATATTATTAATATTTGGTTCACATGTGAGTTTAATGGTTTCAAGTGACAATGAGATGAAATGAAGCATTTTTACTAAACTTGAGACTAACAAATGAAGGGTTAAGCATATGCTATATTTTACTAATTATTATTATTATTATTATTATTATTATTATTTATTAAGTATTATATGTAATGTTTATAAAAAAAAGAAAACAACATTTGAATTTAGTTCTTTCACAAAGTCACATTGAATTTATTATTATTATTATTATTATTATTATTATTTTGTTTTAAAAGTTTTCATTTTTTTTTATATCCATCACAGGTTATAGAGGCCCACTAGAGTAGAATGAAAATATTATGAGAAGTCGGAGGCATAGGATGGATTATCGGTTGTTCTAGATTTCCCTAGTTTCATTGTAATTCCGTGTCTTATCGGTTGTTCTTAGGTTACCCCTTGCACTTTAGGGTGTATTCAGATAGTGAGGCTGACAGATAATCTACCTTTTAGGGTACTTTAGTATTGTTGGAGAGGCTGATAGGTAATCCAACTAATTGGTAAGTTTAAACGCCCCTAGGTTTCCTTTTTGGTGACACCCAGAGAATGATCAGGGATCCACTAGGTTGTCTAAGGGTGCTGGATTTTAAGATCCTGGTTCCATCATAGTTTCCATAGCCGAGAGAGATCCAAGATTCACAAGTAGGATTCTAAACCTAGGTAGTGCTTCTCCCATCTTTGAGTTCATCTAGGTCATAGAGTTAAACTCTATTAGTGTCACTGTCAGTTTTAGTTTAAGTATTTTTTTTAGTTTATAGTTAATAAAAAAAACACAAAAATCAATTAAATATATTTATTTAAGGTTTTAGTCAGAGTCTAGTTTAGGTCTCGCTAGTGTCCTTTGGGTTCGATATCCCGGACTTCATTAGGCTTTACTACAGTTGATAGGTACACTTGCCTGTCTATTGGTCTAGCATTAGGAGAGTCTAGATTTATAAATTTAAAACTAGAGTTTCTAGGTTAGGTTAGTGATGTGCTAAAAGTAGTTTAATATTATTAACTAAAATTACGCTAATCTAGACACTAAGTAATACTCTAGACTCTCTAAAACTCGGCTAAACTACTAACCGGCAAGTGAACCGATCGACTTTAGTAAAGCTAAGTAAGTCCAGATATCAAACCCACGAAACACTTTTAATTACGTAAACTAGCTAAATTAGACTCCACTACAGACACGACTATTTATTTGTTATTTGTTTAAGGGGGGTTTTACTAATAAACTAATTTTAAACTAATTAAAACTAATTAAGAAAACTAAAGACGACTTAAACTTAGAACTTGGACTTAATTCAGATGATGATGAGATAACTACCTAGGCTAGAATCCCCTAAATTTCAGTTATTAATTAATTGGGAAAATATTTAGTTATGGACTGGGATCGTAAAATAGACACCTAAGAGAAAACCCGAACAGGACCCCTGACCCTTCTCAAGAGACACCTATGGGTTTCTAATAAGTTTTAACGCACACCAGTATTAAAAATCAAGTTTCGCTACGGTCACCTAATTATTTATGACTTAGTTCCTTTATACGAAATTTTACCTTACAGTGCAGAAATCAAAGGCAGTTTAATATATTTAATTGATTCAATAGACAATAATTAAATAATCAAACCTAGACGGACTCCTTTTGAAGAACTAAATCTAGCAAGATTAAATAATAAAGATCTATCAATAACCTAGCACTTTACAGATTTAGGTTAGCAGTACACTTAGGTTTATTTAACTAATAATTATTATTCTTGTGATCTAATCGCGAATCAATCATAAAATAGTCAAAAACACAAAATAGATGACCTAATAGCAACCTATCATAATGACAAACAATAATCAAGGCAACTATTGAACAATAATAATTAGTCAAACAATCCTAAATATCCATACGCATCAATTTAATATAATTAAACCTTTTACTAAATCATAAAACCATAACGATAAATAAATCCCAAATCAAAACACAACGTCAAAATAGGTTCATCATAAACCTAGGCAGTCTATAATGTTTAGCCTAACATCTTAGGTTTAAACAAAACAATCAAATAAGAATTCATGGCAGATATAAAAGAAAACGAAAGAAAACAGAAGATAAAACCCGTGTTCTTCGTCTTCAACCAATACGCGCGCCATCGGATGATTCTTCAACTCCAAAGCCTTCAAAAGTTGCAATCCTAAGCCTTGGAACTCCCAAAATTTGTATGGATCTTCTAGGGTATTCAGGTTATGATTAGGGTTAAGTTTATGGGTGTTTATATAGACTTTCAAGGCCCATAAACTTAAAATTAGTAGAAGATTCTGGAAATCTGAGCCCATAAATTTAATACTTGTAGAAGATTCTAGAAATCTTAGCCTATAGACTTAATATTTGTAGAAGATTCTAGAAAACTGAGCCCAAAGTGCCGCGCGACGAGCCTTTTCTCATTTTGCTTATTTTCGCCGTCTTTTCAACATGATTGTAACCCGGAACCTAAAATATTCAAATGAATTAGTAATATACAAATTCTAATAAAAACCAAACGAAAACTAATAAAATATTATATTAAATATACAAGGGATTTATATATATTTAGCCTTATATCATTTAGGTTTTTATAGACCGCTTTCAACACATCAAGTTTTTTGCGCCGTTTTCGGGGATACTTAGGCGATACCGAAACTAGCTTTGATTGATATACTTAATTCATTACTTGGTCTTATTTGTGTGTCTAATTGTCAGTGTCTAGTAGGTCTTAGGGAGTCTTTTTAGTGTGTCTAATAATTTTTGTAATTTTCTTAATTTATATATATATTTATCTGGTGCCTGTGATCCGTTTTGTTTGAGTGTCCATTGCAGTGATTATTATGGAGCATTACCACAGGAACCGCCAGCATGGATACAATTATAGTCATCGGGATCATTTTAGGGAAGTTTTATGTGAGATATGTGGTGGACCCCATTGGTCACATGATTGCTATTATTCACAAGGGGGTTGCACATACGAGTATGAAGAACATCGACCTTACTCACAACCGTATGAGCCTCAATGCCAATCACCATCTATACGTGAGCTCGCCAGATTCAATGATGAGTTGTTGCAAAATTGTTTAAATAGTTGTGATCATTGGGATCCAGAGCAAAGTAGAATTAGAACTGAGCAACATATGATGGAATTTGATGAAGCAGTTAGAAAAATGAATGAGAATTTGGATTTATTGAGCGACTGGTTGACCAAAGATCGAGAGAAGCATTTAACTAGCAGTACAGAGCAAATTATTTGTGAGTCGGAACACAGCCCGAAACTGGAGACCATAACGGACGATGAAGTACCACCTCCGGTTCAGCAGAGCGTTGTCCATGTTGGCTCAAATTATCAGTATTTCATGCTTTGGTACTTTGGATCAGAACCCATTGATGCTGATTTTTGGGGTGAAGAGGAGATAGAGATAGTAGAGTTGCCTAATAACACCGAGGTTGAAATTGATGAGGGCAATGAGGTGATTGAGAACGGCATGGAGGAGGAGCATATTCCTTCATGGGAGCTGGAATTTGGTGACGAGCTATTAGATTTGCCCATTCCATGTTGTGAAGAAGAGGAGTTTGACCCACTTGGTGATTTAAAACGTCTCGAAGATTTAATGTATAACGAGCCAAGTGCGGGGTTCGAGAATGAGCCTTGTGAGGAGAGCCGTGAGGATGTAAGTGACTCAGTTCCTATGGCATTGCACATCGAATCCGATAAACCAAAACACGAACCGTACTCAATTTCCATTCGGGACGTGTCGAGGTTTGAAAAATTAGCAAGAAGAGAAAGGATACCGAGGCTCAGGGATCAAATTTTTTGTAGGAAATTGTTATACCCACCTTGTAACGCCCTTTAATTCCGGTTTCAAGAATTAAAGCTTGTAGAGTATGTATAATTCTCGGGATTTATCCGACGTTTCTCGGAAGCCTTTGCGTCATCTCGGTACGTTAAACCATTTAACTTTCCTTCCACTTTGCCTTACACTTAAATTTGGAGGGACTTGGATGTAACTATTTTATTTATATCATAAAACATTTAACCTAACCCTAGCCTCCCCTTGCAGCAGCGATCGGCCGAGAAAACTGTAACACCCCGACCAAAGGCGGATTATACATCGGGGCGCCACATATTGTTTCATTACTCGTGACACTATTGGGTGTCAATATTTAATAAATACATTCATTCGCGCACGCGCAGGGTAAACACAAGATAACATAAATCAATATATTATAAGACAAAATATTCGAACAACAAATAACTTGTCTTGATACATTTTAATCTAGGTCCAAAATAAAGAAAAACTTCCTACGTGTCCACAAGCTCCAAAACAGCTACTGCAAACCTGAACATGTGTTAAAATAAAACGTCAAACACTTGCGTGTTGGTGAGAAATCAAGTTTAATACAGTACATAGATAACAATAAATCTGCGCGCAACACGTGTATGTCTGGTGTTTAACAAGGGTGCAATCAGATTGTGATCAAGCCTAGATAGATCATAGCTCATAGTTCATAGTTCAATCCGTGCTCCCAATTGAGCACAAAAACGAGAAAACATCTGTGCAAGTGTAAACAAAGAAAACCGTAAACGATAGGTCTCCCGTGTTCATCTAATGGATCCATGAAAACTGCGGAATAGGCCGAACAAAGCGGTTAATGATACACACATACAAATAAACAGCCAAGTAAACGTCCTCAACACATGGGATACTGCGCGACTAAAGCTCATAAACAAGTTTAAGACTCTAAGTTTGTATGAACACATGAACATCCCAAAACATTAAAAGCAAAAAGGGATTAGGTACGAGATTACTCACTTGATAAAGATGCGTTGAAAGATAATGCAAGAACCAACTTTAAACAAGCACAAGTTAACCTATAAACAAGATTATTGTTTTAATGATTTGTTTTAAGTCTTGATTACAAGTTAGCATAATTAATAAGTAATTATTATATATATATATATTACCGGAAAAGCAGGGCAGACAGGGAGGAAGACGGAGGCAGAGAGGGAGGCGGCAGAGAGAGCAAGGAGAACAGGAGAGATTAAGTGTTTTGTGTGTGTAGTGTTAAGAAAATATTATTATTATTTATAGAGAAACCCTAGGGAACACAATCCCTAGGAAAAGGGGGAAAAGATCTCAAAAAGCAAAAGATTCCAAAAGCAAAAGATATCAAAAGATATGGCAGCTGCAGGGGGCAAGATAAAGCTGACAGGGAACAGTAAAAAGCATGGGCGGGTCAGATAAAGGTACTGGTCAAGCATGGCAAAAGCAGATCTCAAAAGATAATGTCAGTCACTTTTTCTGCCAACCAATGGGGTTGGTGCGCATGCAGCGCCGAAAGTGGCTTTTCAGACATAAAGCAGATTAGGTCAACAGCACAAAAGATAAGACAACACAAAAGCAAACGGCTAGATTAAACAGAAGGAAACTCAAAGGGTTTAGCGCGAGAAGGCTAAGGCGCGAAGGCAGACACAGAAGGTCAAGAGAGCGCGAGCGCGAAGGCAGACAGAACCAACCTTAACGCGTCGCGGAAAGAACTACATTTCTAGGCGCGCCGCGGGAAGAACTACATTTCTAGGCGCGCCGCGGGAAGAACTTCAATTCTAAGCGCGTCGCGAGAAGAACTATATTCCTTAGCGCGTCGCGGGAAGAATGGTATCCATAGCGCGCCGCGGGAAGAACTAAAATCCTTAGCGCGCTGCGGGGACAGTTCGTCTCGCGTATCGCAGTAACAGGTGGTCTTCACGCAGGCTTCCTTGTAAGGAGTCTGGTGCGTGGAGCTGCGCAGACAACCTTAGGCGGGAAGGAACAAAGGACAAGCAAAGAGTTAGAAGAAAAAGAGGGAAACAAGGCGTAAGGGCGGGACGGCGACAAGAGGGAAAAGAAGGCGGAAAGAGAGAAGGAGAGGGACGGGACGGCGGAAAGAAAGAGAGAGAGAGGCGGGAAGGAAAATATATATTATTATTAAAAGTAAAGTATAAGTATAAATATTAAATCATAAAAGAAAGAGATCGGATCGGAGAAACGGGTACCTGGGTCGGGTCGGATCGGGGCAGATGTCACAGTCTCCCCTACTTTAAGAAATTTCGTCCCGAAATTTATCTCGAAGTAGGTTGCGCAGAGAACAGGTGCGGGTACTTGATCTTCATTTGATCTTCCCTTTCCCATGTAAACTCGGCTCCGCGCTTGGACTCCCAGCGAACTTTCACGATAGGGATGCGACTGCGCTTGGTTTGCTTTACCTCACGATCCATAATCTCAACAGGCTTCTCAACGAAATGCATAGTTTCATCAACTTGAACTTCATCAAGTGGAATGTGAAGGTTCTCGTCGGCTAAACACTTCTTGAGATTGGATACATGGAACGTTGGATGCACATTACTGAGCGCGGGCGGCAGGTCAAGTCTGTAGGCAACTTTTCCCACACGCGCGAGAATCTTGAATGGACCAACATATCGAGGAGCAAGCTTACCTTTCTTCCCAAAGCGGACAACACCTTTCCAGGGCGACACTTTGAGGAGAACAAGATCACCAACTTGAAATTCGAGAGGCTTCCGCCTACGATCTGCGTAACTCTTCTGTCGGCTTCTGGCAGTCAGCAGATGATCACGGATCTTGGCGATTTTATCGGTTGTCTCTTGAACAAGTTCGGGTCCTGTGATTTGAGTTTCACCCACTTCGCTCCAACAAATCGGGGAGCGGCACTTACGACCGTAAAGTGCTTCAAATGGGGCCATACCAATACTGGAATGATAGCTGTTATTATAAGAGAACTCGATCAAAGGCAGGTGCGAATCCCAATTACCTCCAAAATCAAGAACACAAGATCGGAGCATATCCTCAAGAGTTTGAATAGTTCGCTCAGACTGACCGTCAGTCTGAGGATGATATGCCGTACTCATGTCCAAGCGAGTTCCTAGCGCAGATTGGAGAGATTTCCAAAAGCGGGATATAAAACGGCCATCGCGATCGGATATGATGCTCAAAGGAGTACCATGGCGGCAGACAATTTCCTTGACATAAAGCTGCGCGAGATGCTCAACACGGTAGTTTTCACGAATGGGCAGGAAGTGAGCAGACTTAGTCAAAAGATCCACTATTACCCAAATGCTATCATGTTTGCTTGCTGTCAAAGGTAACTTGGTAATAAAGTCCATCGCTATACCTTCCCATTTCCACGTAGGAATTTCTGGTTGTTCGAGCAAACCAGATGGGCGTTGGTGCTCAGCTTTCACTTTAGAACAAGTCAGACATTTAGCTACGAACACAGCAATATCCTTCTTCATACCGGGCCACCAATAAGTAATGCGCAAATCCTTGTACATCTTATCAGCGCCAGGATGAATAGAATACCGAGATTTATGCGCTTCACTCAGGATATCAGCGCGAAGATTCTCATCACAGGGAATCCAGATGCGATTAAGATAGCAGAGAATTCCACTCAGATTAGGGACAAAATGCGCTTCCGCGCCACACGCTAACTCGGCGCGAAGGTTACCATTGCTGATGGATGCTCGCTGCGCGTCACGAATGCGCGATTCAAGGTTGCTTTGGATCGGCGAGAAGTGAAGCTGCGTGCGCGGCACAATACAGTTAAGCTGGTAGGGTTTTCGGCTGAGCGCATCGGCTACCACATTAGCCTTACCAGGATGATACCGGATCTCACAATCGTAATCGCTGATGAGTTCGTTCCATCGGCGTTGCCTCATGTTGAGTTCCTTCTGATCAAAGATATGCTGAAGGCTTTTATGGTCAGTGTAAAGGATACACTTAGTACCATAAAGGTAATGATACCGGATCTCACAATCGTAATCGCTGATGAGTTCGTTCCATCGGCGTTGCCTCATGTTGAGTTCCTTCTGATCAAAGATATGCTGAAGGCTTTTATGGTCAGTGTAAAGGATACACTTAGTACCATAAAGGTAGTGTCTCCAGATCTTCAAGGCAAAAACAACTGCACCAAGTTCGAGGTCGTGAGTTGTATAATTCTTTTCATGAACCTTAAGTTGCCTTGATGCGTAAGCGATAACCTTGCCTCGTTGCATAAGAACACAACCGAGACCTTGGTTGGAGGCATCGCAGTACACGACAAAATCATCATTACCCTCAGGTAGCGCAAGAACAGGAGCTTCACACAACAAACGCTTGAGCGTTAGAAAGGCTTCTTCTTGCTTCGAGCCCCAAATATACGGTTTACCTTTGTGCGTTAGAGCTGTTAAAGGCAATGCAATCTTTGAGAAGTTCGAAATAAATCGCCGGTAGTAACCAGCTAAGCCCAGAAAGGAACGGATCTCAGAAGGAGAGGATGGCGTAATCCAGTTCTTGATTGCTTCAATTTTGGATGGGTCGACATGAATACCCATCTTGTTTACAACATGACCAAGAAACTGTACTTCATCAGACCAGAATTCACACTTGGAAAGCTTAGCATAGAGCTGCTCGGTTCGAAGCTTTTGCAACACCAACCGAAGATGTTGCTCATGCTCGGCCTTGGTCTTAGAATACACCAGAACATCATCGATAAACACGATCACGAATTTATCCAAGAAAGGCCTACACACCCGATTCATTAGATCCATGAAAACGGCGGGTGCGTTGGTTAGACCGAAGGACATGACCAAGAATTCAAAATGGCCATAACGAGTTCGAAAAGCAGTCTTCGGAACATCTTCATCGCGGATGCGCAACTGGTGATAGCCAGAGCGGAGATCAATCTTCGAGAAACAAGAGGCACCTTGGAGTTGATCAAAGAGGTCGTCAATACGCGGTAAGGGATACCGGTTTTTAATGGTGAGTTTGTTCAACTCGCGGTAATCAATACACATGCGAAACGATCCATCTTTCTTTTTAACGAACAACACCGGAGCACCCCAGGGCGAAGAGCTAGGGCGAATGAATCCTTTAGCGGTCAACTCTTGAAGTTGGCTTGCTAATTCTTGCATCTCAGCGGGTGCAAGACGATAAGGAGATCTAGCTACGGGGGAAGCACCAGGGACAAGATCAATACGGAACTCGACTTCACGAGCGGGAGGGATACCAGGAAGATCATCAGGAAAAACTTCAGGAAAATCACGCACAACAGGGATATCGCGAAGCTTCTTCTCTTCAGCAGGTTTAACCACATGGGCTAAGAATGCAACACACTTCTTCCGCATGAGTCTTTGGGCTTCGGCGCAAGACATAAGCTTAAGACCACTGGAGGGTTTTTCGCCGTAGATATGAAGATCACCATTTTCTCGAGGTATGCGAATCAACTTCTTGGCGCAAATAACTTCGGCGCGATTATGCGAGAGCCAGTCCATACCAATGATAACATCAAAGCTTCCAAGAGGCATGGGGATGAGGTCAATCAGAAAATCGTTTTCGTTAAGGTTAAGCGTACAATCTTTAATCACAGAGTTAATTAAAACAGTTTCGCCATTAGCCAATTCAACTGAAAAATCTTCTTTTAAATCGTTGCGCGGTCGCGCAAGCTTCTGCTCGAATGCGCGAGAGATAAAACTTCGATCGGCGCCAGTATCAAAAAGTATAGAAGCATAAAATCCGTTAAGCAAAAATGTACCATTAACTACGTCATTATTCGCTTGCGCTTGGTGCGCGGTTATGTTAAAAGCTCGTCCACGCGTCACTTGGTTCGAAATCTGGTTCACCGGATTCGCTTGCGTAATCTGAACTTGTAGTCTTGGGCACGCGTTCCGGAAATGACTGGGATCACCGCAGTTAAAGCACGATCTGGGTCGTGGGTTTTGGTAGGTTGGTTGTGGATTCTGCGGGTAGACTGGTGGTGTTGGCGCAATTGGATTGGCGGGAGGGACTCTACAGAACTCAGCAGAGTGACCAACGCGGCCACATCGGTTACATTGACGACACGGGGTTTGGGTTGGGTGGTGAAGTCTACAGGTTGGGCAAAAGGGTTGATTTCCTGTGTAAGGTTTCTTAAGAGGCGGGGCAGGGAGTGCGGGATTGGTTAAGGCATAGTTGTGGACTACAGGAGGTGTTGGGTAGGTTGACAGTGGGTTAGGCGCGTAAACTGGAGGTTGATAAATGGGTTGCTGGACAATGGGCGGGTTGGTAAGCGCATAGGCTTTGCGCCTGCGCTTGAGGTTGTTACGGTTTGAGGGTTCTGGTTTGGTTTCTGTTGGTTCAGGGACAGTTTTGGTGAGTTTGGTCTTTTCAGATCCCCGCAGGAACAGGGTTCCTGCTCTGACATGGTTGTCGCTGAGCACAGCGGCCAACTCGATGGCGTCAGAGAGGGTTACTGGGTTTCTGGCCCATGCAGAATCTTGAATTTCCATGGGGAGACCCCCAAGGAATTTCTCTATGGCTCGGCGGGAAGGGGTAACAAGGTGAGGGACAAGCAGGCTTAGTTCATGGAAACGCGTCGCGTACTCGCGCGCTTCACCGCTGTATTGCTTAAGATTCCAAAATTCTTCTTCCAGGCGCTTAACTTCGTTGGGAGGGCAGAATTCTCGCGTCAGAATTTCTTTGAATTCCTCCCAGGGCATGCTAGAAGCAGCTTCTGCGCCACGCGCATGAGCTACTCCATTCCACCATGTAAGCGCTCTAGATTCCAGGACACTGGAAGCATACAGGGTTCGTCTGTCTGAGGGGCATTGGGTGTGGAGGAAAGTGTTTTCAATCTTTTCGAGCCATTGGAGCATCACGGTGGCTCCTTCAAGACCTGTGAACTTTGGAGGGTTACCCGCGTTAAAGGACTTAATGTTATAACTGGAGGTATTGTTTTGGCTCAAGGCTTGGGCTATCGCGGCGGCCATTTCCTGGGAACGTTGCTGTCTACGCATGCGCGAGGCTTCTCTTCTCTGAAATCGGCGAGATAGCGGAGGCATTCTATAAAAATTTTAATTTTAGTTAACATCTTGGTATTAGCGCGAAGTTTTAATCCTATAAAGCTTGGTTTCACAGAGTCAGTTACAGTCAAAAGTTAAAGTAAAATAAATGATCCTAAATGCAGACTTAATAAAGGTAACAAAATCGAATCAAGAATCGACAATTCATGTATCACCATGACTTTCCGAATTTCCAATTTAAAATATACGAGCAAACGAGTATTGGAGATTGACGATTCATGTATCACCATGACTTTTCAATCTTCAATATAAAATATACAAGAAAATGAGTATTGGAGGTTGACAATTCATGTATCACCATGACTTTTCAAGTCTCCAACCTCAGAACATAATCGTAGATGGAAATTGAAAATCAACTATTCATGTATCACCACGACTTTTCGGATTTTCAAATCCAACAAACGAATATGTAAGTAAAATCAATAAAAATCGAAATTCAACAAAAATCGAAATATCGCGGAATAAAATCATATACTGCGCAAGCGCGAGCATATTCATAAATAACGAGTAATTAACAATAAGCGCGCAAACATTAGAATTCTCTCATGCGCGAGAAGAGACTCTTAGGTTTTCTAGGCCGTTACGTCTAACCACCTATCCTAAAGTCAACGAGCTCTGATACCAATCTGTAACACCCCGACCAAAGGCGGATTATACATCGGGGCGCCACATATTGTTTCATTACTCGTGACACTATTGGGTGTCAATATTTAATAAATACATTCATTCGCGCACGCGCAGGGTAAACACAAGATAACATAAATCAATATATTATAAGACAAAATATTCGAACAACAAATAACTTGTCTTGATACATTTTAATCTAGGTCCAAAATAAAGAAAAACTTCCTACGTGTCCACAAGCTCCAAAACAGCTACTGCAAACCTGAACATGTGTTAAAATAAAACGTCAAACACTTGCGTGTTGGTGAGAAATCAAGTTTAATACAGTACATAGATAACAATAAATCTGCGCGCAACACGTGTATGTCTGGTGTTTAACAAGGGTGCAATCAGATTGTGATCAAGCCTAGATAGATCATAGCTCATAGTTCATAGTTCAATCCGTGCTCCCAATTGAGCACAAAAACGAGAAAACATCTGTGCAAGTGTAAACAAAGAAAACCGTAAACGATAGGTCTCCCGTGTTCATCTAATGGATCCATGAAAACTGCGGAATAGGCCGAACAAAGCGGTTAATGATACACACATACAAATAAACAGCCAAGTAAACGTCCTCAACACATGGGATACTGCGCGACTAAAGCTCATAAACAAGTTTAAGACTCTAAGTTTGTATGAACACATGAACATCCCAAAACATTAAAAGCAAAAAGGGATTAGGTACGAGATTACTCACTTGATAAAGATGCGTTGAAAGATAATGCAAGAACCAACTTTAAACAAGCACAAGTTAACCTATAAACAAGATTATTGTTTTAATGATTTGTTTTAAGTCTTGATTACAAGTTAGCATAATTAATAAGTAATTATTATATATATATATATTACCGGAAAAGCAGGGCAGACAGGGAGGAAGACGGAGGCAGAGAGGGAGGCGGCAGAGAGAGCAAGGAGAACAGGAGAGATTAAGTGTTTTGTGTGTGTAGTGTTAAGAAAATATTATTATTATTTATAGAGAAACCCTAGGGAACACAATCCCTAGGAAAAGGGGGAAAAGATCTCAAAAAGCAAAAGATTCCAAAAGCAAAAGATATCAAAAGATATGGCAGCTGCAGGGGGCAAGATAAAGCTGACAGGGAACAGTAAAAAGCATGGGCGGGTCAGATAAAGGTACTGGTCAAGCATGGCAAAAGCAGATCTCAAAAGATAATGTCAGTCACTTTTTCTGCCAACCAATGGGGTTGGTGCGCATGCAGCGCCGAAAGTGGCTTTTCAGACATAAAGCAGATTAGGTCAACAGCACAAAAGATAAGACAACACAAAAGCAAACGGCTAGATTAAACAGAAGGAAACTCAAAGGGTTTAGCGCGAGAAGGCTAAGGCGCGAAGGCAGACACAGAAGGTCAAGAGAGCGCGAGCGCGAAGGCAGACAGAACCAACCTTAACGCGTCGCGGAAAGAACTACATTTCTAGGCGCGCCGCGGGAAGAACTACATTTCTAGGCGCGCCGCGGGAAGAACTTCAATTCTAAGCGCGTCGCGAGAAGAACTATATTCCTTAGCGCGTCGCGGGAAGAATGGTATCCATAGCGCGCCGCGGGAAGAACTAAAATCCTTAGCGCGCTGCGGGGACAGTTCGTCTCGCGTATCGCAGTAACAGGTGGTCTTCACGCAGGCTTCCTTGTAAGGAGTCTGGTGCGTGGAGCTGCGCAGACAACCTTAGGCGGGAAGGAACAAAGGACAAGCAAAGAGTTAGAAGAAAAAGAGGGAAACAAGGCGTAAGGGCGGGACGGCGACAAGAGGGAAAAGAAGGCGGAAAGAGAGAAGGAGAGGGACGGGACGGCGGAAAGAAAGAGAGAGAGAGGCGGGAAGGAAAATATATATTATTATTAAAAGTAAAGTATAAGTATAAATATTAAATCATAAAAGAAAGAGATCGGATCGGAGAAACGGGTACCTGGGTCGGGTCGGATCGGGGCAGATGTCACAAAAACCCCCCTGCTCGTTTTTCTTCTACCCAGCCAAGTTTCGGCCGTGAAAACTTCAATTCAATGTCGGTTTTATGATTCCCCATGTCTTTTACACCTTAATTGATCATATTAACGCGCTTATTGGTCGTTAAGGTTGAGTTTTGATGATAACAGTTTGCTGACAGATTCGTATACGTTTATTGTAGGGTTTGTAACGCGATGGTAATCCATTTTTTTTGATCGATTCTTGATTCCATGATGTTCTACTTTGAGTCTAGTTTCCAGAAAGGTATAATACGTAATTTTTGGACGAGTGTCAAAGCTGATGCGGGATGACGGATTCTGGTCTGTCTTCCCGATGTCATAACCTTTTTTCGACAGGTCCAAATTGGTTGGTTCCACTTCTGTAAGTTAGTATTTTGAGTTAGGAACCAAACCCAACTGAAATCATTTAATTTGGTTCGGTAATGAATTTTATAAAAATAAAACCATTTTGTTGCGCACTGAAATAGCTGCACGTACCTTGTTGTGTTGGAGGAATTTTTATAATTTGTGTGTCCAATAGAAAAATATAATAAAAAATATTTTTATAAACCTAAGACATTTATTAAGGTCTGGTAAAAATTTAATAATTTATTTCAAAGGTTATCCTATGTAATTAAATGCATATTCGCACGCTAAAATCTATACATTTTACTCGTTATTAATCGATAAGTTTGTTTTAGGCTTAACCGGTGGATTTGGTTAGTTGAAAGGTTTTAGGGGCTGAGGTAAAGTAATTGGGTATGGGTTGGGCCTTGGGCCAAGTGTTGGGCGTTGGGCCAAAGTGTTGGGCTTGAACGGCCCATTAGGCAAGAGTGTTCTTACGGTCTAGTTTAGTAACGCGTTGTGTACTATTTACAGGCCCTTACTTGTGAGTGTGCACTTAGGGATTTCCTAGCTCGTTGCAGGTGTTCGATCGATTTCAGGTGAGTTCATGATGCCCCCTTTTTAACTCTTTTTAAGTTTTGGGCTAGCATGCACACCTAAGTGTTTTCTTACTTGATGAAATGTTTTTTAAACGATTTTATATAGGCTTGCTAGTATATGGTAGGCCTTGGGATGTTAAATATATTCATATATATATATATGTATATATATATATGTATACACATTATTGTTTGGCCTATATTTGGCGATGTTGTAGTCGTTTCGACTACTGATGTTGCGTATGCCTACTTTGTGTTTGTGTGCGTCGATGTTACGTGTTTGGGTTGTACGTTTGCTCGACCCTGATGTTACGTGTTTGGGTTGTACGTTTGCTCGACCCTGATGTTATTACTTGGATGATATATATGTAGGTATATAATTATAAGGATGTTTATATATAATTATAAGGATGTTTATATTTAAGTATAAGGATGTTTATATATATATATATATACACATATACATATATATAAGGATGATTACTTATTGTTGATGATGGCCTAACTGTTTTATCCCTTTTATTTTAAAACTCTTGGGATGACTATTATGATTATTATTATAGATGTTATTTATAAAAACTTGAACTCACTCGGCTCAAGCTGACTTTGTGTGCATATTAGTGTTAGTTTCAGGTTAGGAGATGGATACATTACCTCTTGGACGTGCACGAAGCTACTTGGAAGGTGGAGAGCATACTTAGTCGGATGTTTCAATAATAATAAATGTTTTCTTTTTAACATTTATTTAAATTGGTTTTGGGAAATTATTTTATTATTTATGTTTTCCTCTGAATTATACTCCGAAATGGTTATTTTAATGAAGTGAATTGTTTTTAAGTTTAATTATTTTTACGAGTGTTTTGAATTATTACCAACTGTGGGATACCCGGTGTTCGGGGCCTTACACACCTAACTTCAGAGAATCATTATGTAGGGATGACCACCTCTTGGATTACATGCATATCATACAGTTCGGTCTCGGGAAATTCAAGAGTTGGTGGGCCGAGTTGAATTCATATCTTTGGGTCCACGAGAGTTTTGAAATGGGTTTCTTCTTGATTATGTGTAAGAGAAGAGTGTTGAGGAGTACATATGGGAAGAGGACAAAGGAGAAGCCTCCTGATTGAGGTTTCGGGAGCGAGTCCGGCTGAAGACTCTTCTGTAAACTTAGCGCTTCCCGGGAGGCAACCCGGTAATATCTTCTCTTCTTATTTTATTCTCATTTGTAATTTTATTTCTTTGTTTTGCTGGGTGTTTCTTCTCTTGCTTGCAGGGTGTTCCAAAGCTTCTTGTGAGATGGTTGTTGAATTATAGTTTTAAACAAGTGTGGGGATGCAAGTTACTTCAGGATTACCGCTTTCGTTCGTGGGAGATTACGTTATTGCAGCATTTTGTATCGCGTTCGAATTGGAGGGCAAGGAACATGATTCACTGCACATTTTCACTGCCATATTACTAGGGGAGTCTGTTCCATTTTCTTTATTTTTTTTGTTTTATTTTATTTCTGCTTTATTTTTGTCTTTTTCCTGTCTCACATTGAGAACAATGTGAAATTTAAGTGTGGGGATGGGAAACTGGCGTGTTTTTAGGTAGTAAAAAAAAATAAATAAATATAAAAAAATTAAATAAAAAAAGTATATATTTATATAAAAAATAATTAAAAAAATATAATAAATAAAAAAAATAATTAAAAATTAAAAATGTCCCTTGGATTAAATGTTTTGCAACAAAATGGAAAATGATAGAAAAAATTGGGGATTGGTTTTTAAAACTACTAATATATATGAGAAAAAAAAAAATAGAAAGCGTACTTAATTTGGGATGTGTCGGTAGGCCCAACTAGCCTTGAAAGGTTTCCCTTGATTATTATTAATAAACCTAATAATCATAAACCTTGTGGGTTCTCATCTTGAGGGGGGATAGTGAAGCTGAAAATTCGATAAGGCATTGCTAGTATTACCGTAATTTGACTACCTTGAGGTGGTGAGAATCACATGCACTTAAAATTAGCACACCACTCTGTTTTATAAAAATAAATAACGAGTGGTGGCGCCCGCCAGGTCCAAATTTTTTTAACGAGTTTAGAAAATAGTTATATATGCAGGTAAAAGATGCCTAAGAGCACAAAATATTGTTGCACGAACGTCAAATATGTGCAAATATTTTGAAAGTCAAAGTGAATAAGAAAGTTATGCAAATGGCAAAGAAGCATTCACAAAAAAAAAAACAAAAAAAATTTGAAAAAAAAATAGAAAAAGAGGTCAAAAGGCACATACTAGACGGGGCCGAGAGCTTACGTGTTACCAAGGGGATGGTGACTCTGAGGATACACTATTGGAGTTCGAGGTTTTTAGTCAATATATATTTTTAGGAAATAATAAGGGTGGAGGCCTGGGACTGTCATATACTGGGTTGCAACTCGGGTGAAACAATGCTGGGCCAAAATCCGCTAATATAGTTTAAGTTTAGGTATTGCTCGTATGACCTCATTTGACCTTACATCCATCTAAATTCCATCTAAGTGTATTTTCTTCTTACCATTAAAGGGTTTTTAACTTACGGTGATAGGTTGAACCAGTCTGTTTCAACCCGGTATTACTTGTCTTGATTGTGCTTGAGATGGAGGTAAGTGGATCTGTAACTCCTTAGGTGTGAGACCCATAGGTTTTTTGATATCACTTGAACTTAATCACTGAATATAATGGGGGCCTGATAGTTTGGTGGCTGGGTTTGAGTGGACAACAATACCGGCAATCGCGGTTTTTGCGTTTATCTATTATTAATTAAAGTGACCTAAATGTTTTGAAAATCAGTTTTCCGATTATGATTCTATTGCAAAATAGCTTTTTCAAGGACGAAAAAGGTTTTAAGTGTAGGGATATTTGATGTGGTCACACTTACACATATTATTATATAAATATTCCTTATACTTTTAAGTTCTTTTGAGCCAAGTTTTTATTGAATATTATTAATATTTGGTTCACATGTGAGTTTAATGGTTTCAAGTGACAATGAGATGAATCATTTTTACTAAACTTGAGACCGACAAATGAAGGGTTAAACATATGCTATATTTTACTAATTATTATTATTATAATTTATTAAGTATTAAATGTTATAATACTTCCACTAAATCATAACAAGATTAACATTAATATAGAAAATAATTAGAAAGAGAGTAAAGAAATTTTATTGCAGGGATGATCTTTTACTCCTTACACACATGCATATTTATAATACTACAATGCAGACATGTACGTATAGTTGGTTTGAAATATGTGTGCATCCACATGCCTTTTACTTGCAAGACTATCCAAAATAATTCATTGAATCATAACACTCCCCCTTGGATGACACTTTTCAAACTTCGGGGTTTTGAAGTACTGCCTCATTAAAAACCTTGCTAAAGGAAAACCCAATGGGAAAAAACTTTAGCTAAGGGAAAAAGAGTGCATTATATAGCTCCCCCTCAAATTGCAGGTCGTTACATTGTTCGTACATGGCGCATGCCAATATCATGAACATGTTTCCTGAATGTTGCTGTGGGAAGTGCTTTTGTGAAAAGATCAGCTGAGTTGTTGCTGGACTGGACATATCTCATTTCAACCTGATTGTCTTTAATAAGGTCTCGAGTATACTCAAAGTATCTTGGTGGTATATGCTTTGTTCTGTCACTTTTGATATATCCTTCCTTCATTTGCGAGACACAAGCTGCATTATCTTCATAGATAGGAGTTGGAATTCGATCTTTCTCTAGTCCACAAGAAATCAATATGTGTCGTGACATAGATCTTAACCATACACATTCTCTTGAAGCTTCATGCAATGCAATGACTTCAGCATGATTTGAAGATGTTGCAATGAGTGTTTGTTTCTGAGAACGCCATGAAATCGCAGTTCCTCCATTCTTAAATACATATCCAGTTTGAGATTTTGCTTTATGGGGATCAGATAAATAACCTGCATCTGCATAACCAACTAACCCTTCTTTTGAATCGTTAGGATAAAATAAACCTAAATCAACAGTTCCTTTTAAATACCGAAAAATATGTTTAATGCCACTCCAATGTCTTTTAGTAGGGGATGAACTGAATCTTGCCAATAAATTAACTGCAAAAGAAATGTCAGGTCTTGTACAGTTAGTAAGATACATAAGTGCTCCAATTGCACTGAGGTATGGTACTTCGGGACCAAGAATCTCTTCATTATCTTCGCAAGGACGAAATGGATCATTGTCAACATTGAGTGATCTAACAACCATCGGTGTGCTTAAAGGATTTGCTTTGTCCATATTGAAACGTTTTAAGAGTTTCTCAGTATAAGTTGACTGATGCACAAGTATCCCATTATGCATATGCTCAATTTGTAAACCAAGACAATATTTGGTTTTTCCAAGATCTTTCATTTCGAATTCTTTCTTTAAAAGAGCAATTGCTTCATTAATTTCTTTTTGTGTCCCAATTAAATTTAGATCGTCAACATACACAGCTATGATCACATATCCTGATGTTGTCTTCTTGATGAAGACACATGGACAAATAAGATTATTTGTGTATCCTTTGCTTATCAAATAATCACTCAAACGATTGTACCACATCCTTCCAGATTGTTTCAGTCCATACAAGGATCTTTGTAATTTGATGGAATACATTTCCTTAAGCTTTGAGCTTATTGCATCGGGGAGTTTAAATCCTTCGGGAATTTTCATATAGATGTCACTATCTAGTGATCCATACAAGTAAGCTGTGACAACATCCATAAGGCGCATCTCTAAATTTTTAGAGACTGCTAAGCTGATTAAATATCTAAACGTAATAGCATCCATGACAGGAGAATACGTTTCTTCATAGTCAATTCCTGGCCTCTGAGAAAAACCTTGAGCTACAAGTCTTGCTTTATATCTTGTAACTTCATTTTTCTCATTTTGTTTTCTCACAAAAACCCATTTATATCCTACAGGTTTCATTGACTTTGGTGTAATGACAATAGGTCCAAAAACCTTTCGATTGTTTAGTGAGTTTAATTCAGCTTGCATAGCATCTTTCCATTTGTTCCAATCTTGTCGATTTTTACAATCATCTACAGATTTTGGTTCAGGGTCATCATTTTCTTCCATGATATCGCTTGCCACAGAATAAGAAAATATATCATCAATATTTTCCATTTCATCTCGATCCCACATTATATGTGATTTACCATAGTTTATTGACAATTATTTATTGGAATCATTTATTTCTTCCTGAGGAAATGTTATATCATTTATTCTTTCCTGAGGGAAGGTTTTGTCAATCATTCCTTCCTTAGGGTCAGTATCCTTCTCAGAACCCTTTCTTTTTCGAGGATTTTTATCCTTTGAACCGATTGGCCTTCCACGTTTTAAACGTTTTTGAGATTCATGAGGTGCATTATTATGGTTTTGCTTGCTTGGAATCTCAACTCGAGCTGGAGCATTAGCAGATGGTATATGAGATTTAGTGACCCTGTTTATATCAGTAAATGCATCAGGTAACTGATTTGCAATTTCTTGTAGATGTATTATTTTTTGAACCTCTGTCTCACTTTGTTTTGATCTTGGGTCTAGGTGTAACAATGATGGCACACACCATGATATATCTCTTTCTTGCTTTTTCATTTCTCCCCCTAATGTCGGGAACATTGTCTCGTTAAAATGACAATCAGCAAAACTTGTTGTAAATACATCACCTGTTAAAGGTTCAAGCTATCTTATGATGGAAGATGTTTCATATCCAACATATATTCCCAATCTTCTTTGGGGACCCATTTTTGTGCGTTGTGGTGGTGCAATAGGAACATACACAGCACAACCAAAAATTCTAAGATGAGAGATATTTGGCTCATTTCCAGAAACAAGTTGTGTGGGAGAGTATTTATGATTTGCACTTGGTCTTACGCGGATTAATGATCCAGCATGCATAATTGCATGACCCCAAATAGAAACAGGGAGTTTTGTCCTCATTATTAATGGTCTAGCTATTAGCTGTATGCGTTTGATCAACGACTCGGCTAAGCCATTTTGTGTGTGTACATGAGCAACAGGGTGTTCTACAACAATCCCCACAGACATGCAATAATCATCAAAAGCATGTGATGTAAATTCTCCCGCATTATCAAGCCTTACTCTTTTAATGGTATAATCCGGAAAATGTGCACGTAATTTGATAATTTGAGCAAGAAATTTTGCAAAAGCAACATTATGAGTCGATAATAAAGAGATATTAGACCATCTGCTGGATGCGTCTATTAAGACCATGAAGTATCTAAATGGTCCACATGGTGGATGAATTGGTCCACATATGTCACCTTGAAAATGTGCACGTAATTTGATAATTTGAGCAAGAAATTTTGCAAAAGCAACATTACGAGTCGATAATAAAGAGATATTAGACCATCTGCTGGATGCGTCTATTAAGACCATGAAGTATCTAAATGGTCCACATGGTGGATGAATTGGTCCACATATGTCACCTTGAATTCTTTCAAGAAATATTGGTGTTTCTTTATCGACTTTTAATGGCGAAGGCCTTGTAATTAATTTTCCAAGAGAACAAGATGTACATTGAGGCATTTTATCTATTTTGTGGATCTTTTGACCTTTCAGTGGATGCCCATGTGTATTTTCAATGATCCTTTTCATCATTGTGGATCCTGGATGGCCTAATCTGTCATGCCATAAGTTTATGATACCAGAATCGCAACAATTTTCTTTGACTGCCATATGTGCTTGAGGCACATTTATATATGTATAATGCAAACCAGAATGGAGCATTGGCAATTTTTCCAATATTTGATCTTTGCTTATGATATGCAAATATTTTTCATTACTAACAGTCCTTGACTGAGTATCATATCCATTATGATATATGTTTCTGAAACTCAACAAATTTCTTGTTGATTTTGGGGAAAATAAAGCATTTTCTATTTTGAGCTTTGTACCATTTGGTAATGCTAAATTAGCTTTTCCCACTCCTTCTATCAAGTTTGTAGGACCTGATATTGTATTGATGATCCCTTTTGTTGGTTTCAGTTTATAAAAATATTTTTTAGATCTAAGTATAGTATGCGTGGCTTCACTATCCGCTATACATATATCTTCTTCATTTGTTTGATCTTGTGCTCTAGTGATTTTCATTTTAAATCTTGAAAAATATTAAGAAAAAAAATAAGTGTATAACGAAGACATATGATATTTTAATAAGAACTTTATTTAATTGAAACACAAATAGTACATGAAAGAGGAACTACATAATTAAAGATAATGAGAACACACTTAATAACTGCATCTAATTATAGTAGTCAAGCAACTTTGTTTTAAAGTTCTACCCCAAAGTCTTCAACGCTCAGCTCAGCATTGATATTATTAAAGTTATCAACATGGTTCACTTCTTTCTCTTTTCCTTTTAGAGAGGCTTGGTACAGTTCACACAGATGTGGAGCTGTGCGACAAGCCTTTGCCCAGTGGTTTGTACTTCCACATCTAAAACATGAAGTGCCATTGTTTTTGGACCTACCAGCTTCATTCCATTTATTTTGGTGGTTGGAATTGGTATTGTGTGGGACATGATAATTATTGGCTCTCTGGTTACGACCACGACCACGACCACGACCGTAAGAGTTATTGTTCCATTTGAATGGATGCTTACGATCATTAAAATGCCTTTTGTCAAAATGACCACGTCCACGGCCTCGTCCTCGACTTTGTTCCCATTTATGATCAGAATTTTTATGAGAACTTTTGTGAGCAACATGTGCTTCTGGTATTGCTAATGAACCCGTGGGACGAGATTGATGATTTTTCATCAATAATTCATTATTTTTCTCTGCTACAAGGAGTAATGCATTTAGATCAGAGTATCTCTTAAAATTCTGCAAACGATAATGTGTTTGCAAGTTTATATTTGATGCATGAAACGTGGAGAAAATTTTCTCTAACTTTTCTTCCTCTGTTACGGGATACCCACAAAATTCTAGCTTTGAACAAATTCGGTATAAAGCAGAGGTGTAATCATTTACCCTCTTAAAATCTTGGAACCTAAGACTGTTCCATTCATCTCTAGAAGTAGGAAGTAAAACTTCCTTTAGATGACCGAATCTGCTTTTCAAATCTTCCCATATCATATATGGGTTATCATATTAAAATACTCATGCTGTAGTAATTCATCAATATGTTTATGGATGAAAACATCAGCTCTTGCTTTATCCTGGTCAGAGCAATCATTGTATTCTTGGATTGCGTCTAACACATCCATAGATTTTAAATGTCTTTTGACATTTGCTGTCCAAGACATATAATTTTCTCCAGAAATGTTGAGTGCAGGGAATTCGAGTTTTGCTATATTTGACATTTTGTTGCTAAACATAATAAGATAAATATTAGAATCCATATATATCAATCAACAATGAGATACAATACATTGGTAGAGCTATAAACATATAAAAGAAAAAGAAAATGCCGAAATCTTCAGATGGGAGATTAAAAATTAGAATGAGAAGTAGTATAAGCATTATAGTGACCAACAGTAAAACCGGGTGAATCATTTTGAGAACTTTATCTTGGATAAATTTAATAAGAAGAATGTTTGTTGTAAATGAAATGGGGTTAATGATTGGTTATTTATAGTGAAAATTTATAACCTTTTACAACGGTTATATTACCGTTTATAACGGTAACATTACCGTTTGTGTGTATATATATAATATATAATATTAATTATTTTAAAGTAAGATAATAAATAAGATATTAAATACAGTTTATTTTATAAAATATATATAATTAGTATGCACAATAATAAGAATATAATTTTTAGTGTAAATAAATCTAACTTCTAAATGAGATATTAGTGTGCATATATAAATAAAAGTTAGAATAGTTATCAAATTTTAATAACAATGTTTATACACATTATTGCTATTACTCAGTATATTAGTTAGTATATGTATATGCATAGATATATATCTAATGTACATAATTAAAGAAGTGTTTATGATGCTTATGTAGATACCTTTGTGTCTATTACCTTTCTTGGTTAGGATATAAGCGGCTCGTGCTGATAACGTGTTATAATACTTCCACTAAATCATAACAAGATTAACATTAATATAGAAAATAATTAGAAAGAGAGTAAAGAAATTTTATTGCAGGGATGATCTTTTACTCCTTACACACATGCATATTTATAATACTACAATGCAGACATGTACGTATAGTTGGTTTGAAATATGTGTGCATCCACATGCCTTTTACTTGCAAGACTATCCAAAATAATTCATTGAATCATAACATTATATGTAATGTTTATAAAAAAAAAGAAAACAACATTTGAATTTAGTTCTTTCACAAAGTCACGTTGAATTTATTATTATTATTATTATTATTATTATTATTTTGTTTTAAAAGCTTTCATTTTTTTTTATATCCATCACAGGTTATAAAGGCCCACTAGAGTAGAATGAAAATATTATGAGAAGTTGGAGGCACGGGATGGATTAATTGAAGTGGAAGGCGGTGGAAATTATAGGGTATTTGTTATTTTTAGAAAGGGAAGTCATATATATAATTGATTGGAGCCGCCATGGGAGGCCATGATATATAAAGAGTCAGAACCAAGGAGCCGCAGGTGGACATTATTATTATTATAATTCTCGGAGAGCACCAACAGAAGTAAGACGAAAAAAGGAATGGATCGCAAGAGAGAAGGGATAAAACACTTCTATTTGGTTTGAAACTATTACTTTTTGTTATGAACCCAGTCTTTAAACTCATTTATTTTATTGTTTTGAGCATGACTGTTGGCTAAAACCCCTAGCTACCTAGGTTTTTGATGACTACTTTGTGATTTGAGGTTTTTATTTCTTGGCTTTTGGATTTTAATGTTGGATTAATATTAAAGTAGAGAATCTTTTTATAATTGATTTGATGTGTTTGCATATATAATTTTGATTTATTATTGATCTTTGTTCCGTATGTGTCTTGTTGAAAGTCTTTCAGTTATATACGCATATTTAGGTCGCTTATTGTGTGTTTGTGATTATTTTATGGTTTTACTAGACGTAGTAATCCATAGGAACATTGGTTTGTGGTTTATTAAGATTTTATATTCTACCTATCTAGAGACTGCGAGGTAATAGATAGTCGGGTTGTTCTTGGGATTAGGCATTTAGGCTAGAACGCTCTGACAGGAGGTTTCCTAGATTTCCCTAGTTTCATTGTAATTCCGTGTCTTATCGGTTGTTCTTAGGTTACCCCTTGCACTTTAGGGTGTATTGAGATAGTGAGACTGACAGGTAATCTATCTTTTAGGGTACTTTAGTATTGAGACTGATAGGTAATCCAACTAATCGGTAAGTTTAAACGCCCCTCGGTTTCCTTTTTGGTGACACCCGGAGAATGATCAGGGATCCACTAGGTTGTCTAAGGGTGCTGTATTTTAAGATCCTGGTTCCATCATAGTTTCCATAGCCGAGAGAGATCCAAGATTCACAAGTAGGATTCTAAACCTAGGTAGTGCTTCTCCCATCTTTGAGTTCGTCTAGGTCATAGAGTTAAAGTCTATTAGTGTCACTGTCAGTTTTAGTTTAAGTATTTTTTAGTTTATAGTTAATAAAAAAACACAAAAATCAATTAAATATATTTATTTAAGTTTTAAGTTAGAGTCTAGTTTAGGTGTTGCTAGTGTCCTTTGGGTTCGATATCTCAGATTTCATTAGGCTTTACTACAGTTGATAGGTACACTTGCATGTCTAGTGGTCTAGCATTAGGAGAGTCTAGGTTTATAAATTTAAAACTAGAGTGTCTAGGTTAGGTTAGGTTTTTATAGACCGCTTTCAACACATCAACGACCTTATTGTAACCGGGTCAAATGAAGTTGAGGTTAGAAAGTTCAAAGAAAGAATGATGAAGGTGTATGAGATGAGTGACTTGGGGTTGTTAGCATATTACCTGGGAATTGAGGTAAATCAGGGTCCAAATGGGATAACATTGAAACAGTCCGGTCAAGCCAACCCACATTACTGACTAACGGTGGATAATCAAATTTCTTAGACGTACTAAAGACAACTCCATGAATGAGCAAAATGAAGGTTGCATTAATGAGAAAGATCTCTGGGGAAACCGCTAAAAAAAGATTGAACATGTGGGAGGATCCGAACGAATTCTGCTTTCATTTCCCACGTATGGAGCACTGAGTTACTTACGTTACGGTCTGAAGAAGGTAGGCTTGCACGCGGCTAGGAAGGCTACGTCCCATGCGTCAGTTTGTGGATCGCGGTCACTCTACTTGCTCTTGTTGCCTGCTCCTCCGCTTGTCACGAAAGATTATGCTGAAAGATTTTGAAGTCAGCTGGGATGGAAAACTGTAACGCATCGAAGTGGCCGATGCATCCAAAGTTGCAGCTGATGAAAGATGAGAATGGTGAATGTGTGGATGCAACAATGTATCGTAGTCTCATCGGGAGTCTTCGTTACCTGCTCCACACCAGGCCTGATTTGGGATACTCGATTGGAGTGTTGAGTGGGTTCATGGAGAAACCAAAGGTATGTTATCTACAACTTTGCAACAAGTGTTGCGATTCGTAAAAGGGACGATCGGTGATGGGTTAAAGTACAAAAAAGGAGGCGATGGTAAACTGTTGGGATATAGTGATAGCAGCCATGGTATTGATGTAGAAGATCGAAGAGGTACTTCGGGTATGGTGTTTTATTATTCAAATAGTCTGATCACGTGGGCTTCGCAAAAACAAAGAACCGTGGTGCTAAGCTCGTGTGAAGCGGAGTTCATGGCTGCTACATCAGCTGCGTGTCAGGCAATATAGCTGAAAAATTTGTTAAGTGAGCTAACAGGAGAAGAGCCTCAACCGGTGAATTTATTGGCTGCTATTGTTTTAATGAAAAATCCCGTGTTCCACGGAATGAGCAAACATATAGACACCAAGTATCATTTCATTAGAGAGTGCATTGAACGGGGACAGATCTGTGTGCAACAAGTAAGTGGGAAGCTTCAGAAAGCCGACATCTTGACAAAAGCTTTACCTTGGGTTAAGTTTGGAGAAATGAGAAAGCTGATGGGAATGAAGGATCTCGGAGGCCCGAGTCAACATTGAGGGGGGAAATGTTAATTAATGTTTGACTCGGTCCCAGCTGGTGACTAAGTAGCAGGTGGTTGCAAGATAATTAGCAGATCGACCGAGTATTTCGGAAGAAAACGTGGGAGTGTTTTGACATATTCACAACATGGAGAACATGGGAACATGGAACTTGGAGGCTACGTATTTTTTACCCTTTATAAGCATTTAGCAATTTCTGTTTTGTAATCAGTTTTTCATTCAGTATTTTCATCTTCATTGTAATCGTATTTTGAGTTCAATATAAACCAGAAAATTGTCCCAATACCAAGTGTGTTTCAAATTCTTGATCTCTGATTTTACCAACACCCCCCCCCCCCCCCCCCCTTTTCCCCTTGAATCGCCATTCCTTCCTAGCCTCCCCTAGCTTTTTCATATCAAAAAATTTTTAGTTTTGTCTTTGCAAGTTGTTATCATATCATCTACATAGAGGAGTAAATAGATAAAACTACATCTGATGTATTCTTTATCATAGACACAACTATCTTAGGCACTCCCATTAAACCCATTGCTTACAATACAATCATAAAACCTTTTATACCATAGTCATTGTGACTGGTTCAAACTGTACAAAGATTTCTTCAACAAACAAAGTTGATCTTCACACCCTTCACCTCATAACCCTTAGGCTGCACCATACAAATTTGTTCTTCCAAGTTCCTATGTAAAAAAGCAGTTTTTGCATCTAGTTGCTCAAGCTCCAAATTTAATGAAGCAACTAATGACAATATCACCCTTATTGAGGTATGCTTAACTACAAGAGACAAAATCTCCTTGTAGTTAATCCCAACACTGAGTGAACCCTAACCTTGCTTTAAACCTTGGACCTTTACCTTCTTTGACCCTTTCTTTCACTTTATAGACTCCATGGCTATGCACCACTTATTTCTATAAACTGAGTCAATGGCCTGGTCATACGCCAAGGGGTCAAAGACGCTTTCAATTTTCGCAGCCAAGAAAGAATTTGTAGAGTTGTCTTCATTATCCTTGTATCTTATGGGAGGTACAATTTTCTCATGCTCCTATTTCTAGAAAGGCTTCGGCTTTCGATAATGCTAGAATTGCCCCTCGAACCCTCAACCTCTATTTCCTTTTGAGTTAGAAAACTCCTCCCTAATTTAAACACCCCCATTATTTACTAAATCACCCTTAGATGTGCTATTCTCATTGCTCATCACATCCCTGTAAAGTATTTTCTCATTAAACTTTGCATCCTTCTAAGTACTATACAAAATAACCCACTTTAACAGATTGCAAATATAAAAATAGAACTACTCATTTTGTAAATAATTTTTCAAGACATGCCATTTCACTTAAAAAAATCTACCAATGGATTGGCAGTGAATTGGCAAAGACAAAGTCTTTAAACACTTTGGGTTAGAAGAGTTTTGAAGGTCTTGAGTTCAAGTCTCACAAACGACGAAAGAAATTCGCCATTCAAAAAACTTTAAAAAAAAATCCGTATGCAGTTATGCATATATGTTTGATGTTTAGCCGTTTAGGCGGCGTTGTTCGTTAGAAATACTGTAAATACATTACTAGTGACTGTTATATTTAAGACATGTTGAAGAACTTTATCAGGAATATTACAAGAATATTCCAAACCCAGAAAAGCCAGT